>NC_057393.1:41047806-41368100 GCF_019320065.1 Cervus canadensis
TCTCTGCCTCAGTTTCTGCCATCTGTGAAATGGGTGTAGCAATAGTTGCTACCTCACAGGGAGAAATGATTGTAAAGAGACAAGAGGTTGAGTTGAAACAACCCCATTTAGGTCACTAACACCATTGTTTCTTTCAGTGACATGATACAAGTCTCCTTGAAATTTATAGTAACCTTTCTTCTCTCCTTCCTGCCCAGATTGAAAGAATTTCTCTTTTTTTTTTAATTTAATGCCAACAGAAATGTTTGATACTATGATTTTACTGGTAATACAGATTAAATTCTCACAACATTACTATCTCCACCTAAGACATTGAAATAACTAAACTTAAATAGAATGTCTTTTTGTCTAGGGAATACCTAAGAGTTTTTAGGTGACTATATAAAAACACAGGCAACTCTGTATTAAAACAACAACAACAGCAACACACTATTTCTTTGAAAGGATTTGACTCCCCAGCTTTGATCTTGAATTTGGCTGGATCGCATGTGAGTTAATTTTTTCCCCATCAAGTTGACAGGAGTAAGCGGGGACCATAGCTATGAGGCCATCAGGTAGAAGATAACCTCTGAATTTAACACAAGTCTGGAAATCTAATTTAACTGATACCCGTGGGCAGTGTGTGGTGCCGGCTGGGTCTGCATCATTATTCCGAAGTCTGTCCTGTGACTAATATGTTCCAGCTGTCTGGGTCACTACTTTGGAGTACTGTTTATTTGCAGCGGCGATGCTGCAAATAGGAAAACGCTTTCCCTTTTGTTGGTTGAAAGCTTTGCTGGTAATTAGCAAAGCAAGCAGGCCTCTTATTTGAAGAGAGACGGGAAGGGTGTCTAAACAGTCAATTGTGGCAGCTACTTTGGAAAACGATCTGGCATTTCTGAAAAGCTGAACGTAGGTGGTCCCAAGCCCTGCTCTCTTCTCCTAGGGATACGCCCTGGAGAAGCTCTTGCTGTGTGCACCAGGGGACGAGCACTAGAATCTAAATGGCAGCATTATTCTTAATAGCGAAAACCGAACAATCCCCAGATGATCCTCAGCAGTAGAATAGAGCGGTAAATTGTGGGTAAAGTCACACAGTGAGAACAATATGGTGGTGAAAAATCAGCTCCAGTCACATGAGTCAAGAGGGATGAATCTCAAAATCAAAATCTCAAGAGGCAAGTCTGAATACAGTCCTGGTTTCCTTTGTATAAAACTTAATTAAAACCAGGCAGAACACAACAATATATTGAGAATACAGATGTGATAAAACCATAAGAGGAGAAAAGGAGTAAGTCAGAATTCAGGCTAGTGGGTTATCTCTGGTAGGGAGAATGGAGGGTGCAGAGCAGAGTAACACTCACACCAGGATGTGTGGTATAGAGATGGGATTGTATGTATCTAGACTTTATCCCACATGTACCTAGATCTGGCAGAGACCGGGGACTCCTGAGTTTGAAGAGAATACTCAAACAGACCATGAGGAGTTTTCTGGGTGTACTGTGATATTAAAATGCCTGCCAGCTTGACATGTTCTCCCAAGGCCATCTTTAAGGAGAGAGAGAGATTCCAGCCCTCACTCCCCTCCTCCACCTGTCAGGGTGTAACTAGAAATGAACCAGGCAAGTAAGGGTAGGTGTTTTAGCTTAAAAATTTCATGCAACGATTGCATTCAACTTCATGATGCATGTGTGTTTCATAGTGTCACAGATTCATGTGCTTATCCTTCCTTCCTCCAAATCTGGGAGTAAAGTTGTTGCTTCCAAAGGTACATCATGTTTTTTCCCTTGGTTTAGCATTTCTCTTCTTGGTCAGTATTCCTGGGCTCCAGGTGCTCTTGTCTGTGGGGCATTGAGTCACATCCTGTCTTTTTTATGAGCCTCAACATCCCTGTGAGCAGGTATTCCAGTCCACAGGAGAGGCGGCTGCTGGGGGAGGTTCTCTCCATTTTTAATCAGGCGAGTGAGTGGAGGAGGCAGGACTGAAGTCCAGGGGAGGGGGTCCTTGACTTTTGTACACCAGCACCTTCACGTGGCAGACCTCATGACCTCTAAACTGTTGTGTATTGCCTGCAGCATTTTGGTGACCCGCGATGAAGGGCCGCTTGAGGCCGTCGTGGAGGGCTCTGTCTTCTCCCCAGTGGTAGTTTTGATACTGCTTCCATCTTTATTGGCAGAACAGTCAATGTCTGTGCTGTTGTATTTGACTACTTTTTGCCTTTTATAAAAAATGAATGGAAAAATCCTCAACAGCGAGTGGTAATTGTCTATTGTGGCAGAGATGAAAATTACCTGGGGTGCCACGTGAGGCTTGTTTTACTTCCTTTGGCCAATAGTGTGCCCTCTTGAAAAAGAAGGGAGAAAAATGAAATATATATATATATATATATATGAGAATGTCAAAAATACATTAATGGTTATTGTGTTGCAAAGGGAAGTATAATTACTGATAGTAATTATAGTAATTGGTAATCATAAGTATAATATTCATGGTACTATTAAGAATGATTATTAATAGATACTCTTAGGCCGTGTCTGCCCTCCATCCACCCCACTCCCTCTTCCCCACCCCCCACCCCCCATAATGACATGTGGCTCTGTTGTTTGGTCATTTGGCATTGAGGTTGATTTTCAGGATGCTGCTGTGTTGCGGGGTGGGGTGGGGAGGGTGGGGACAGCCTGTATAGTGAGATAAACCCTGAGCTTGGGGTCAGAAGATCCAAGTAGCAGTTTCATGTCTGGTGTTTTCTAGTTGAATGCCCTGTATCATCTCTGACACGTAGCTGCCTTCTCTGGAAAATGCATTAAGCAAACATCCCTTGCCTCACAGGGCTGTGGCTTGATCAAATGTAATAGATAACGTGAGGTGTGGTGGAGGCATCAGGTCTGTGACCGGCAGGCCCCTGGGCCACGGTGCCCGGGGAGCACAGTGCTCGAGAGAGCGTGTGTTGTAGTAATAGACGGGTCCTGGATGCCTTTGCTGGGGTGCAGCAGGAAACTCCAGTTTCCTGGAGGTGCAGCAGGTCTGGTGTGGTTCTGCGAGGTAAGTAGGTGCCTTCCAAGTGTAGCCTCAGAATACAAAGTCAGAGTCAAGTTCAGGTCCTTAATAGAGCCTCAGTTTTTGTTCTGTTGGAGTTTGGGCTACATCACTGCCCTGAAATTTATGTGAATTAAAAGAAATTTACTGAGGAATTCCTTTGTTCCAGAAGTTCCTTGAGGCCAGCAGTTGCTCCCTGCATTCAATATGCGATGGGATCATTTTTCTCTCCTTTCACTTTTCTCCTTGCTTAAAAAATAATTACAACAGTATTTTAATCTACAGGATCAACACAGCTTAAGAACGTTGTGTCAACTGAAATAGCATTAACTTAATAAAAATCATTGATGGTAACATGCTGTTTTGCTTCTTCTTGCAGAGTGAGGACAGCATGAACATCCCTAAGTGTGCCTCTGGGCATATTTAGCCATTCGCTTTTGATTAGAAGAAAGAAGAAGGCCATCCACTTGAAAGGTGAGTAAAGATTTCCATGTGTCTTTTTATTACAAAAATTTTCAAACTTACTGAAGAGGTAAAGGATAAGCAGCAAGTTTTCATGTGTCCACTACCTACATTTAACATTTGTTAGCATTTTGCCATATTGTGTGTGTGTGTTCAGTTTTCCACATTTTCTTACTGAAACATGTGAAAGTAAGTTTAAGAGATCATGATGTTTTTATCTTCAATTCTTGGGGATGCAGTTCCTAAAAATAAGGCTATTCTCTCCCAAGAGGGAGTTTAGAACATGTATAAACTCTATGGCAGAATCATTTAGTTAAGTACAATTATATTTAGGCAGTGATTTACTTAGTGGACAGACCTGTAATGTGAATTTGTTTGATATGAAAAACATCTGAATATAAAAAATTGGAATTTGCACTCTGCATGTGCCCTGAGTAGCAGAGGATTCCTGTGTTTTCTCTGTTCCTGGTAATGTGCTGGTCTGCTCCACTGTGGCTGATGTTTGTTCTTAGGTCAGCGGATCAGATTACTGTTCTTCCTCCTGCCTAATCAGCCTTCACACGTAGCCCAGTCTCTGGATCTAATGTGATCAAAGGTCTTAACTGATTTTTTTAAACCAAAACTTACAGGAGAATATGAAAAGAACATGAGTAGTGTTGTCTAATTGAGTTTCAGTTCAGTCGCTCAGTCGTCTGTGACTCTTTGCAACCCCATGGACTATAGCACACCAGACTTCCCTGTCCATCACCAACTTCCGGAGACTGCTCAAACTCATGTCCATCGAATCGGTAATGCCATTGAGGTACTAGTTGAGGTTAGTATAGTGAAATCAACATTAGAAAGTCAGAATGATTCCCAGCCCTGTAATATGACTACCTGCATTGAAACTTTACATGCATTCTTAGAGATGTGTGTTCTGTTCTGATTATAGTTATATCAAGGCCAGTTACACAATTGGTCATTAAAATTCTGTGTAATTCTTGCAGGGTGGCTGTTGGCTATTCTACATTCTAATCTCAGTTACGTTTCATTTATGGTATCTTCTTCAAGTAGTCCCTGAGTATTGAAGCATTTCTTCATAGATGTTTATGAACTAGAGTTACCTATTCAGCGCATTATTTTAAAAGAAGTATATTTAAGTGAGCCACTTAGAGTGGTGGAGGCCTTTTTAATATTCTCTCTTCTTATTTAGAACATAAGTTAGCGATAGCAGTAAAGTTTCTGAAGGGCACTAACATTTTGAAGGAGCTGAGACTGGAATTACAGATATCTCGGAATGATCTAGTTTGCTTTCTCACTGTCTGATTATGCTTTGAGATGATGAGAAGGATGGTTGGGGCTCCATATGAGGCAAGAGGCTCTGAAGGATGGTGGACGGGAAAGCCTTATGGGGCTCTGTGTGGGGCCTTCATATGGCTCTCTGGACCACTTCCAAGTGGTGGAATGTTTTTATTTTATTTTTTAAACTTTCTATTGAAATAGAACATATATGCAAGAAAATATGCATAATGTAAGTGTATAGTTCAGTGCAGCTTACAAACTAAGCTCACTTATGTCACTAGAAGCCAGACCAAGAAACAACATTTTTACCACAGCCTCATGCCTCCTCTCGACACTCTATACTGTACATAACCTACTCGGTGGGGAATTACTGTCTTGACTTCTAAGAGCATAAATTAGTTTTGCTTGTGAGAGACAGAGAGACAGAGAGAGAGGGAAAGAGAGAAAGAGAGAGAGATAACATGATTATATAATGCAGATTGTATTCTTCTGTGTCCAGCCTTCTTCAATCAACAATGCATCACAGAGATGCCTGCATATTGTTGCATTTAGTTGTAGATGGATCATTTTCATTGCTGGAGAGCATTCCATTTGTGAATTCAGCAGTTTATTCCTTCAGTTAGTTGCTGGTGATTGGGGGAGGGCACCCTGATGCTTTAACCAAGGTTTGATCCTTATTGTGGTTGTGGTTGAGATGTCCTGAGTTGTCCAACCTCTGCCCAGCTTTGCTGTGATATGAAGAAGAAATCCTGGGAGCGGATATAAGGTTGAGACACAGTTGGAAAAGATTGGTGTTTCAGTCCTGTGATGATTCCTGTTGTTTTTCCTGTGACTCACCATGTCCCTTTTCTCTTTGCTCTCTGCTGGCACATGTTTTGTCCATCCTTTTGTCAGCCATTAGAACTTTTTCTGCAGCCCCTCCTAGGAGACCATGACTGTATCAATAAATATTTAAAGTTCATTGGGTGTTGATATTAGGTATTAGACGAAGGGTGAAGGGTTGAAAGTCATGGGCTTGCTCTTGAGGAGCCTACGTTGTGGTTATGGATTCATGGTTATGGATATGGGCCACATTTCTGGAAACCAGTTTTGCTGTAAAGTTTAGGATGTAAACTCAGAGGCTTGCATGGGACTGGCTTGTAACATGATTGAAATTAGTAGGGGGCAGGGTTGCTCAGTAAGGGATGATGGAGCTGTGAGGAATGATTATATATGCCCTGCCCAATTTTTGGCCCATCAAAACATGTCTGGTTGAATTTACCAAGTCCACCAATGTCCTACCTTTAGGAATAGAGTGTTCACTATAAGAAAGCAGTTCTCATGGGATTTTAATGATTTTCTAGCCAAATTCTGTTTTTATAGATAAAGTTTTATTTGAATAGCACAGTCATGCTCATTTGTGAATATATTGTCTATGACCGCTTTTGTGTTACAAAAGCAGAATTGAATAGTTGTGAAAGAGATTGGAGTATCTGCAACAGTGACCATATGGCCCACAATGGCTAGAATATTTACCATCTGGCCCTTTGCATAGAAGTTTGCCACTTTCTGCTTTACTTCATCAAAGCAAGGACATAGTAATAATAACATCTCTAGGCTTCCCGGGTGGCACTAGTGGTAAAAAAACCCACCTGCCAATGCAGGAGACAGAAGAGACATACATAGGTTTGAGCCCTAGATCAGGAAGATTCCCCTGGAGGAGGAAATGGCAACCCATTTCAGTATTCTTGCCTAGAGAATCCTGTGGACAAGAGGAGCCTGGTGGGCTATCGTCCATAGGGTTGCAAAGAGTCAGACAGGACTGAAGTGACTTAGCATGCATGCAGAGGCATGAAATAGTCTTTATCCATTTATTTATTTGTTAGTTTGGCTGTGCTGGGTCTTCACTCTGGCACGTGGGCTCGTGAGTGGACTTTCTCTAGTTGCACAGGGGCTTCTCTGTTTGTGGCTTGAGGGCTTAGTTGCCCCGTGGCATGTAGGAATCTTAATTCCCCCACCAGGGACCAGACCCCTGTCCCTTGCATTGCAAGATAGATTGTTAACCACTGGACCACCAGGGAAGTCCTTTAATGCCTTTATGGATTCATTTATTTATCTAACATACAATATATTTGCAGAGTGCCTATTGTATGTCAGGTGTAAAATGGTGATAGATATGATTCTGGCCCCTGTGGACTTGATAGAAACCCCTATGAATTTAAAATTCCATTGTAGGATTGTGCTTTTTGTGAATCGAAACAAAAATGTATTATGGAAATAGCTTTACTAAATCCTCAATTATACATTAATGTGTTGGCTATTTTTGCTAATTTTATGCATTTGATGAACACATTCTATGTAAACTAATGGTTAACTCCATTTTAAAAAAATATGTAGTATGACATCATATAAGCAATTATGTGTTTAAAGACCCTACTAGTTTACATGTGGTAACAAAGATGGTTTGAACACAGACTGTCTGGATAGGGCTGTGAGCTTTGAAGAGCTCCCCAAAGCAAGCCAAGCCAACCTTCAATCTTAGGTTATAATGATAATAAAAAATAAACCTCAAAGGAAAGAACCACATACAGGGTAATAAAGTTTGGAATGTAGTTAAACAGATTAATCTATCTTTGTTGGTATGCTTATCTATTTATTTACTCGAGGCTGTTAAATTTGTCTCTTCTTATTAGGAGCAGGTGGTGCTAGTGGTAAAGAATATGCCTGCCAACATGGAGACTTAAGAGACCTAGGTTTGATCTCTGGGTTGGGAAGATCCCCTGGAGGAGGTCATGGCAACGCATTCCAGTATTCTTGCCTGGAGAATTCCATGGACAGAGGAGCCTGGTGGTCTATGGTCCATGGGGGTCACAAAGATTTGGACTTGACTAAAGCGACTTAGCACACATGCATGCATAGAGGGTGATGCAATGAACGTAGAAAAGAGAGAAATACTGGAAACTTTTCTCCAAGGAATGTGAAAAGTGAAAGTCACTCAGTCGTGTCCGACTTTTGAGACCCCATGGACTATACAGTCCATGGAATTTTCCAGGCCAGAATACTGAAGTGGGTAGCCATTCCCTTCTCCAAGGCATCTTCCCAATCCAGGGATTGAACCCAGGTCTCCCGCATTGTCAGAGGATTCTTTACCAGCTAAACCACAAGGGGAGCCCAAGAATACTGCGGTGGGTAGCCTGTTCCTTCTTCAGGGGATCTTCCCAACCCAGGAATCGAACCAGGGTCTCCTGCACTGCAGGCAGATTCTTTACCAACTGAACTGTCAGGGAAGCCCAAGGAATGTGAATCTGGTTTTTAACATCATTTTCACTGAATTAGCGTTTTCATATATGCTCATATATGTTTTATGGACAGATACTTGCACAGGTGACTGACCTATTACCTGGCTGTCACACATAGTTATTTAGCTATGTGTACTAATCAGAAGAAAATGTACAATGTCCTGCAGTGTTTACTCGTTGTCTTAGGAGCCATCTGATGTCAGGTGGCATGTGTGATTTGGGTGACCAATGGTGCTTTCCTCTGAAATCTAATTTATAAGAATTTGTCTGAAGGAACTATAGGGAAGGAATGTTAGCTGGTGCAATGAATAATTTCATGAATGTGATTAAAACTCCATACTGGTTTCTTCTGTTGCCAAAATCAATAAATAAGGCTAAGGTTTCATTTCTCTTCTTTACAAGGAAGAAATGATATATACCCACACATAACTTTCTGTTGTGTTTAAAATGTTTTTAAAAACTCAACCCTGTTCTTCATTTTAGTAGTTTTTGGTAGTGGTTTGGATTTAGGGGTAACTGAAAAATCAGAAGACCAAGAAGAAATAAATATCACAGTTATTCTCCTTACAGAGCTGAAAACTCCAGGGTTAACTGTTTTGGTTAAAAATAAATTTTCATGAAACAAATTTGATGATAGGCCAAGTCACTTGATCTCTGGCATTAAAAAAAAAACAAACCTGGATCTTCTATTCTACATAACATGGAGTTATTTTGTCAGGAACTCTAGCTTCAGGAGTGTTTAATTTGTCAAGGCTAGCTAATTAAAATTTACTTTCTCAGTCTCTCAAGTTTTATTTTCAGAGCAGGAAAGGACTGAAGTGGTGCTGAATATAGCTTGATAGAACGAAATGTGTTTTAGAAAGAGATCAGGATGATTCTCTTGGTTATAAGTAACAGAAAACCCAGTTCAAATTATCTTCAGTAAAAAAAAAAAAAATTGATTGGTTCAGGCAGTTGAAAGCCTTGAGATGAATCTGGCTTCAGGAAGCACTAGACTGGGGATCCAGACAATGTCAGGAGGGAGGCTCATTGTTGGCTGAACGTTCTTGGGCTACAGGTGAGACCGCCAGCATCTTCAGATTGCCGTCATGGCAGAGATAAGAAGACACTGCAGAGACAATTCTCTTGGCCTGGTGCTTAGCACTAGACCGGTCCCTATGGACAGGGACACTGGCCTCTCCTGATGGGATCGCCCAGGTCATGTGCTTCACACCTAGAGTCTGAGATCAGCACCTCTTCAGCTGAAGATGAAGCATTAATGACAGTGGAGAATGTCATTACCAGAACTATAGAAATCAGGGAGGGTCAGTGGATGCTGGGAGGCAAAATAATAATAGTAATAATAATCATAATTGTATCTTTTTATGGTTTGCAAAGCAAACCATTCAGGTATATTCTGTTTTTAAAAATGTTTTAATTGGAGGATGCTTGCTTTACAGTGCTGTGTCGGTTTCTGCCATACATACAACAACCTGAATCAGCCATAAATATATGGGTGTATTCTCTTGTTTGACATGAAGGAAGTATCAGGGAAGCAGGATAAAGAAATGATGAAGAACATGGATCCTGGGGCCAGACTGCATGGGGTCACTTATTAGCCACGTAAGATTTTGACAAATACTTAACCTCTCTTTGCCCCAGTCTTTTCAGCTGTGCAGTGTGGGGTAAAGGTATCCACCTTATAGGGTTCTGGGAAGGATTAAATTATTGGGTATTTGTGGGGCATTTAGAATAGCACCCAATGCAGGCTGGCCCCTCTGTCTCTTGTTACTGTTGTTGATCTTTGAGACAATCCTGCCAGCAGACTGACAGGTGTGCTTGCGGAAGTCCAGAGTCACATGGCCTATGAGGGAGGCTCCCAAAGCAATCAGGTATCCCGGCTTCTTCCTGATCCGCACAGTCGCCTTTGTGTAGTGATTGTGGCGCATTTGGATTTAATAATAAATCAAAGAGGCAGTGAGAACTTCTACAGAGTAAGCCTGCTGTTTGGCAATGTCTACATGTACAAGCAGGGCGGTGTTACATATTCTATTTGCAAGCCGATCTTGAGCTTCTCAGGTATAGAGTGCCCCCAGGGATATTTAGGGGACATCACTGGGGGGAACGTTGGTACTGGCATTGTTTCACTCTGGTGGGCACAAGCTTGGGACAATCAGCTGTATCCAGAGTTGGCACTCATTCGGGAAATGTTTGCTGATTGCTTAATCAGATCCAGTAATTCTGAGCTTTTGGGCTTCCCAGGTGGCTGAGTGGTAATGAATCCACCTGCAAATGCAGGAGATGCAGGGGACACAGTTTCAGTCTCTGAGTCAGGAAGATTCCCTGGAGGAGGAAACAGCAACCCACTCCAGTATTCTTGCCTGGGAAATCCCATGGACAGAGGAGCCTGGCGGGCTACAGTCTGTGGAGTCACAAAGGAGTCAGATACGACTAAACACACAAGAGCATGTAATTCTGAGCTTTAGAGGAAACCAAGACTTATGTCGTTTGGAGGTGATTTGAACCCATCAGTATGGTGTGAGGATGTAACTTCTGACAGAGGGGCTCTGATTACCTAGAATGCTTCCAAAGGCCTTTAACTATTTCCTTCTAGAAAAAGAAACCATTTTCTTCGTTAAGAATGCATTCCCACACCAGTGAGGTTTTGTGGGGAAATTACTCAAATGACTTAATGCAGGAGGCTTGCCCTGGGGACTCAGCTTTGGTGTGACCCAGACATTGGAGGGTCATGTTGCTTTCTGAGAATATAGACAGTGATTTCTTTGTGCTGACTGTGGACTCAAGACACTGTGGCACTGTGGATGACCTATAACCCCCACCCCCAATATGCAGCTACATGTGCAAGAAAGAAATGAGCAGAAACCATAAGTTTTCCTCTCCCTACAGTGCTTTTGAGGAAAAAGGGTGCGATTCAGCATTCCCAAAGCTTGCTTCATGGGCAGACCCACATGGGCAGACTTCCCTGCAAGACAGACTCCGCCCTGCAGTGAGTGACGTGTCCTCCCCCACCGCTGTTGTGCCTGGTATGTGGGAGGCACTCAGATATTTCTTGAATGAACAGACCTCTTTGAACTATGCCTTTGTCTTCATTTTCAATTTCCTTTGACGAGAGCTCGTTTACCACGAAGACGTCTCCAGGAGTTTCTTCTGAATCCTACATTACCTTCTATGTGAACTCACTACATGATGTTGTTTCTTTAGATGAGGGGTGGTGTTTGAGTATTGATTCTAACACCTGCTTTTTACCAATTATACTCCAGATAACAACACCTATTCAGAGAGTAAAGGGATTAGCTAGTAATTCTATAGAAACAACCCTTGGTTTGCCAAATGCTTGTAGGAATCATAAAAAGTTCTTAGATTTAATCCCCCTTACTTTGTTCTTAGGTTCTTGGGAGCTTTTTGTCTTGCTTAGTGGCCTAGGATTGAATATTAATAGATTCTTCATTGTCTTTAACCTGACCCCATTTCATAGCTGAAAAATCAGGGGCAACCTTGTTTCCTGTAAGTCAACAACAAAAGTAATAATGTTATTGTTCACTGTGTGATGGATACTGCCCTGAGTTCTTTTGTTGATTATTCTGTTTAATAGTCTCAACAACTCCATAACCATTCTTTTATAGATGATGAAATGGAGGCACAGCCAGGATGTGGCTGAGTAGCCCCAGGCTACTTGCAGGGCTCACATATGCTGCACTGCGTATTGGCATCCAGGCCAGGGGCTCTCAAACTGCCTGCATATTGGAATCGCCCTTAAGGCTGTAAAAGCCCTCCGTGGCCAGGTATTCTCCCACTTCCTCCCTTCATGTTTTTATTTACTTGGTCTGGGGTCTTGGGTGAAAGTGCTGAGCACTTAGGACTGAGAACCTTTGAACCTGAGCAGTGGTTCTTAAAATTTTGTCCCCAGAGCAGTAGCATCAGCATCACCTGGTCACTTCTTAGTAGAACTTCTTAGGTCCCACCCACACCTACCGAGTTAAAACTCTAGGGGTGACGTCTAGCCTTCACTGTTTTGATGAGCTGTCTGTGTAATTCTTTTCCTTAAGTTATAAAAAACATAAACTTCATCATTGTAACCTTTGTTGAACGTACAGTTAAGTTGTTTAGTCTGTCAGTTGTGTCCGACTCTTTGCAGCCTCATGGACTGTAGCCCACCAGGCTCCCCTGTCCATGAGATTTCTCAGGCAAGAATACTGGATTGGGTTGCCGTTTCCTCCTCCAGGGGATCTTCCCAACCCAGGGACTGAATCCACGTCACCTGCTTGGTAGGCGAATTCTTTACCACTGAGCCACCAGGGAAACCCGTACAGTTCAGTCACGTTAAGTATATCCACATTGTCGGGAAACAGATCTCTAGAACTGTCTTGCACATCTGAGGCCCTATACCCATTAAACAGTTCTTCGTTACCCCGCCCCTCTCCAGTCCCTCGGTAACCACTATTTTACTTTTGTTGCCGTGAATTTGACTCCTTTCGATCCCTTGTGTAAGTGAAACTTCGGGTGATTCTTATGCACAGGCAAGTTTGAGAACCCCCGAGCTCCAAAATTTGATTTGGCTTATCTCCCTTTAGGGTCCTACCCACATCATTAATATCAAGCATACTGTGATCTCAAACACACCCTCTGCGTGCCACCCTCTGCCTAGTTCTTCCTCTGCCCCTGTTATTCTGTGTCACTCTCATCAAGGTACTTAACTTGCTTGTGGTGGTTCTCTCCTCTGTATAAAGGAGGTAACCTAACTTGCAGAGTTTGGTAAAAGTTCAATGGTTAGACACCTGTGACAGTATTTTATAAGCTGTCAGGTGGAGTACTAATGAAATATTAACGTCTCTAATGAAGTCTCTTTTAGAAGTTTTATTGTTTTTTAGTCACTCTGTTATGTCTGACTCCTTTGCGACCCCATGGACTGTAGCCTGCCAGGCTCCTCTGTCCCTGGGATTTCCCAGGCAAGAATACTGGAGTGGGTGGCTATTTCCTTCTCCAGATTTTTAAAGTTTAGCTTTTGTTTTATTAAAGTTACGCAAGCTTGATTTTTAAAGGATCTGTGCAAGGCCTCTTACCCCTATATGCTCTTGTCCCCCCCCTCACCCCCAGTTTATTTGGTGTTATCTTCTACTGTGTAAACAGCATTCACAGATATGCCATATAGTCTAGTTTGATTACTTTAACTTTCCTGCACACACGTTTTTCTTGGATTTAATAATTGTCTTGGTTTTAAAATTTTTGTGCACTTTCACTAAGTTAGCCACAAAGAGCCTTCCATGTGAATCTCTTCCTAATATCTTAGGTATTTTATCAACTTTATCGTATTGATATTCTCTCGCCTGAAGTCTTAGGCCCTCCCCCAGTCTAGACTGCTTCCTCTTCAGGCCTGTTGTGCACCATGCCTTGAGATGGACTTTTCCTTCAACAACATTCTGGGGATTTCTCTTATCTTACTTCTGTTTGGACCTCCCTGTTTTTCTCACTCCATATTCTCTTCTTTCTTGATTTATTCCCTTATTTTTGCAAACCACATGCTCTAGAATCTTCCAAACAGGTTACACTGGAGGTAAGTCTGTGAGTTGTTTTAGGTCTGAGAGCATCACATTTATATTTAATATACAGACTGACTGGTGTCCACCTGCCAATGCAGGAGACATAAAAGATGCGGGTTCGATTCCTGGGTTGAAAAGATCCCCTGGAGGAGGACATGGCAACCCACTCCACTGTTCTTGCATGGAGAATCCCGTGGACCCAGGAGCCTAGTGGACTATGGTCCATAGAGTTGCAGAGTCGGACAGGACTGAAGTGACTTAGCATGCATGCACACGTACTGGCTGGCGTAGACTTTCAGACTGGAAGTCTCTGAACCTCAGAATAGTGAGGGATTTCTCATTACCTTCTGGCTTCCAGTTTTAGTGGTTTGAAGTCTAAGACAGTGTAAGTTCCAGTCCTGGGCAGGTGACCAATCTTTCTGACTTTTTCTCTGGGACTTCTAGTTCTTCTCTTTATCGTCAGCGTTCTGAAATGTCATATAATATTCCTTGGTGGGGAGGGTCTGTTTTTGTTTATTGTGCTGAGATCCAAACAGGCATTTTTAGGCTGGAAACTCACCTCTTTCATTTTTGGAATTTTCTTGAAGTCTGTCATTATTGACGTCCTCCTCTCTTTTCTCCATTCTTTCCTTCTTGAATTCCTGTTAGATGTTGACTGACTTGTCCTGGCTGTGATCTTTTCTCCTGTTTCCCACCTCTGTTTTTAAGGTGTTGTCTTAAAATATTTCCTTAACTTTACTTTCTAGTCTTTTAAATTTTTTCTGTTATGTTTTTGTTTTCTGACAGCTCTTTTTTTTTTTTTTTTGGTTTGTTCTCTGATTCTTCTATTTTATAGAGTCTTAATGGCAACACACTCCAGTATTCTTGTCTGGAGAATTCCATAGACAGAAGAGCCTGGCAAGCTATAGTCCATGGGGCCATAAAGAGTTGGACATGACTGAGTGACTATTACTCACTCTTCTCTTAGCTATTCTCTTAGTTCTCTTAGGAGATTAATTATACTTTGTTTTTTCTTTTTTAAAGTTGTTTTTGTGTGTGTGTGTGCCCCGGAGCACACACGCCTCATTTGTATCAAGTTACTTTTTTCCCCCCTGTTTGTTTCTGTCTTTCACGTTAGATACTTTCTTTCCATTCCTGGTGACTCTTGAGTGTAAGTTCACCTTTAAGAATTCTTTCATTCATGCTCAGTCACTCAATCATGTCTGACTCTTTGTAACCCCATGGACTGTAGCCCTCCAGGCTTCCCTGTTCATGAGATTTCCTGGGCAAAAATACTGGAGCGGGTAGCCATTTCCTTCTCCAGGGGATTGAACACATTTGTCCTGTGTCTGCTGCACTGCTGGTGGATTCTTTACCCACGGAGCCATGGGGGAAGCCCACGTGTGAGAACGGGGCTTCCCGCATTGGAAGATATGGCTTCTTTGGGTCTGCAAAATCAGTTGCCATTATCCAATTGATTCCCAGCTTTAAAAAGTTTAAAATTTAAATCTCTCTTGTTATCCTCTGTGCTTATGGATTTATGCCTTTAGAAAGCAGTAAGTGTTTGTATTGGGGTTTTAGGAGAGAGAGGAACTGAATATGTGTGTCTGTCCACTGTCTTTAACCAGAAGTCAGTATGGAAGTCTTAAGAAAAATGCAGGGCAGGATTTGTAGCATTGTGGCTCTTTGGTCAGACACATACCTGCAGCGGTGAGTCTTAGCTGGTGTTCTTTTATTTTTAAGTCATGGTATATATTTAGATTGCCTCAGTAGAGATCTTGGCTTTCTTGTTAACATTGCAGCAGCTGCCTCATTTTCTTGGTTAAAGCCTTTCATTTCAGATGTAAAATACCAATAAATTTATACATAATTGGGCTTTGAGATAAAAAAACAATCCTTAAAAAAAAAAATCTTATTGATGTTTCTAAAAGGAATTTTCCGAGGGTAAGCATCTAATCCTTAGATTAAAATGCAGCTGACACATTAAGCCTTCTTACATGTAAAGCCCGATAATAGGCTTTAATGCCATTTGTCCTTGACCACCCACAAAGGGCACTGCCGCAGGCCAGAGAGATGGGACATAAATACAGCATGGGGTGTGAGGCAGTGTTTGTGTTTGATGCTTCAACAAAGCATTCAAACTCAGATCATCAGAGAGTAGGTAAAAAACTAGCCTTTATCCTGATAGCAGGTCTCTGCCAAAATTAAGCGGTTTTGGGGAGTGTGGTGTGGTCCTTTTAATATAAGCCATCTGACCGTGGGTTACTGGGTTACTTCCTGCTGTGCCCCTTGTGATGAAAAGTTCAGTGGCTTTCTCTCCCCACTGAGTGTTGGGTGTGTCCTGTGTCTGATCCCCTTGCTTCCTTCCCGATCATTGCAACCCAGCGCCTCAGAGGAGTGGCTTGGTCACCCGGTGATAACTGAGATGGTCGTGGCTGGCCTGGTGGTGATTAGATAACAGTTCCTTTCCGAAGACTTGCAGCTCCGCACACAGCAGCCCTTCAACAGCTCTAACTTCACCACTGGGAAACGAAGAGAAAACGTCTCTGCTTCCATGCTGATTGCTGGGGAAGCTTGCCCAAGAGCCTTCTTTTCATGCTGGGCTGTGTGCAAAACCGAGAAATTGCTTTCTACTTAAAAGCATTGGCCTTTTATTACTCTATAAACCTTTGGGGAAATCAGACTCATACGTTTCCTAAGTTTAGGCGTTACTCACTCTTGTTATTAAAGCTACCGACAATCTAGGGGTAATTTTAGTTATTGTCTTGAGGCTGAATTAAAATTAAAAGGAGCACAGTATGGTAGAGATGCCTGGTTGGTTGCTGTGTTTTTTTAAAAAGGCGAAATAGAAATAAATTACGAATTCTTGTCAGTTAGGAAGGGACCCGTTTTGTTAAACTAGCTACTTCTCTCTCTATATATACTTCTGTCTCCTTGCCCCTTAATATATATGGTAGCAACATGACCTCCTGGCACTGTGTCTGTTACTTCGCGGGCAGAGGCTAAAGTTCTTAGTGCAAGAGGAAGACTTGCAAATGATGGCAGGTTAGCTGATCAATGCCCAGCCTGAGTTTTATGAGTGTTGTTATCCTTGTTGATTATCAGCATTGCTGCCTCTGTCACACTTCCACTTTTAAGCTCTAGCCGAGGCACGAACAGAATATTTCCTTGGTTACTCTCAGCTTAATTGAGGCAGCCTGGGTTTTCTATTTTCTACATTCTGAGGGTCAGCAATGGAAAACAAACTTTTTTTTTTAACTTAAAAGGAGAACTATGACTGTTCTTTGCAGAAACTGCCAGTTTCTGATCTTGCTAGAGCTGTTTCACTCCCAGGGCTTAAAATCCCAGCTCTGTGCAGTATTTATAGATTCCTGAATAAAGAGTCAAGGAAGAACCAAATATGTATAGCTTCCAAGTGATTTCTATTATATGCCCTGTGGCATTTTATTATTAAAATTCCATTCTGTCGCTAACATGTGATAGTATGTGATAGTTATGGTTTGTATTCTTCAACAAACTTCTGTTGGCAGAGGTTTATCACATACATACATCATAGTGTGATGTATAATATCAAAAAGGGAGGCTTGGGAGGGAGGGGACATGAGTGTACCTATGGCTGATTCTTGTTGATGTATGACAGAAATTCACAAAATTCTATAAAGCAAATATACTTCAATTAAAAAAATAAAGTGGAAAAAGAAATGAAGGGTTAAATTTATGAGATAAATAATTTTGTGATTGAAAAAAATTATTAGATGGACTATAGTTTTGTTATTTGTGACTTGAGATTGCATGAATAGGCCTTCATCTGGGGCCTATTCTCAACCTCATCTGGTTGAGAATTTTAAGTACCCAGTTTCTCTATGGAAAAAATTATTCTTCAGACAGAATGTGAATGAAATATCCTATCCATTGTGGGACTCCCCCAGCTCTTGCAGGAGGATGAGAAGAAAGAATGGCGATTATGGCTGTTTTGCTGAAGTGAGTGTGTTCCTCCAGCTACAGTGTAGAGGCTGCTGGGAGGACGGAGTCAAGGGTGTCTAAAGAGGCTCTAAGATCAGCTACTTGGTGAGGGGTTTCTGAGGTTGCTGGCTTTTCACATGAGACCCAGATTTGATGCCTTTTGTGGAGTTATAAACTTGTTTGAGAGATTTACTGTTGGGTCCATGGCGAGGATGAACTGGCTGTGCTTCTGTTGAAAGAAATTGGGTCTCACCTGCAGGGTGAGCTGCTTCAGCTCATCCATCACCCACCTTTCTGTGGGGTATCTCCGATCAGAAACTGGGGCTGATCCAAGTTAGGTGGTTGTGTTGGTGGGGTTACTGTCTCCCACTTGGGAGCTGTTGGAACCTTCTTTGGTGATATGGTGTATAACAGCCCAAGTTTTGAATTAAATAAAACCGATCTGGGTGTGTTCCTAACATCTTGCCTGTGCCCCTGGGAAAGTTACCTAACCTTCCTAAATCCTGGTTTTCTCATCTTTTAAGATGGGGATTTTGTTTGCTTCAAGGTTATTTTAAGGATTAAATGAGATTTTACATATATATTTAGTATTAATTGTAAATATATTAATATATTTAATGTTAAATATGTAAAATATATGTTTTCTGTGTTACTATATAGATTTTTATATTACATATGTGCACATAGACATGTGTATTGTATACACATATAGTAGTACCTGGCATGTATGTGCTAAATAAACAGAGGATGCTATTATCATTGTTGTCGTTCAGTCGCTAAGTCGTGTCTGACTCTGTGACCCCTTGGACCATAGCATACCAGGTTTCCCTGTCCTTCACCGTCTCCTGGAATTTGCTCAAACTCATTATCATAGTATAATATATTATATGCTGTGAAAAGTGAAGTTTTAGTTGCTCAGTCATTTCCGACTCTTTGCAACCCCATGGACTCTAGCCTGCTAGGTTCCTCTGTCCATGGAATTCTCCAGGCAAGAATACTGGAGTGGGTAGCCATTCCCTTCTCCAGGGGATCTTCCCAATCCAGGGACCGAACCCAGGTCTCCTGCATTGCAGGCAGATTCTTTGCAGTCTGGGCCACCAGGGAAGCCTTTACTATGCTGTGGTTACGCTCAACTATTGTGATGTGCTGGCTACTGTCTAGTGACCCTCCCTGGGTACCTCCCTTCTGGACCCATCAGTGCTCACTGTGGGGAAGTGGAAAAGATGTCTGGTTTTGTTTTAATTGCATCCAGATTTGAATTTGCTTTTCTTAGTTCTTATTCTTCTGACTCTTCAGCTCTTGCCTTTCTTAATGTTCTCCATGTTCTCTTAAAATATTAACTATTAAAATGGACAGGACAATTCTCTGGGCAGGGAACATAGCCTGCCTGGGCACTGGCAAAGTGGCCGTATAAAGACGTGTTTCTTCATTGACTTTTTAAAGTTTATGTTTCCATCCATGAAGGCAGTTTGTTTGCAAAACAAGCAATATATTAGGCAGCCGTTTGTTTTTCTACTTTTTGTCAGTAATTTGATCCTTGGGTAGCAAGGGAAAACTGGTGTTTGCAGTTGGACTCAATAAAATTTTTGCTGGAGGCAGACCATTCTATCACTGCAGGATAGTAGACAGAAGTGGTTTCTTTTACCCTTTTTTGAAATAAAAAATTGAAGGGCCCACTATATGATGTGATTAGTAGCGTAATAAGGAACTGTAGTTACTCTGCAGTAGCACATAGACCTTGAACGTTGCCTATCATTTTGTTCATTTGGTCTTTATTCTCACTTTGGAAGAAATGTAGTGGTACTAGCTATACTTATAAGGGTCCGGGTTATGCTGATGTTTTTTGGGATTATTAAAAAAAATAAATTCAGAAAATTTAAGGTCCACAAGGAATAATGTTGGCAGAATTAACCTGAGGCTTAACAGCAGATTTACCAGAAGAAGGTTTCTGTTATGTTCAGTGATTTTGTGTAATTGAGCTCCAGTCCTTTATTACCTCTGCTACCGAGGGACCCAGAATCAAAGATGTTTCTTGTGTGACTTTTTCAGCAGGCGAGGAAGGCTGGTTCAAATAGTAAAGATTATGCAGACACTACCTTCCATGTTCCCTGGACTTCCTTTAGGGGACGAGAAGCCAGAAGCCTTGAAAAGTTTTCCATTAGTCTTTATGGCATCTTTCCCTTGGAAGGTCCACAGTACACAGTGCTTTGCCAGCACACATACACAACTGTTTTGGAAAATGTAACCAGACGTTCCTAGAAGGTCAGCAGAAGACCTTGAAAAAAGGCCGTGGAGAAGATGAGCCACAGTTTCCGCCGCTGTGGCAGTCTGGGTGCCGGGTGGTGCCATCTTGTGGCTTTGTCACACCAGCCTCCCTTGGTGGGGATCACCCCAGCTTCTTCACAGAGGACAGAGTCTCTGGGAGGTTCAGCCCAGGTTGTGTTTTGGTGGCTGAATCCGCACTGGCTCTAGGGCCATCCAACTCCAGAGTGCATGCTTTTAACTAGCATGCTCTGTTGCCTCCTAGCTAGGGAAAAAATGTACCGTCTCCAGAACCTGGGTTCTTTCCACTGTACCATGCTGGCCCCATGCCCTGGCATCCTTACTATTCATCCCTTCCAAAAAAAAAAAAAAGCTTCCAATCCACACCATTTACTACATCTATAGGCATCCCAGGCAGTGCTTATAGCCCTCCTTTCTTTGGGACAAAGAAATACCACCTCAATGTATTGTAGATTATTTTTCATTATTTATGTAGGGAAAATGTAATCACAGGAGCATAAATGTGAGTTTGCGTGTTGGTTTTTATAAACCAACCTTACTTTTAGTAAAGGTTTTTAGGAAAATGAGCCTATAGAGTATGAATCCTAGCATGTGGATGGCAGTGGTGGGAGAGCTGATGGGCTGGGTTTGGACAGATAAAGGAAGGGCATTTAGGCAGCTGCAGGCCCTGGAGTGCAGGCAGTGAGGGCTCCTTGTGGTGCCCTCTGCCTCAAAAATAATCTTATTCTGTTCTCTTTCGTTTCTGTTCCTTTGTTCATTCCTTCATTCCCTTTTTCATTCAAGTTTTCAAGCACTCACCAAGTGTTATTGAATGACTATTCAAGCTCTTTGCGGTGCTATGTATGAACTAAAGGTATGAGCATTTTTTGCCTGCCTCCTCTTAATGAGAGAAAAAGGAAATTTGGAAGAAATAGAAATATGTACATGCAGCAGTTTGAAAATATTGCCCTGATAGCATCAGATGCTTTTTGCTCTTAAAAAAAGGATGTTTGGTATATTAGAGAAATACGATGGTCAAGGCAAGAGTGTTTAAAAAGTCATGAGGTTCTTACCCCACCTGCTTTTTTTTCCTTCTAAACTTGATAGGTGTTCCCAGGCCCTTCCCTACATCTAAAGGGTGTTAGGTGTATAAACCAGGGAGGCAGAATGTTTTGTCATTTCCTGAAAACAAATATTTAAGTACAAAGTGTAATGCAATAAGAGATGCAGTACTTTATAAATTAATATTTCCAGAGTCTTAAAATCCAGGAAATGTTTCAAGTGGGAAAAATTTTGTTCTTCCTTTTTTTCCCCCTTGTGGAAAAAGGAAGTTTTGAAGCATCTGAATTACGTGTGTGTGTTTCTCTTTTTTAAAAGCCCACTTTATGATGTATCTAAAACAAGAATCCACAGTGCCTCTTGGGACCAGGCAGGTAAAATAAATTTGCAAAGTGGACTTGATATTAAATAAAATATCAGAGCCTGGGCCCTGTGACACATGGGAGAGCTGTGTGCCTCTTATAACTGGAGCAGAGGTGGCCAGAACTCTCTCCATGTTGTTAGGTGGCAGCCCAGGCTAGGAATAGGGAACTGGATCTTCCGATTTTCATAGATACACAGAGCTTTAAGTAACTGATAGGAAACCTGAAAAAACACCAACGCCATGTGGCTTAAACAAAACCTGCCTGTGGTTTGCTTTTGACTTATAGGTCACCACTGTGAACCCTTTTAGTTTTATGGCACTAGAATATATTGTATGTAGCCCTAAGTGCTCCCACAGTAATTACTTTGGTGTTTTACATTTAAAATAAAAATTCCAAACATTAATTACAAAATTTCCAGTTGAATTTGAATTGAAATATCCCCATTTGTTATGAGTTTAGCTTTAATGCATAACATAGTGCTTTGCACATAGTAGGCCTCGGATAAAGATTTGTGATGTACAATGTGAGAGTTGGTCCATAAAGAAGGCTGAGTGCTAAAGAATGGGTGCTTTTGAATTGTGATGCTGGAGAAGATTCTTGAGAGTCCCTTGGACTGCAGGGAAATCAAGCCAGTCAATCCTAAAGGAAATCAACCCTGAATATTCATTGGAAGGACTGATGCTGAAGCTGAAGCTCCAATACTTTAGTCACCTGATGGGAGGAGTCAACTCATTAGAAAAGGCCCTGATACTGGGACAGATTGAAGGCAAAAGGATAAGGGGATGGCAGAGGATGAGATGGTTGGATGGCATCACCGACTCAGTGGACATGAGTTTGAGCAAACTCCGGTAGACAGTGCGGGACAGGGAATCCTGGCGTCCTGCAGTTCATGGGGTCAGAGAGTCAGACATGACTTAGCTACTGAACACCAACAACAAACTGAACTGAATGCTAAGGAGTTTAGTAAGCTGTCACCTTCCAGTTTCTAGGAATTGGCAAGAAATTTGAGAAGAGAAGAAGCTGTCAACAGAATAAAACAAAGAAAATCAATGTGTTTTCTGCTTGTAGCATCTTCCACTATGTCAAGCAAATAGAGAGAGCATCAGTTTTCAAAAATGAGGGTGCTGTTGTAAAGGTTACGCTGCAAAAAAAGAGGAGGCAGAGTCATTGAATACCACTTTAGCAGCATGAATCTTTTGTTTGGTCTTATTTTCTGAGCCATCACTTCTCTGGTTTGGCTCTTTTTGATGTTTTATTTTTGTCATCCTCTTGCACTTCTCAATGCCAAAGGTCATCAGAATTTTCCCACTTCTGACCATGTGTTCTTGGTAGCAAATAAGAACTTAAGAAGAAGAAGGATACACTGAAAGGATATCCTGCAGTTGCCAAAGGAGGCTGGGCTACCAGAAGCACAGCAAAACCCATAACCTAGAACAGTGACACCATGTGTTATGAACACCCAGTGAGGACATGCTTGCTGGCTCCAGCCAGGCCCTGGATGTACAGTCACTGCGGTGCCACTCTGCTGCGTTCCCCTCTGTCCCTGTCTGCTGGGGCCCCTCACTCCAGATTCAGGGTCCTGGCCGGAAGCATCTGATTGTCTAGGCCTTGGTGACACATGTTCACACGAGGGGCCAGGGATGGAGGGGACGATGGCCTTTCTTCCCAGGGTCTCTGATGGGGTGGGCCCCCCTCCCACCAGTGCTCACTTATCAAGGAGGGCACTCCAACAGAGGAGATGCAGATGTTGGACGCCAGCTTGTGTTAATTTTTAAGTCACCCCCAGAGGGAGAGGCTGGAGATGTGGAACCTTCCTAGAGATGAATGAGTCATGTCAATGTCAATGTCCTATCCTTTCTAGGACCTGGAACTTTGTGGCCAAATGGAGGATTCAGAGAGGTCAAGCGACATGCCCAGGATCTTTATACTAGAGTTGGGTTAGATTTTAACCCATTTGTACTCGACTCTCAAACCCAGGCCTTTAACTATTTACCAATTCACTTCTTATCCAGATGTATCTTTCCTGTAACACCAATGGCAGCATTTAAGAATCCTTCCCCAGTCTCCAGGCTGAAATGTGCTGGTACTTTCTGTTCTAACACAATGTGGTAGAAGTCAGTGCTGCTGCCTTGACATAGATTACAATGTAATCTGCTTTGCAGCAGTAGGAAGTTCCCCAGTGTTGGTATAGATGCTTTTGGACACATCAGTTCTGTTTAGTTCAGTCACTCAGTCATGTCCAACTCTTTGCGACCCCATGAACCACAGCACGCCAGGCCTCCCTGTCCATCACCAACTCCCGGAGTCCACCCAAACCCATGTCCATTGAGTTGATGATGGTATCCAACCATCTCATCCTCTGTCATCCCCTTCCCCTCCTGCCCTTAATCTTTCCCAGCATCAAGGTCTTTTCTCATGAGTCAGCTCTTTGCATCAGGTGGCCAAATTATTGGAGTTTCAGCTTCAGCATCAGTCCTTCCAATGAATACCCAGGATTGATCTCCTCTAGGATGGACTGGTTGGATCTCCTTGCCGTCCAAGGGACTCTCAAAAGTCTTCTCTAACATCACAGTTCAAAAGTATCAATTCTTCAGTGCTCAGCTTTCTTTGTAGTCCAACTCTTACACCCATACATGACCACTGGAAAAACCATAGCCTTGACTAGACGGACCTTTGTTGACAAAGTAATGTCTCTGCTTTTTAATACACTGTCTAGGTTGGTCATAACTTTCCTTCCAAGGAGTAAGTGTCTTTTAATTTCATGGCTGCAATCACCATCTGCAGTGATTTTGGAGCCCAGCAAAATAAAGTCAGTCACTGTTTCCACTGTTTCCCCATCTATCTGCCATGAAATGATGGGACCAGATGCCTGGTTCTATATAAAAATGCCTGCGTGGAAGGGATCCCAAATACTGTGCAAAGTCCAGAGATATCCTACTGAATTGAGAAGGACCATTTCTGCCCTTCAGTACGTACTTTAGGGACAAGAAAAGGGTATGGAACAATATATAAACACCTTGCTTAGTTCATAAAAATCTGACAAAGGGAAAACTTTGGAGGGTAAAAAAATGTTAGAAGTCCATCTCATAAAAGAAGAAAATCATTTATGCTCACCCGTCCCCAGTGCTCCCATGACTCATGACATGGGGGTAAAGAGAGTGGGTGCCAGGAGATAGGCCAGCCAGCCAAGGACAAGCCAGGGCACAAGACCAGTGAGAGCACTCAGGGTGTGTCCTACCTGAACTAGCCATTTCAAATCTGCTTATCTGCCCTTGTCTCATTCTCTGTTCTCTATGACTCCCCCCTGCCCCCCGCAGTGGATAAAACACTGGTTTATTGTAATCCGTTAACTGTGGGTAATTCGGTAATTCCCATCTTCTTATGTTCTCTTCTGCTCATAAAGTGCCACGCTGGCCAGCCCTACATTTGAGCTATGGAGTTTGGAGAACCTTGTAGACAACGGACACTGCTCCTAGGTATGTGGCCACCACGGGGAACATTGTTGATAGTTCTGCTTGTCACATGCTCTCTCAGTTTGATCAGCCAGGTGTCTGTTAGGGATGTGCGATCCCAAGAGCTGGAGCCTGGTCTTCTTGTATAGTTTTATATCTCAGGTGCCTTTTAAAAAAGCTGGACACTTTCATCAAAGTACATAAAACAAAGATGTTTATAATGTGAACACGTTATCATCACCCAGACCATCTTAGAAGCTCTCCTGTGCTCTTCCCAATCAGGACCCTGTCCCTTCCCACAGGGTGGCTTCCTTGTCCTAGTCACTTCCTTGTGGCCTGGGTTTGCTATTGCACACTTCGCCAGGCCGTCTCCCTCTTCACGTCTCTAACTGTGTCCCGTCGGGGGACTCGGGAGAGCCAGGGCTCTACTATGGGACTCCAAGTGGCTGTAAGCGGTCTGGAATGTCTTTGGGTGCCAGGGTGTCGCGTTCCTTTTGTGCTTTAATGTCACGTAGGACACAGGTTATTGTGCTTGGCTGGAGGCCTGATGTGGCCCAAGGCCCTGAGTGGTGCCTGCCTTTTTTTCAGTCTGAGCCTCTCCAGCCCCTGTAACACTTCCCCTGGTGAGGTGCCGGGTCTGGGAGCGGTCATCCGTGCGCTTCTGGCATGGGGAGGTAGATTGTCGGTACCTTTGTTCCAAGGGATGCACAAGTGTAATCAGAAACCCTGCACCTGTGGATTCCTGTAACTTGAACCCCAGTCACTAAGGGACTGATTGCATGGTAGACGAGTTCCATGAAAAGAGTTTCTTATATAAGAGAATTTAACACGGTTTTCTGTATCGTGGTATTTTAGCCAGGTTCATTTTAACTGTGGTGTAATATATTCCTCTAGTTGAATTACCAGCCTCTTGGCATGATTTTGTCCCAATAGTCACAAGACTGCTTGGCCCATGTATACAGGATGCCCTTCCTGTGGGCACGGTCTGTGAGTGTGGAAAATCCAGGCTCTCATCAGGCCAGAGAATGTTGGGTTCAGAAGCAGTGATCATCAGGGGCTAGTCATCAGGCCCAGGTGGTCCACTGTATCCCACCACACATTTGTGGGTGCCCCAGAGTGCTCGATAGGAACTTGGCATCCACTTATATAGTTCCTGAGTGAAGCTACTGCTCTGACGTTCTCAAGGTGGTCGCTCAGTGCTAGGAATGATTTGGTGAGGCTGCCAGGAGCTCTGTTGCTGGTTTTTTTTTGTTGTTGTTGTTGTTTTTTGACAGCACGGACTAGAGCTCACCCAGTGAGGGCCACAGCAGTGCTCAGATCAGGGGAGGGAAGTGTGTTTTGAAGGTGGATTTGGGAATCACGGGCAGATCCCACAGGGCAAGGGGAAACCAGAGAAAACCCTTCTGTTCGTCAACAGTATGGGCACAAGGTTTAGGCTATGATTTAAAAGAGATGTGACTTTGAGCAATAATTACCAGAGGGGAAGGGGTTTGATGGGGGTGGGGTGGGTGGGTCAAATGGATAAAGGGGGTCAACTGTAAGGTGACGGATGGAAACTAAACTTCTGGTGGTGAGCACGCTGTTGTTTGTACAGAAGTCGAAATATAATGTATACATGAAACTTACATAGTGTAATAAACCAATGTCACCTCAATTAAAAAAAATTAAAGAGATGTAACTTTGTTCTTGCATTCTCTGTAGCATTGTTTTTCAAAGTGTGGTTTTCTACCTGTGTACATGGTGGAGGAGGACAGGGGCGTGTTTGTGTGTGTGAGGCATGCATGCAGGGAGTGTTAGGGGAAATGTGCATTCTTGAGCCCCAAAGCAGGTCCACCAAACCATAGTCTACTGGTATAGAGGCTGGGAGTCTGCCTTTTAATCAGACACCTGGACTTTTGTGCACAGCTGAGTTCCTAGGATCTCTGATCTAGAAAGTGGTCATTTCATTCATTTATTTGGGTAAGGTGAGTTGAACTGAGGAGAGATTGGAACTTGAGAAAAGAAAGAAAAGAAAGGGTGGTCCTCAGACTACTTTGTTGGTCTGAAAAGAAGAAATGCATGTGAACTCGGGTGGGCTTTTCTGATCCCAGAGGAGGATATGGTCTCTGATGGCTTGGAGATGTCGCTGCAGTCCCTCCTTTCTTGTTTTGCCTAGTCGTGGAGGATGGGCAGACTTCTGGAGTCCTCAGTAGCGGGGTGGGGGAGGCCCATCTGAAATACTATTGAGCGGAAACCAGCTTTTGAGCCTGGAAACTGTCTGTGGTTTTATTTCCAGTTTCACTTATTCCAGAAGCAAATGTTTCTCTGTCTTGCATCCTTCTGCTTTTCAAGTTAGTTAATAACTCAGTTCTTCTGACATCAATGGAGAGCTGAATCTTCAAGAAGCATTTGAAGCACCATATGGATTTCTAGTTTGTTTTAGGTTGACCTTTCATTAAAGTCAGAGTTTGAAGTCAGTGTCTTGGTAGCTGCTTTAAATCTCACAGTGTTTGAAGATAAAAGATTAGTTACTTGTGACCAGCGTTGAACAACTACAAAAAACTGGCATGAATGTGACCAACGAAGCACTCGACTGTCAGAATCATAGAGGGTCTGAGCTTTAAGGAACCCCAGAAATCCTCTGATCTAGCAGCAAGATCTGGCTGCAGATGGCCTGTGCTCTGTCCTGGCTCTGCCAGTTGATACAAACTTTGTAAGTTCATGCCTCTGTTTCCTCAGCTGTTAAATGGGGTTGATGATACCCTCTCTTCGTGTTGTTGTGATGGGCTTCCAGTGAGCCGAGGTATGCAGAATGCTTGACCAGTATCCACTGCACAGTGAACACTCACAGGCTGTATCACAGATGGAAAAACAGACCCAGAGAAATATTGATTTGCCTGAGGTCATATCCTTATTTCATATTTCAGAAACTAGGCCTTTTTTGCTCCAAGTCTTCTTTTGTGCCTATTGACTGTTCTAGTTTACTGGTTCTTAAACTATGATTTAAAAGTTTTTATCTGCCCTGTGTAAGCACTAAATTGGGTGACAGGCTGCTTAGCTCAGAGACTGTTCTTGAATAACAAGGCATGATTACAACACAAAAAGACACAGCAGGTCTCTTCCATCCCAATGATTGTGGTCCCTTACTAAGTAATGCAGTCTTTGAAAATTGCTGTTAGGAAAACTGTATAGCTGGATGCAGAAACTATATGTGAACTCTGATCACAGCTGGGTAGAAACAGGATATGAAGAATGGGAGGAAATTCATGAATATGACATGCAAAGGGAATAGGAATACTGGGTCAGAGAATATGATGCCTTTTTTTTTTAAAGTATTTTTATTTTTTTACCATTAAAAAATTTGACATGAGCTAATTTACAACACTGGGCTAGTTTTAGGTGTACCACAAAAATGATTCCGCTATAAATATATTCTTCTTCAGATTCTTTTCCACTATAGGTTATTACTAGATATCCAATACAGTTCTCTGTGCTACATAGCAAATTCTTGCTGCTTATCTATTTTATATATAGCAGTGTGCACACATCAATCCCCAACTTTTAATCTCCCTCCTTCTCTGCCCCTCGGCAACTGCCCCCCCGCCCCCGCCACTGTTATCCCCTTTTGGTCAACGCAAGCTTGCTCTCCCAAGTCTGTGAGTCTCTTTCTGTTTTGTAAATAAGTTCATTTGTATCATTTTTTTAGACTCCACATAAAAGTGTAGAGATCATATGATATTTGTCCTCTGTCTGACTTACTTCAGTTAGATTAATAATCTCTAGGTCTATCCATGTTGCTGCAAATGGCATTGTTTCATTCTTTTTTTAAGACTGAATAGTATTCCATTGTATACATATATACCATATCTTCTTTATCCATTTATCTGTCAGTGAATGTCTTGGCTATTGTAAATAGTACTACATGAATATTGGGGTGCACGTGTCTTTTCAAATTAGAGTTTTTTTTCCAGATACATGCCCAGGATTGGGATTGCAGGATCATGAGGTAGCTTTGATTTTAGTTGCTTAAGGGACATCTATACTGTTCTCCATGGTGGCTGCACCAGTTTACATTCCTACCAACAGTGTAGGAAGGTTCCCTTTTTCCCACATGCTCTCCAGCATTTATTGTTTATACATTTTTAAATGACGGCTGTTCTGACTGGTGTGCAGTGTTATTTCATTGTAGTGTTGAGTTGCATTTCTGTAATAATGAATGATATTAAGCATCTTTTCATGTGCTTGTTGGTCATCTGGAGTATAAGCCTTTTATGGTTGTTGTCAGATCTTTTGCTGAAAGGATTGGGCCACCAGAAATTTGTAGAGAGGGCCTCTCACACTCCATTGATTTGATTTATACTTGTCATTGTTAATATTCTTTCTTTGTTGTTGTTAATATTCTTTCCTTGTTTTCTCAGTGCCTGGCATTAAGACTTGGTAGTTGTATTGCTAGAATCAAGAAGGAAAAATATAAAACAGTGTACACACACTTCCATACAAATGTATATGTATGAATGTATGTATCTACAGTAAATTGAAGGAAAAATTATGAAAGTTCCCATTAAGAATCACTTTCTTGCTGAGCTATTTATAGCTGCCTATTTCCTTTCTTCTGTCTTAACAAACTTTCCTGTATTTAAGCAAGAGATGTCAGATGCTTCCTCCAGCTTCCGTAGCCGACTTGAAGTTCCTTATAGTTTTACATTGGAGAGAGCAGATTTTGTTTTTAGGAGTTTCTAAGTGATGGGACATACATTGAATATAATCTTATCCCCTGTGTGACTCCTAAGTGCCCCTTCCATGCTGTGGGTGTCTCCCCAAAGCTTGCTGTATGAGAAGCTTTATTCTCCTCTGCTGGTGAAAATATTTCCTGTGTCCTTTGGGCAGGATCAGCCTGCTGAAACTGCTGATAATAGACAGATAGACCTTTACAACCATGGACAAGTTACTTAACTTTTCTGGGACTCGGTTTCCTTAGCAGTTAAATGGGTTTAAATCTAGAATATGTCTGATAGACAGATCTCCCATATTCAGACATTAGGCCAAGATAACTATATTTAATCCTTTCTCTTTTCCACTTTCACTCCCAAAGCAGTCTGTGTATTTATTGTGTGCGACTGCCTTTGTGGACGGCAGAACAGATGTGGCAGCAGACGCGGAATATGAGTGATTGCAGATGACGTGGAAGGAGAGATCTGGGCACACCTCTGGCAGCTGGATGGGAGTGGGCTTCGTGGGTATACAGTCAGTGGACGGGACACTGTTGTTGCTTAAAGAAGCAACAGTAAGTGGAGGTAAAAGACTGTGGTAAATAAAGCAACAATTAGGAGTCTTCTTTGTCCAAGCCTTGTAGTTTTAGTAACAGGTCTTTGGTATGTGGTGTGTACTCTGTGGCATGTTTGCCAGTTTCCCTTAGCTTTTGTGGTCTGCTTTAGGTCAGATTTCTCTTTTCCTGCTGTTGTCTCAGTGGATCGTTGTGGGGCTGCGCTCAATAGCTTCTAGACCAATGCATATTTACACATACTAAAGCAGTAACCGTTAGGTCCAAGGCCTTGAAATGTCATATCCTGGAATACTGACAGCATCCAGTTCTCCAGTGAATCAAAAGATGCCAGCTGCCATTTTTCATCCTGGGGTTTTGGCTCATTCCAAGTTGCTTGTCTGGGATATTTCAGGCATGAAATTTAAGCAGCCAGGAGTGACTTGTTTATTTTTTATGGCAAGAATGGGGAAGCTTCCAGTCTGGGGAATTAGATTCAGCACATGGGGATAAAGCTTGTGGTACCTTTAGGTAAAATGTTCTCATAATTAAAAAAATAGACAGGTAAGCATTGATAATGATGGTGATGATGATGGTGTTAATGAGAGTTCATTGAACCATTAGCATGCAAAACTTGCCAATCGTACTCTGAAATCATAGGGTCCAGTTGAAGTAGCATGGATTGTGGTTAGTAGGATGGACCTGGAGCCAGAATCCATGTTTGTGTCTGGCTTTTCCCTGGTGGTTCAGATGGTAAAGAATCTGCCTGCAATGCAGAGACACAGGAGACGTGGGTTCAGTTCCTGGGTCGGGAAGATCCCCTGGAGAAGGGAATGGCAACCCACTCCAGTATTCTTGCCTGGAGAATCCCATGGACAGAGGAGTCTGGTAGGCTATAGTCCATGGGGTTGCAAAGAGTTGGACACGACTGAGTGACTTTCACACATACATCACCGCTTAGTAGCTGTGTGAAAACTAGCTTCGTTTCTCTGTGCCTCAGTTTCTTCTTACAAGATGGGGGTAGGTTTAATAATAGCATTTATCTCTTTGAGTGACTGTGAGGATTATATAAATACATATATGTTAAGTGGCAGGAATAGTTTCTGTCATTGAATATGTCTATGTTAGTTCCCTCTGTAACCTTTAATCTTACGAACTCCCATATTCTCCCTCTGTCTTTTCCTGTTGTCCACCTGCCTACAGCTGGGAAGAATGTCCCCATGGGTTTCTCTTGTCTGTGGAGGCAATGATTTCCCTTGTTTGTACAGAGAATAGCCTTGAAATGGATAGTGTCTCTGGAGCAATGGACAGGCATACCCATTGCTTTTTATAAAAGATTTGGGTTCCATAAGTTCATATAAAGCCATTTCCTTCTCAAACAATAAAATTATTTTCCTGGTTGCCTTGCTTTGGTTTTGCTGTTGAAATCTTGTTATTATTATTTTTGCTAGTTTACATTTTTAAATTAAGGAGTCTGATTTCTACAACAGTTGCATCTTTTCTTTGCATTTCTTCTGGTAAGCACATTTTCCTCTTAAACATCTCCTTGTTTTATTAAAAAGTTTATGATGTTTAAAGCATATCTAGCAACAAGCTAGTTAATTTGCTTAGCCTCTCTTAAAGTACTTCCAGTGTGTTCTTATTGCTCTTTACTCATTATTATGGCTATCTAAAAAATATTGAATAAATAAGAAGTAAGTTTAGTACATTTACAAAAAAAGTACCCTATTTTTAATATTCAGATACTAAAAAATGTTTCTGAACATGATCCGATAATGTCTAAATGATGTTAACATTTGGGTCTTCCAGCAAGATTCGCAGCACTGTATAGAACCAGGATTTGTAGATGGCATACTATGTGTAGCTTATTAACATTGACTCTGTGAGACCGACTCAGCATTGGCAGCAGACAGGACCGAGAACACACGTTAAGAACAGGGTAACAGCTATAAGCAAGACCGGGTGGCTGGACAGCGGCAGCTTCACTTCTCCGTGCTCCTGGCCCAGTTCTGGAAAATGCTGGCCTTCACCTTCACCTCTGCACGTCAGCATCTCTGCTACTCCTTTGGATTTGATGTCCTTGGATTCTAGGTTGATGGCTGAACAAGCGGGAGATTTATGATGCTTTCCTCCTATTTCTCAGCTTATTTTTCTCAAGATTTGGAAGAACTGTACATTTTCCAAGAAATCCCAGATAGGAATTGCTGCAAGAAAGCATCGTTCCCATTTCACTCCAAAGGCCCTCGTGGTGGTCACCGTGAGCCCACACAGTGTGGGCTCTGATCCTCTCTGATCGCACCTCTTAGGAGTCTCGCCCTGCTCGCTGTGGTCCAGCCACCCTGGCCTCTGCTGGCCTCAGATGCACAGGCTCGTGCTCCTGTCCATCTGGAATACTCTTTCCCTGACCTGTCGGTCCTCTCCCCTTCCATCAGGACAGGCTCACATTTGCTGACCATGTAAATAAAGTAACCCAGCCCCCCGCCCCCCATCTCCCCCCACGCACTTCTTGTCACCTCCCCGCCTTCTTTTTCTCCATGGCACTGATCACTTGTCTGATACCACTCTGGGATGTTCCTGAGGGGCAAAGATTGCTGGTGTGCCTGCTCCATCCTTGTGTCTGAAGCAGTGTCTGTCACATACGAGGGGCTCTGTAAATATCTGTTGAATGAGAGAAAGGGATTCTTGGCAGTCTTGTAGGGAACAAATGGGATTGATGACAGAGACGAGTGAGGAGGCTCTTATTGTGGTCACCCTGAAATTTGGTGATAGCCTAAACCGGGGGGCTGGAGAGGAGAAGAGAGTCAGGAGACAGGGTGGCTAGGGTGGTGGATTCCACTTGGCAATGGAAGAGAGGGCAAAGGGAGCCATGTGGAATATTCCCTGTTGCTAGCTTGGCAATAAAGTATACCAGAAAAAACCCCTAAGCATTTCTTTTATAAAGCAAATTGTATTAATAGGATAAGGAATAACTTATTTCTGCAATTTGTGTTTATCTGAAATACAGTTTCTCAAAGACTGTAAGTAACCCTTGCTGAAATGCTGATTTTAATTTGAGGTCAAGTTTCCTAAAATGTTTTGAAAGCTAGCCATGCCAGGAGGTTTGGGCCTCCAGGGAATTTATAAGTTTAGACAGAAAGGTTTTTCTATATCCGGGAGCTAAACTGGAATTTCTGAAGGTCTGAAACTTAATTAGCTTTTTGGTATCTTGAGTTAGTAACAGAATTAATGTTTCAAATAGGAAGTTTAGAGTTCTTTCTTTTAAGACTATTTCCTTTTATAAGAATGGCCTCTGAGGCAAAGGCCTCAACCACATCCTTTATTCTACTAGTTCCCCTCTGGATTTACCCCTGAGGTCCAGGAATTGGCATCTTATGGATGGCTGGAGTAAACAGCTTACATGGAGGCCAGGCCTTGCCCTGTTTCTTTAAGGCCTGGATCAGGAAGATGGTGAATTTCATGAAAATGTCAGTTGATTCCACTTCATGTGTGTTTTGGAAATAGATAGAACCTGACTGCTAAGGGAATTCTAAGTAACTTGGGTGAATTTAGAGTAATTCCAGATATTTGCTATTAATAATTAAAAAAAAAGCCAAGTTGATGGCTGTGAGGTTCTTCACTGATTACAGTTCATTACCTTGTTTTTAGATACTTTAGCTCTCTTTTTGCTCTTCATCTCCCATATTGGAAGCTCTGCTCTTCTGAAAAGCTGAGATGATGATGTGATGCTGGTGACACTGCTGACGTCACCCTGTGTTGGGGGGCTCTGCTTCTTTCCTGTGTGGTTGAAGGACCTGGGGACCTCTGGGGACCTCTGGGGACATCACAGAAGGGAAGGGATCAGCCTAGAGACTCTGCAGTCATCTTCTAGCGTGGAAATTCTGTATTCTAACTATAGTTATGGTAAGAAGAATGCAGTAGATCTGCATGTACTGATGTGGAAGACTGTCCATGACATATTGTTAAGTGAAGCAACTTGTAGAACATTTTGTGTGTCTAGAATAAGAAGCATACATAGTGATCTAATCTATTAGCAATTGGGGGAGTCAAGGGCAAGGATTTTCACTTCATTTATATTCCTTGAAACCATATTTTATTCACTCATATGACTATTATAGTCTTAAAAGGAAAGCAAGCAGACAGTCAGTGGTTCTGTGACTGTTTCGATGGCCTGTGCTGGCGACAGCCTGGAGCCATCTTTGGGGACCCCCGCATCCCCACTCCCACGGCCGCAGCGGCCTTGGGCTGAGTAGTGACTGCCCCCTTGGAGGTTCCGTCTGGCCCCTCATGCCTGCCAGCTGCAGCCGTTTGCTCTCCATGCCTGACTCCACTGGCGTTTGGGTTTGCGATCTCTGTTTTAAAATTTTAAAATAAAGGAAGTGCTTCTTAAAAACCTCTTTTAACCTTTTCAGTAGTTGAAGCTAACTTTTCGAACTAGCAGACCTCACTGAGGTTTTGGTGGTCCCTGATCGACAGACCAGGACAGCTTGGTCGTGTGTGTTTACTGACATGTACACTGTATGCCGTGCATCTGTTTGTCACCGCCAAGCGGGTGATGCTATCTCTCTGTCTTGAATGTGGTCAGAGGTGTGACTTATTTTCATTTTCTCCCCACAGCCCCAGTCCTGCCATAACTCATTAGTGTGACTGGTGCTCTGCAGCTCCTCAGTTGTGAGGGGATGGCCTGTGCGGGTGTAGAAATCAAGGTAGATATTCTGAACTCCCACTGGCTGTGCTCTGAGACCCTTACTCTCTGTGCTTCTCGCTAAGTCCCTGTCTCTCCCTGCAGATCCCAGGGGTGACTCAAGATCCTTTAGTTCTTCCAAGCCTAGTCCCTAGAACTGACCCCAGCTCGGCTGTCTCCTTTGTCACTTATGGGGCAGGCCACTGTGGACTGGCATTTAGGGATGTGGTGGGGGTGTGAAATTTGTTGGTTGTGTTGATGACACTCTTTTTTTCGTCCTTGTCCCATGTGACCAGGCAGTTGTCTGTTCATCTGTGGTCTGTTTCTTGTGCTCTATCAGTGGGTGCCTTGTCTACCTGCAACAGCCCCCAGAAGTTGAGGAGGCCCTTTTCCACCTTTGTTGGATGTTCTTAGTTCCTGTGTCTTAAGGAGATCTTGATCATTTTTCTTATTATATCTGTTGGTTTCTCACGCAAATTCAAGTCATCACGGCCCATCCTGCTTCACCAGAATTCTAGGAAATTTATAGATGAGGTTGCTTGAACTATAATTTTTTTAAGAATTCTTGATTGTGACACCCAAAAGGAGAGTGAAGGTGGTATGATTTTTTTTCTATATCTTTTTTCAGAAAATGCCTAGTTTCTTCCTACAGCCCTACTTTGACTCTTTTACTCTAATGAGTACCAAAGTACGGAACTAGTATTAAAATACTAATTTTGCTAAGGATTCCTGCATTTTCATAGAAGTCTCTTAAAGGCTTGAGGAGTTGAAGGTCTGTGTCTCAAGCACCTGTAATCAATGGTGAGCCAATATTTATGATCAGGTACGTTGTATGGTAACTCCTAATTCACTCATGTAGGCTGGTCTCACTGTAATGTGACAGCAAGTGGTGCCTAGTTTCTCTGCAGAGAATAGTGGTAGATGGGGTGAGACCAAGAGGTGGAAGACATGCTGGGAGGCTTTTCTACATTACGCCACGACCCTTATCTCTTTGCTGTTTTCAAGGGCCTTGTGACAGACCTGTATTGGGGCCTATCAGAATCGTTCAATCTGTTACTGTTAATGTAAGCATAACCACACATTAAGAAAAAGACTAGCAAATGGAGCATGCAGCTTAATAATTAAGAAAATACGTCTTTGCTGGCTCTTTGAACTAACTAATATAGATAGCCCCTACAAGGGAAATAGCTGTAGGCCTTTTAATGAACGACATGATTTTAATGCATGACACTAAGCGCCTGTCTTAGAGCTATTAGCTGTCATAATTTATCAAGTCGCATATTAAAAGCCATGATTCAGAGAGGCAAGCATGAACTTTTCCACTTGCCTTACCTTGCTGAGGTCATTTTAAATGTCCTAAGTTAGAAATTGGGTAAAGATATTTAGTTTGCCAAACTGAAAATAAAAGAATATGACATTTAGCTTGGAGATGAAAGTAGATTTTTTTGGCCTCTAAGTTGCAATACTACTGTAATGTAATAATAGTGATTTTCATTTATTGAGTATTGCATGTCAGAAAATTAAGTGCTTTTTATACATAATCTTATCTAATCCACAGAGCAACTCTGTGAAGATAGTCCCATTTTACAGATGAGACAGCTGAGTTACAAAGAGGATAAATGCCTTGACCAAGGTCATATAATTAACTGGTAAATGTTAGAGCTGGCATTTGAACTGAGGTGGTTTAACCCAGGTCCAGATTCCTGACCACTGGCATCATCCCTTAAATGGATGATGACACCTCACTTTGTCATTGTTTAGTTGCTAAGTCATGTCTGACTCTTTTGCAGTCCCCATGGACTATAGCCTGCCAGGTTCCTCTGTCCATGGACTTTTCCAGGCAAGAATACTGCAGTGGGCTGTCATTTCTTTCTCCATCTAGGTGATCTTCCAGACCCAGAGATCTAACCCATGTCGCCTGCATTGACAGGTAGATTCTTTACCACTGAGCCACCAGGAAAGCCTGGAAACCTCACTAGCCAAGGCTAACTGTGACCTGATTGTGGTCAGGGCTAGTTTGACTTCACTTAGGAATGTTTAACCTCAGCAAACAGCACAGCATCACGATGGGTGTTGTGGCTGTATTACTTTTCTTTCTTTTTTTTTTTTTTTTGACCTTTTACATAAACTTTTCTATGGCTGTTGTAATGAATTACCACAAACTTGGTGACTTAAACAACACACATTTATTTTCTTCCAGTTCTGGAGGCTAAAAATCCAAAATTAGTTTCCCTGGGCTGACCTCAAGGTGTTGGCAGGGCTGTGTTCCCCCTGGAGGCCCCAGGAGACAGGCAACCCCTTGGCTCTTCCAGCTGCTGGTGGCTGCTGACACTCCCTGGCTTGTGGCCTCCGTCCTCTGGTCTCTGCCTTCTGGTCACGTTGCCTTTTCTTCTGTCTAGTGTCCGATCACCCTTTGCCTCTTTTTTACAAGGATACCTTTGTTTGCATTTAGGGCCCATCCGGATAATTTTCCCATCTCAAGAACCTTAATCACATCTGCAAAGTCTTTTTTTTTTTTTTTTAACCATGTAAGGTAACATCAAAAGATTCTTGGGATTGGAACATAGGTATCTTTGGGTGGGGGGCCTGCATTATTCAGCCTGCCACGGTGACACGTAGAAAGAATTAGAACTTTCAGTCCACCTTGTAGGAGTATGCTTAATTTCAATAATTCCCTAACTGTTCTGCAGGACACAGATGCTAAAAATGTGAAAAAACTTTCATGGTCTAACAGATTTGAGAGTTATTGTGTAATATATCCCTCTTTAAGGAGATTCACAATGTACAATGAAGGCTTTGAAAATTCCTAGGACAGAGAAAGTTGCTTAACTTAGTTGAACCCAGAATTCCTTAGACATAATTGATTTAAAAGCACTTCCTTTTAAGGGTACACCTATTAACATGTCATGATGTACTTGTAACACAGTTTAGGAAGTATAGTACTAATAAGCAGGTACTAACTAGTATTTATTACCTGCTAGTCTTTGGAAGGCATGGGGGAATGTCTTCACTGGCTTTGTGTTACTTAATAACTTAAACATACTTGGAATTGATTTGAAAGAACTACCCTAAACAAATACACAACACTGAATGATACTGTGATGATTTTTAATATTTTCACTGATATTGTGCCAGATGAGTTACAAGGGTCCAGATAAAGCAGAAATTTTTCTTGTGTGGAATGATCTGAAGACCCTTCCTAGAAAAGCGACCCTAATTCATCTAACTGGAGGAGAAGTAGGAGTGTATCCACGTAGGAGCAAAGAACTTAGCCAAAGGAAGGAGGGCTCATCTGGAGAGAAGGGTCAGGGGTTCTGTGGATTATGCCTTGAATGTTAGTTTAAGGGTTTAGACTTGATTCACCAGGCCAGGGTTTGACCCACTAGATATATGTATGCCCTGTGGGCCAAATCCAGCCCTATGCCTGTCTTTGTTGGAACACAGACAACCGTTGGTTTACCTATCTTGCATGGCTGCTTTAGGCTATATTGGCCGAGTAGGGTAGGCTTGCCCGGCTTAAAATTCTTACTGTCTGGGCCTATATAGAAAAGGTATGCTGCTCCTGATATAGATAAGGGGGGTGGCTATTGAAGGGCTTTGATCAGAAAGGCGTTATCCTCAGATTTGTGTGTTTGAAATCTTATTCTGACAACAGTGTGGGGGATGGATTGGGGAATAAAGACTAGAGAGGGTAATGACCAAGGGAATGGGAGAGGAGAGAACAGAAAGAGACATTTTGGACGACAGTAAGGAAGATGGAGGAGCCAAGGATAATCTTTCAAAGCAGACTTTTAATTTTAGATTAGTTTCAGATTTAGAGAAAAGTTGCAAAGACAATACAGAGAGTTCCTGTATGTTCCTCTTGCTCAGTTTTCCCTGCTGTTAGCATCTTATATTAGTATGGTACATCTGTCATTAACTAATGATTCAATATTAATGCTAAAGTCACATTCTATTCAGATTTCTTTAATTTTTTACATAATATCTCTGTTCTGTCTCAATATCCCATTCAGGGTGTCATCTTACATCTAGTTGTCATATCTCCTTAAATTCCTAGAGTGTTAGATTATGGTTGTTTTCAGATATTACTCATTTTTGATGACCTTGATAGTTTCGAGGATACTATTTTTTTTTCCAGGTATTTCATAGAACATCCCTCATTTGGGATTTGTCTGATGCTTTTTCATGATTTGACTGGGTTATCCATTTTCATTGTGTCTACAGTACATTGTGTCAGCATGTCTTACCACTGTTGATACTGACATTGATCCCTTGATTGAGATAATGCTTGTCAAGTTTCCCAGCTGTACAGTTACTTTTCGCCCACCTTTCCATCCTCTATTCTTTGGACAGAAATCAATTTGTACAGCCCACACATAAGGAGGAGGGAGTTATACTTCACCTTCTTGAGGGTGGAGTATTTACATAAATCATTTTGAATTCTTCTGCACAGGCTTGCATAACTCCCTCATTCATTCATTCAATTATATCAACAGAGATCCCTGACCATTTAGTTTATGTTTTGGGCTCTAGTCCAAAACTACATTATTTATTTTGTTGCTCAGAATTGCTGTAGCTTTGGCCACTGTGAGGTCTTTCATTTGGCTCCTGTACCCTTCGACAGGCTCCCATTGTTCTGTGTGTGTGTGTGTATGTATGTGTATACAGTGCACAAATGTGCATTTTAGCAATGTTTCTGGCTCTACAGCATCTTTTAGGCTCATCTTGTGTATTTCCTGCTCCAGCCTAGAATCAGTTCTCCAAGGAGCCATGGCTAGAGATAATTTTGAAATTTCTGGGTAAGACAGCACTACCTCCATTTCTGACTCACAAACTTCTACTGCTTAAATGAAGAAGGGGAAGGGGTAGGACCCTGGGAGGTGGCTGTCCATTTTGGGATTGAGCAGAAGTAAAAGTTGCCAAAGGATGCTGAGGAAGAGGGGTAAGAGGAGCAGGTGGCTAACAGGAGTGGTAAATAATACGGCCTCCCAGGTCGAGGAGTGTTTCAGAGTGGTCAGCATGCTTGTAAGTCAAGGAGAGCATTGTTTAGGGGTTGATAGTATAGGAGTCTGGCTGGACTGGAGGGTTAGGAAGGAAGAGCAGTAGGAAGTAAGGTGGGGCTGGATGTCCGGCCTTGCAAACAACAGCAAAGAGAATTTGCCTCTGTGTTCAGGAGGGGGGCTGAGCAGAGTGTTGCGTTAGGATAATTAGTTTGGCAGCCCTACACAGATTAGATAGAGGGGTCAGAACTTGCAGTCGCTTCATTGGGAAGCTGTTAGAAACAGGTGTCTGGAGAAATAGTGAAGAAATGTGGGACCCTTAAGGGACCATTAGCCATCATAGATTTTTGCATATACTAGGATTTTTTTCCATAATATGAAGGAAAAAAAGTGGAATTAGTGATTAGGCATTCTGCTTACAAACAATAAGCTTAAACAACTGAAACATCAGGCTGTCTTGGGACTTCCCTGGTGGTCCAGTGGTTAAGACTATGCTTCCATTGCAGGGGTGCAGGTTCAATCCCTGGTCTGGGAACTAAGATCCTGCATGCCATGTGGCATGACCGAAAAAAAAAAAAGAAAGAAAGAAAGAAACTGGTGGGCAGGTTTCTCTGTTCAGACAGGAGAGAAGTTGGAGCTGATGAAGATGGATGTGATTAGGAAGGTGCCTCAGCTAGCTAGACCAGCCTGTGATTTGTTATTTGCATTGGGTGGACATGCTTAACTGAAAAACAAACAAACAAAAACCAGATTGTCCTAAAATACCTACCTGCCTTGTTGTAGTTTTGTGTCTCTCCTTTTCTTGGAGAAGAGTTAGAGATGAACTTGAGCTCTGCCCAGATTGGAGCTCACACCATCCAAGTTAATGGGATATGAAGTTTAAATTTGGTTTTCATAGGCTGACTCCAGTCAGTTTCAGAATGATTTCCCGTGGAACTTCCTGCTTCATCCTCTTTTGGTGGTGGTTTTGTTTTAAAAGTTGTGATGCTTTCTGAGATAACTGATGGTGGAGAGAGACTTACTGAGCCACAGTCTTGCAGAGAGAATAAGCCTGGGAATACTTACTGTTCGCTGGTTGCTGGCATTTTGAACTTGTCATTTCTTTTGCATACAACTAGGAGGATAAATGTTCCTACACTTGAATCTACCTGTTTTATTAAAAGGGAAGCATATTCACTAAGTTAGTGGTATGATCTGAACTTTCAAAAATCGCCCTATTACTCCTGAAACATTTTGGACACATACCTCTGATTCTGAAGTAGAGTCCTATTTTATTATTTAATTCAGTCAGCCTCAAATGCTGTGATTTGTGCATCTGGTTCAATAGAAGCAGTGAGTAGCTCTCCTTCGCCTTGTTTCCACATCAGTCCTCTTTAGGTGAGAGTGAATGAATTTAATAAACCAGGTCATCCTCATTTATGTGACCACCAACCCATTTCTATCAACCAGGAGCCTCTGTTAGGTTCTTTTCTGTGCAGTGACACCCACTATGGGGTGGAAACAACATTTTGTTAAAGAGAACTTCCAAGATTTTTTTTTAAATGAGGATAAAAATCCCTACCTCATGTGGTTCTTAGTAGGTCTAAGGGATGAAATTCAAGTGCCTTGTGTTCTACGCAGTCTTGTTTTTTAAAATTCTGTCTCTGGATTTTGCTGCAATGGCTATGCCTTGTGTTTGTTGCTACAGAATGCTGTTTATTTAGCAGGAAAATCATATGACACAGATCCTCGAGAAAGGAAATCGTTTGGTCTCCTCTCATATCATCCAAACAGCAAAATCACCAATGAGGGACACACCAGCACTTCTTTCCACATTCACTGCTTATAGGAACAGGAAGGAGAATTTTTAAAAAGCACTGTTGAGGATGGCCACTTCCTCTGTGCTCCACTAAGGCCAGGAATCTCAAGTATGCCAGGCACAGAGGGGCCCTGTGATTGCCTGTAACATTACAAAACTTCCCCTGTTGAGACAGGTTCCCAATGTTCTTTCCACACATGTTTCAGAGAAACAGCTGCCTTGGCATCCTCAAAGCTCGTCACTTCCCCTTTGCTTGACTCTGGTAATATTGTACACATCTTCTTAGAGCGACCACCCACGCCTCGGCTGCTTTCCTTTCATCACTTTTTCCTCCTTTCAGGCCAAATCTATGAAAATTTAACCAAATTATTTACTAGCTGCAAATCGAAGATGAAGGTGGTTTTGATAGATCGAACACATAAATGGAAATAAATGGCACACACTTCTCAATTCCTTTCGGGCACGTGAAGAGGGGTGGTTGCCTCGGGTTCCCACCCTCGGAGTTTACAGCATGTTTGGGCAGAGCTTACAGAGCACGGGGCTGTGTGCTGCAGGCGCCCTGGGCATCATGCTAGCCCCTGCTTACACTTTCTGATTTTCCCTCTCCTTCACATTGTTAAAACCCTTAACCCTCTATAACTGCAAGGTTGCATTTTAGTTTATTGTTGAACAAAGGATCTATCTCAGATATACTTCGTGGATTTGAAGTTAGTTGGACCTGATACTTGGGTCTGTCTTAGCTTTTCAGTAAAAGCTTTTGATTTAATTTTCTGTTAAGGAAAGAACAGAATGTGAGGATAAGCAAACTCTTAGATGCAACTGAGAATCTATCTTAGAGATGGGAACACAAATGAAGTGAAGAAGACTCTTCAACCGACTTGCCTTCGCTGCAGCAGGCTTGTGACATGGTTCATGGCGTGTTTAGGTTTAGGGGTAGAAGTATGGGGTGTAGAACTCCAGGTTCCAGACTCAGAAACGGTGTTTGCAAGAGTAGACGCTGTGGTTCATCCCCTCCCTGTGTGACCGGCACACCTCACCTCTCCTTTCTGAGCTTCAGTTTCCTGACCTGTGAAAAGGGACAATAAAAGTAACCCTCTCAGAGTTACTGCGAAGATTAATGGGTTAATTCGTAATAAGACTTCAGACATGCCCAGCATTCAGTAACTGTTATATGATATTGTTTTATTATCACATTCCTACACGTTATGTCAGCGCTTGTGAGTATAGCAGGTAAGTACAGCAGACATTTAAGAAATAGATGCATCAGTACTTGTGCATCCGGATGGGTCATTTTCTTCCTCAGAATGGTCTCTGGTAGAGAGTGAGTCCTGATTGTGATAGTTCTGCCTGTGCAGGACGTTCTGGGGATGTGTGCCCCGGGATTGCCTGTGATGGCTTCTTTACTGGCTAGTTTACTGTCACTTGAGTGAATGTAGGTTTGAATTTATTTATTTTTTTAAGTTAAAAGATATTTGGAATCAAGTCAAGTGAAACAATGTTGTGCTTTAAAAACTTATCTGTAAAGTGTACTCACAAGCATAGTCATTGGACCACACTAAGTTTTTGGTGGCAACATGCAGATTATTTCGCTTTGGCTTTTGGGAGCCAAAGGCTTCCCTGGTAGCTCAGATGGTAAAGAATCTGCCTGCAGTGCAGGAGACCCAGGTTTGATCTCTGGGTTGGGAAGATCCCCTGGAGGAGAGCATGGCCACCCACTCCAGTATTCTTGCTTGGAGAATTCCATGGACAGAAGAGCCTGGGGGCTATAGTCCGTAGGATTGCAAAGAGTTGGATACAACTGAGTGACTTTTACTTTCACTTTTCACTTTGGGAGCCAGTAGTTTATATCTACTTCTTGCTGAAGCAACTACTCCATGCCTGTTTATTTTGCCCTCCCTTTCTCCTCCGAAAGTAGAACATTACATCCCTGTTTCAACTTTGTTTCAGGGATTCACTCACCTGCAGGTTATATCCCTACGAAAATTCCTTTTTACTTGAATTTTTACCCCAAACCCTTTTGTTCTAATGGTTAATACTTTTTAATGACTAGATATGTAACATGTATATCCACTTGCCTTGGCTTTGTAAAGTAACTGGATTGTCAGGCCTGCTGCGCGGATGTGCTGGAGCATACTGTCTCATGTCCTCAGCCTCCTCCACTCCGCTCCCTCCCTCTCCCCACTAAGATTCCAAGTGATGTGAAAATCACTTTAGAGTCACTCCTAAGTCAGGTTGCCAGCCCCTCTAAGAGTCTGTTTTTCCAGCAGCGTGTTGTAATGGAAAATATCTGTTTGCCTTGAAACATTCAATGCTCTGCGGAAAGTCAACACTTGGTCTCCAGGACGGTTTCGGTACTAACATAACTCCTCTGTGCTGTCTGGATGGTGGCAGATCATGTTAAAAACAGTAAAAACTAGGAGATTAGAAAAAACTTTATTCTCTTTCACAGTTGGCATTAAATTGCAATAACTGATCCCCCTTCCAAAAATATGCATCAATGTTTGCTGAAAAATAAAAACTAATTAACAAATAAAATTGGGACTTTCTGAACAATATATATCATTGTGATATATATGTATATAATTTATAGACAGCTAGCTTTTTATATTTTTATATGTAATACATATAATATACATTACATATAATATGCATATGTATGGTTTTATACATTTTATGTATTAAATACATTTAGCTTTTCTGTTTTCTCACAAACTTTTCTTTATGGTCCTTAAAACAATTTTTTTTTAACCACTTTACTTTGACTCATGCTATTCATAACTTCTCCCTCTTCTGACCTTTATTATTTCCAGACAAAAAATATTTTTATGCATATTTTCTGCTTTAGCCTAGATGGATGAAGGTATAGAAATTCTAGTTTCTCTGCTCTCTCAGTTTTCAGGTGTCTCACAAGCTATTCTTAAACAGATGTCTAAGAATTCAATGAGTGGCAGCACTTCAAAATAGTGGTTTGTAAATATGTGCGTCAGATCTCTTTGAATTTCTAAAAATAATTTGGAGGGGAAGGTGAAATGCACTTCTGGTGATTTTAGACACACAGAACCTGGAAAATTTTGTTTACACACCTCTTTTGGATGAAGTGCAAGTCTTTGAAGAATGAAAAGCAGAAGTTAGTTATAGGGTGTGGTTGTCTTCAACTTTTTTTCCCACAAGGTCTAATTTGGTTGCTAGAACTTCTAAGCCGCGCCTTGAGAATCCAGTGTTATTGGTGGTGGCTGTGGGAGGATTTTAAGAAAAAGTAACAGTTTCCACCAGAGTGATTTTAGGCAAAGGTGTGAGACATGCAGCCTTTTCCATGTCTATGCACCAACATCTTGAGCTTTTCCTAGTAAAACCTGTTTGCAGGGAAAAAAGTCAGAAATTCTCTTTGAAGCGAAATAACTGTCAGTTTTAATGTCTTCTTCCTGGGAGATTTGTGTTTTATCAGAAAAGAAAATGTCAGTCCTCTTTTTTTGGGTGGATGAGTCCTACAGTTGGTTCTAGTCACGACTTTAGGAGACGCTACTCTAGTTCTCTTGATTGAATTTGCAACAAGCCTTTTTATCCCCCCCCAATCTCCTGAGAGTGATGGCTCTATTACAGTTTCAAGGATCTTGGCCCCATCTCCTAGCCTTGAATCCAAGTCCAGCATCTTACAACAGCTCTATGCACTTGGAGTGTGACATATGACAGCAAGTAGAGCTAGGTGGTCCCCATTCACCGAATGGGGGGATGTTCTGGGAGGGGCTCGAGATCATCATATAAGCCGAGCTCTGAAATATCAGTTAATGCCCCTTATGAGGATGTCGTTAGGGTATATAAGGTATTTAATCTCCAGAGAAAGATAAAATTATGTTGGTGTGCCATACGTAAGAAGGCAGAAAAGTACAAAATCTTCAGGAAATATTTTCAACAACAGGAGTTTTCTTGTTGCTTGAATTAAGTTGTTATGAGACGTGAAAAATTGGAGTTAAGTGCTGTAATTTAGAAAATCAGACACTTATATGATAACATTTCTGCTGCATTAAGTCTTTACAGGTGGAGTAGCTTAACTGTTAAAAAATTTAACCAGATTGGAAAGCAGAAGATACAGGATTGATGTTTTTGGTCTTTTCTTCGTCTGTGCCTACAGCCCCCAGATTTTCAAATCTTAAATCTCTCTTAAGATCTCCAGCCATGGTTGGTCCAGCTGCCTTGTAGAGTTTCCAGCTGAATGTGTTCAAAGCACTTTAATCACAGCTGCATCTTAGTCTTCTCCTTTCCTCTCATCCTTTATATCATGGCTCCCTAGCCCCCAGGGTCTAATGTCTGATGATCTGAGGTGGAGCTGATGTAACAGTAATAGAAATAAAGTGCTCCATAAATGAAATGTGCTTGAATCATCCCAAACCAGCTCCCAGTCTGCGGAAAAATTGTCTTCCACAAAACTGGTCCCTGGTGCCAAAAAGGTTGGGGACCGCTGCTCTATATTCTTTCCCAAACCAAGTCACTGTTGATTCCATCTTCCAAATGTATCTAAAATCCACCTACTTCTCTCCAACTCTTTGCCACCCACCTGTTCTGGTCACCTGGGTCACCTCAGTCACTCTCTGTGTTTACTGGGACTCTTTCCCATCTTCTTGAAATGCAAATTTGCTATTCCTACTCCCCCCAAAAAACCCAACCCAAAACAAAACTGGGGAACAAACAGGCATTACTCAGCTTTTCCGTAATGTCCCATAATCTTCAGTTGAAATTATGATCTTAGAGTCCTGTGTGACCTGGCTATTGCCAGTCCACCCCAGCCTACATACCCTCCCCACACCGCCCTGTCGGTAATCCAGCCATGATTGGCTTGATTTCAGTTCCTCAGAAATAACATTGACTTCCACTTTCCTCCCAACTTTTTAAGATTTGGTTGACTTCTATTTTCCTTCAGCTGTCCCCTTAAAATGCCATCGTTGTTGTTGTTTAGTTGTTAAATCACATCTGACTCTTTTGCGGCGCCATGGACTGTAGCCCACCAGGCTTCTCTGTCCATGGGATTTTCCAGGCAAGAATACTGGCGTGGGTTGTCATTTCCTCCTCCAGGGGATCTTCCCAACCCAGGGACTGACCCTGTGTCTCCTGCATCTCCTGCATTGGCAGGTGGAGTCTTTACCACTGAGCTACCTGGGAAGCCCTTAACCTACCATCTTGTCAGGTAAAGCCCTAGGTTAGGTACCATCATCTTGGTAGACTAAGTCCATCCTGTTGGTAGACTTAGCACTCTTGGTATATCCCTGGTACCCAGCGTCGAGCTTGGCATGCAGTTAGTGGTATTTGCTCAGTGAAGGAAAGCAGTGATATTTACAAGCAGTTTAGCTTCTAAATCTTCCAAGGGGTGGCCTGTCTGGCCTGTGTGCACAGTTCTTGTTGTTGAGTCACTCAGTCACGTCTGACTGTTTGTGACCCCATGGACCACAGCACGCCAGGCTTCCTTGTCCTTCACCATCTCCTGGAGTTTGCTCACACTCATGTCCATTGAGTCGGTGATGCCATCCCACCATCTCATCCTCTGTCATCCCCCTTTCCTCCTGCCTTCAATCTTTTCCAGCATCAGGGTCTTTGCCAATGAAGAAGTGTGCACAGAGGTCTCCCCTTTTCTCTCCTGTGCTCGAGGCAGACATTGCTCATCTGCTATGACCCCCTTTTCTCGGGCTGGCTCTCTTAGTTACTGTGTAGGGAGCTGTTTTTGGTCTGCTGGCCCGTCTGAATTGGCAGGTGGCACAATCCCTCTTTTCCGTTTCCAGTCTAGGAGGAAAAGATACAGCATTCCAGAAGTGTAGGTTCTTGTTTTGTTCTTTAGACATTGGCATGAACTCTTTATGCCTTAGTTTGCACGAAGTCTGATGCAGATAATCAGATGGTCACCTAAGATAATCTTTCATGAAGATAAAGTAAGAAATACTGAAAAATTAGTAAAACTATCCAATTATAAGGTAATAAAGTTACAATCAGTGTGCTTTGTATAACAAATACTCATCTTGTGATCACGCACTTATGTGGAGAATAAAATGTAAAATTTTTAATACATATAAATACAAGTTTTAATTGCAGGATTGCCATTATCTGTATATAAGTACTTTACAACAGGGACTCTAATTTCCTCAGAATGAAGTTGATCTCTCAGTTTAAAAAAAAAAATGTTTTTTTAATGGAAGGATAATTGCGTTACAATATTGTGTTGGTTTGTGCCATATATCAACATGAATCAGCCATCAGTATATATGTGTCCCTTCCCTCTTGAACCCTTCTCCCACCTGCCACCCCATCGCACCCCTCTAGGTTGTTTCAGAGCCCTGGTTTGAGTTCCCTGAATCATACACTGAGTTGAGTTGAGTTCCCTGAATCCCACTAAATTTTATGTATGGTAGTATATATGTTTCCATGGTATTCTCAAGAGAAAAACCAGTATCATTTAGTTTTTATTTAGCTAGTAAAGAGTACATTTCAAGGTGATAGAATACAAAGTATCAAGAAAAAAAGCTAGTTTTTTTCTTTAGTTTACAGTCATTCTGTGACCATGTTTCATAAAGTATCCTCATGGATCATCTGTATCAGGAACACCAGGGACAGGTTAAATTACAGATTCTTGCACCCCTCAACTTAACTGAAGCAGGTTTTCTGAGGCCTGGAAATCTGCTTTTTAAATAAGTCTGAGCACCACAGCCATGTAATATCAGTATACAGTGCATCAGTAGTAAACATTGAACAGGATCTGTAAAAGATGCCTCATTCACTGCCCTCTTCAGTCTCACCTGAGTGTAATGGTGACGTCAGAAAACATGTCCCTGCCAACACTGTCTGGTAAAAGGTGAAGATATTGATGGTGGCCAAGATTGAAATCAGTCAATGACCTTATGCAACCAGAGCACGGAAGATCAAGGGCATTGTTCCCAGAGGCTTAGACACACTCGCCCTCTGGACACAAACTCGTCCTTTGATCACAGCCGATGTGGGCAGAAAGGAACCAGGCAAGGCAAATTCGGGCCAGTCCTGCGGTGAAGGGCCTGTGCTTCTTGTCTAGGTCTCTGGAACAGCCCAGCTGGGTTAGGCTGGCAGTGTGGCCTTTACCTTCAGCGGGTCTCCCCGATTTCCTGCCTTCTCTGAGAGCCCAGAACGCAAGGAGAAAACTTGCCCCGAATCAGAAGGCAGAAACAATAACAGCGTTTTAAAGTTGGCATTGCCAAGCATGTAGGATGTGGTTTACTTGCAGTAACTGGTGTAATCAGCTTACCTGGTGGGGGCGGGCGGGGGAGCAGTCCTCGGTGCTGGTGAGACAGCACATCACAGCGAACTTTCACCCTGGATTGGACTCCTTAGAGAGGTTACAGCTGTCTCTCTCCCATGCCTACAGCCTGCTTTGCACCTTTCACCTTCTTTGATCCTTGGACCCTTTATGGTGCTTAGAATTTGCACAATTCCATATCAGATTGATAATTGTTTTCTGTCATTTCCTAAGTGTTCATTCCATCTCAGCAAAAAGAAACAGAGATTCTCAGTGGGTGATGGTGTCCTCTGCACCCTCCCCCCAGCCCGCCCTCTCCACCCTAGTGTTTAGAAACCTGTAAGGACATTTATGGTTGTCATGGTGATGAGGGGTGTGTATCTTAGCACTGAACATCCCGAGGGTGTGGATACTAAGTGTCCCCCAGACCTTGGACGGTTGCACACAATGAAGGACTGTCCCATCTGGAATGCTAATAATGCACCCACAGGAGAGGCACTAGAGCTCTCTGGGTTTGCCCACATCTTGTCCAGGGGTTCCTTAAGAACAGACCTAGCGTTTATCTTGTGATGAATCTGCGCTACTTAATAGATGCAGTCTGGGCTAAATTGCATGCTGGGAAAACAAACGAATGGTCGAAGCCATTTCTGTGACTGGGGGTCGTGCCCTGACAGGGGAGCTGTCACTCTTCTTGGATTCCGCCTTGCAGCGTGGCCCTTCCCGAGGGGACGCTGTAGACTAGTTATGACCCAGACCGTAAACCTGAGCTGCTGCCGCTGTTCCACTCAGGAGACACTCTGCTGTAAAAAAAAGTACCTCTGTCTGTTGTCCCACTGACACCTTGGTCTCACAAAAATAAACAGGGTGATGCTAAGCAAATTGAATATTACATCATGAGAGGGGGGTGGGGACAGGAAGTTTAATATTTTATCATGGACACCCTCCCAGGTGAGTGCTCACATCAGTCATTCAGTTAAAGCTATCAAAGAAACGACAGATGGATAAAAATTTAGGAACACAAAAGAGAGGGTGACATCAGCTCTTCTTTTAAGAGACTAAGAGTTACACCAGATAGCTTGTTGACCTAAGGATATCCCATAGACCCTGGGATTTGAATATCTTGCAAACCAGATAATAATTAGGCTGACAGTAAAGGCGACAGGAACAGACTGGGGAAAGGCAGCCACATGACGTTGAGAGAAATGCAGACTGAAATGACTCAGAGGGCTGGGTTTTCCTTCCAAGGTCTTCTGTGACCCAGTGAGAAACACAGTGTTCTTCTTTGGACTCAGTGAGCCTACTTCTAGGAGTAATTTCTGAGGAAATGAGTAGAGCTTTGTTCAGAGACTTAGCTCAGAGAATGCTTAGTGAGCATTGTCTGAAACTGAACACTGGAAGCCGCCCAGATACCCCCAAAAGGCCTTGGGTGAGTATGGTATGAGTCATCTGTGTAATGGAATATTCTGTAACCATGACAATGATACTGAAGAAAAATACTGACATGGGACAAGACGTATAAAAAATAGGCTGTAATAGAATATATAACATTAACATTTTCAATAAAGAAATAAGTAAATATAAAGGGAAAAAAACCGGCAAAGGCATTAATCAAAATGTTTGCTTGGAGTGTCTTTAAGTGGTTGAATTCCAAGTACCTGAAATTCTTTCTTGGGGCTTAAGTTCTTAAAAGGTTTAATTTGAACATGTGTAATTATTTTTGTGGTTAAATAGCTTAATGCAGGAAGTAAAAACATGATCAAATGTATTAAAAGGTGCTTTGTCAACCTGTTATCCAAATATTTCAATATTTAATCATTTTTTAAGTCCAAACGTTCCTGGTGGTTCTGAGGTGCTATTAATTCCTCTCATCTTATTCTGGATTAGTTAACACAGAGGAAATGAGGGTTCTGATCACAAGGAATAAATGTGAGCGAAGGTCAATCAAAGACTGGGAAGAAAGAAGGGATATCAATGTTGTTGAGAGGAATATAGATAAATTAAGTCAAATACATTAATAATGACTGTATTTGCCCGGTTTGAGACTCTGCTTAGGAAATTCCCTCCTGATCCATCACACACTCGTGTCTTTTAGGGTGGCTGGGAAACCCCCACTAAATCTAGGCTTGACTCCCTTGCCCCCAAAGTGACTGAGTCAGAGATGTGAGAGCGTCTCCAGTGCTATAAGCTTTCCAGCCCAAGACCTAGTCCATGGGAGGCCTCCAGTCCCAAAAGGGAGGCCACTGAGTGTATGAGTGAATCAGTCCGTCAAGAATTTAGGTCTTATTTTAAGGAAATACTTTGCAGCAGCATTTCTTAGAAAATACTCAGTGGGACACTATTCCTATGAAAAGGCTCCATGGGGAAAAATATAAAAGGAGGTGGGAGAAACCGGTTTGTGATGAGACAGGTCAGCATGTCCACCAGCCCTGGGCCCTGACTCGCCTCTCACAGTTAGTGTGTTGAGGCTCCGGAGGTCTTACCTTAAAGACATCCTTTGGGTTTGGGTTACCCCTGAGTTTGCTAAGTTTAGTTAGCTATGGATTTTTTTTTTTTTTTCACTTAAAGAGTTTTACAACTATTTAGGTGAAGATGGATACTCTTGTATGTGAATCTAGGGCAGCCTTTTGTCTGGAGGATCCTCATTCTAGCTGGAGTTTAGGGCTGAGAGCTTTGAGTGGATGAGGCACTCCAGGAAATACAGAATCTTCTCCACCCATGTGGTGTGTCCTTACTCTTCTGGGAATAGCACTGTAAAGTGAGGTCCAAGTTCACTTGATAATAAGAAGTGTCGGTCTAGCTTAGTGATCTTCATAGTCTAGGATCCTGTCTTTGTTGAAATCTCGAATGACAGGGGTTGGCAAGAAATACTTAATGATGTGAGTGCCTTGTCCCTCTCTTCTGATTTCCCTTCAGTGAGTCTGTCCTGGGCTTCCCAGGTGGCTCAGTTGTAAAGGATCCACCTCCCAGTGCGGGAGACACGAGTTCAATCCCTGAGTCGGGAAGATCCCCTGGAGAAGGGAAGGGCTACCCACTCCAGTGTTCTTGCCTGGAGAATTCTCATGGACAGAGGAGCCTGGTAGGCTACAATCCATGGGGTCTCAAAGGATCTGACACAAGTGAACGACTTAGCCACACACATGAGTATACGTTACTATGTGAAGCTCCCCTTCCCTCAAAGTTTTATTAATAAGACAATGGGCATATAGTACTTTCAAGCCATTTCCTCTTGAAAAGAACAGGGTAGACAGGCTGCTAACACACTCTGTAGAGGAAGGGTCCCTGGTTGTCACACCTGACATCTCTGCTCCCCCATGCTGGAGGGAGGAGTTCTGGAGAGCAGAGGGGCTTGTGAGCCAGGGGTGATTCCTGCTGACCCCCTTGACCTGGAGATACTGAGGTATCGGTGGGCCTGGGCCTGTTGGAAAGTCCGAGAGGGAGAGTCAGACTGGGAGCTGATGCTTGCAGGCTGCTGCCGCCTACTCTGGCTGCTGTGGTTCTGTTTGGGCTGGAACACGGAAGCAACTTTCTAAGTCTGGGAGGTCAGCGGCGGTCACCCTGAGATAAGAGTTTGATTTCTTAAACTCCATTATAGGGCCCCACATGGGAGACCAGGGACATAGAAAGATAGTGTAGAAAAAAGGTATTTTCAGTAAAAATTGTTCATGTGTACTCAACTCACTCAGTCATGTCCAACTCTTTGTGACCTTATGGGCTGTCCATGGAATTTTCCAAGCAAGAATCCTGGAGTGGAGTGCCATTTCCTTCTCCAGGGCATCTTTCCCATCCTGGGATCAAACCTACATCTCTTGCAAGAGTCTCCTGCATTGGCAGGTGGATTCTTTACCACTGTGCCACTTGAGAATTGGCTCTGATTAAAAAGAAAAACTCTTTAGACCCTTTAGGAGAGTGTTCATCTTGTGAAAATGTGGCCAGTAATACATGTGGAAAATCTGCAGAAGCGTAAGTAGTGATAATTCTGGGCAGTGCATCTTTTCTTTTTCTTTTTTGACATGAGCGAGAGCCTTGGTGAGTCAGCTCAAGCCAAACCAGACCTCTGGGAGGCTCACTGGGGCTCAGGCCCCTCTGAGGCTCATCATGGAACCGCAGGCTCCCTGCAGCCCCCACCTTCACGGTTCAAAGCTCAGTCAAGTCCTGCTGTGGTACTGGTAACAGGAAGTGGGCCAACAATGGGTTTTGACCCAGGGGATTAAAATGTTCAACTCTTCTGAGTTCAGCAGGAGCAAACAGTTTGTCCTGTTTTCATCAAGTGAGACCCCTCTGGGAAATGAATTAAAAGGAAAGTATTCTTGAAAAATAAACCCTTAATTAAAACTTTGTTACTGGCACTTCTAGTAAAACCAAGTGGAACACATTACCTACAAGGCAATTTTAGATAAGAAACTAAACATCTAGATGTCTCTTCCTTTCTTTAATAATTCTACATTGATTTGGTTCCTGTCACAAATGTGGAAAAACAAGATAAATGATACTCGTATGACTCTATTTTCTGGCTCCTGAGAATACTTAGAGCGTAGTAGACTCATTTAATTCTGCAGCTGGAATGAACCTTAGAAAGTCGGTTTTTGCTGAACATCAGGGTATAGATTAAAGATAACAAGGACACTAAATTCCCAGGAACCTAACTCTTGATTCACACTCACGTTGGTAAAGCGATGGAAAGGAGCATGAATATCATTCCTGCCAATCCTGCCAAGTGAGCTTTTTACTGACAGATGGGCCAAAACCTCCCCCTCCCCATAAGTGATGTTTTCACTGCGGTGTTCCAAACTGGAACCTCCTTTTTTTTTTTTTTTTTTTTTAAAAAGCCACAGTGTATGCATGTGGGATCTTAGTTCCCCAATGAGGAATAGAACTCGTGCCCTCTTCAGTGGAAGCGTGGAGTCTTAACCACTGGACCACCAGGGAAGTCCCCAGGCACCTCTTCCTAACATATGTTTGATATATTTCTTATGAATAGCCAGGGCACAAATAAAAAAGAGTGGACACTTTATTTATTTATTTATTTATTTATTTTTTTAAATTTATTTTTTTGTCATACATTGATACGAATCAGCCATAGATTTACACGTATTCCCCATCCCGATCCCCCCTCCCACCTCCCTCTCCACCCGATTCCCCTGGGTCTTCCCAGTGTTGTTTTTAATGGTGAAAATGGTTCATTCAGTTATGTCTGCATGCCTACCATGAGCTTGAAACTGTTTTAATTGCTATGATAAGCAAAGAAGAAAGGCACAAAAACATTATTTTGTCAACTTACATGATATATTTTGCCTATTCCTTTTCTGTGTATACATATTTGTATGTTATCTTATACTTGTAAGGAAATATTTGTATCCTGTTTTCCTCATTTAATATTATATCTTAAGCATTTCTGCATGATTGTAATTTTTAATGTTGGCATAGTATTCTGTTTTGTGGCTATTTCACAATTTCTTAAGCCATTTTCCTATTGATCAGTTAGAAATGTTTGAATTTTAGTAATGAAAACAGGGATAAACTGTGATGTATAAAAGTTTATACTCATTTCTAATTATTTTCTTAAGATAGGTTCAAACTGGAACTGCATCAAATGATATGAGCTTTTTTAAGGCCCTTGGTACATGATGCCAAATGCTTTCTTGTATGGGAGAAAGTATTCATTTCACTTTATCCTCATGGCATGTTTCTTTTCTTTTTTTTTTTAGTGCTGATGCATTAGAAAGCATGTTGGATATTGGTCTTTCCTAGAAGGTCTTGTTTCCGGGACCAGCTTCTCTGGACACCTTCCTACACAAGGTGTTTTCAGTCATCTTACTTAGTACTTTGGTGGCGCTAGTGGTAAAGAACCTGCCTCCCAATGCAGGAGACGTAAGAGACATGGGTTTGATCCCTGAGTAGGGAAGATCCCCTGGAAAAGGGCATGGCAGCCCACTCCAGTATTCATGCCTGGAGAATTCCATGGACAGAGGAGCCTGGCAGGCTATAGTCCACGGGGCTGCAAAGAGTCAGACGTGACTGAAGTGACTTAGCATGAACACCCACATTTAGTACTTTTAAACTTGATAGAAGGAAAAGGTATTTATTTGGATATTGTCAGTACCTCCCTGAGCACCTTCTTTGAAGTACACTTAAATATTAGACTCATAGTAAAAATATAAGGAACCATGTAACACTGCTTCTTCATGTATTAGATAAGCCATTGTTTAAAAGAAAAAAAAGATTCTGTTTCTCAGTACCTAGGGGGAAAGGCCCTTTTCTATTCTTCCTTTGATCAGAATTTTGTGGCCTGCCTCATTTCCCCTTTTGCTCTGGCTATTAGGACTGTAGAAATTTTACTATTCAAGTACACCAGCAACTTTATCTTGTAGTTGGAAAACCAACTTCTTTTTTCACTTCATGACTTTATATTTGTGACTTCCAAGTACATATGTATCTTTTACTGAATGTTGTCTCAAATCTTTCTTGCAGATGGGTAGCATGTAAATAGTTCAATAAAATGAGCTGCTAATGATGAGGTGATGATTTTAGATAAAGAACTCATTTGGCTTGTATCTTTAAGATTTTTGGACAGAAAATTACATACAGTTTTAATTGGGTATAAGAAAGCTAGTAATTTGGGAGAAAACATTAGGGCCAGAAAATTCTGATACAGCTTTTATAAACACTCAAATTGTGTATGTATTTTAGCAACCGGTGTTATATTTGCAACCAGTATTATGGTACGGCTGATCATTAATTGAGAAACTTCTTATCTAACTAGTGTATATTAATGTGCAGTCTTTCCTGGGGATGTGATGATGTTTGAGGAGCATGGTGACTGCTTAAAGTACTTAGTATATAAACAAACTGTGCTGCTTTTTTGCTTTAAAGAGAAATGAGGATTGGACAAGGAAATTGCAAAGGACTTTGGGAAAAGAAAGATCCTTCCTCATATGTGGGACTGAAACGCACAGCAGGCTTAGTCATGCCTTCCTCTGCACCCTTCTGCACTCAGCTCTCTTTGCCAAAAGCTCTAATTATATGGTATTGTAATTATTTGTTTACAGTCTGTGTCTCTATTAAAATCTAGTTGGCCCAGCCTTGTTTTTCATTGTGTCGGCTGTGACCAAGCACAGTTCTAGCTGTAAATTTTTAATAAATATGATTAATATTTCTGAAATAGCAGGTTAGAAGGCACATTTTAGGTCAGTAAGTATCTCAAAATATTGGTAAATATTTTGAATAGTCAAGAGGAGTTGGGAGGAATTTTTTTGCCCCTAGTGTGTTCCTTCCAAAAAAAAAAAAAAATCATAAAATCTACTTTCCTGAAATCCCATATTTCTTTATTTTTTTTAATAAAAAAAAATTTTTTTTTGATGTGGACCATTTTTAAAGTCTTTATTAAATCTGTTACAATGTTGTTTATGTTTTGGCCTTTTGGCCATGAGGTATGTGGGATCTTAGCTCCCGAATCAGGAATTGAACCCTCACCCCGCGTTGGAAGGTGAAGTCTTAACTACTGGATCACCAGGGAAGTCCCAATCCCACATTTCTTAGAAGTATTCAGTTGCAAGCAGCATTTTGGCACTGAGGCCTGCTTGAATGAGCTAAGTGATCCTTCCTGGGCAGCCCTTCTCACCGATTCTCCCCTACTTTTTTTTTTTTTTTTTGTGGCCTTGGAGTGGTTTGTGGGTTCTTTGTTCCCCGACTTTGAACTAAATCTGGTCCCTCAGCAGTGAAAGTTTGGAGTCCTAACCACTGGACCGCCAGGGAATTCCCTCCCCTACAGTTTTATATTTTTCTGGGTGTGAACATCACCCATATTTATTGGAGTCCTGTGGTCTACCCGTCCATGTATTGTGCTGAGGATACAGTGGTGACCAAAATGTGAACTCTGTGGTCAAAGATGGAGTTCATATTCTGGAAATTTTAGAAGCAGACTCAAGTCTTAGAATATATACAGTGAACTTCCCTGCTGCCTTCATTTTTTTTGTTGTGGACGAGTTGACACATGGAGAACCACAAGTCTATGAGTCACTGATGTGACTATTTGTGATAAGGATCCTCTGCTCTAGACAAAATGAGAAAAGGATATTTCAACTCACCTTTTCCTTCTATATCCTCACCCCAAACACATACTTGGTATGGTGCCGTCAATATTCATTTTCACAGTGTCCCTGCTCTAGAACCCAGTTTGTTCTTGTGTGGAAATCTAGTCGCTTTTGGAGAGCCATAGCTGTAAGTGAAAATTGCTCAGTTGTATCTGACTCTTTGTAACCCCATGGACTGTACAGTCCATGGAATTCTCCAGGCCAGAATACTGAAGTGGGTAGACTTTCCCTTCTCCATGAGATCTTTCCAACCCAGGGAAGATCTCCCACATTGCAGGAGGATTCTTTACCCACTGAGCCACCAGGGAAGCCCAAGAATACTAGAGTGGGTGGCCGTTCCCTTCTCCAGGGGATCTTCCCAACCCAGGGATTGAACCAGGGTCTCCTGCATTGCAGGGGGATTCTTTACCAGCTAAGCTACCAGGGAAGCCCTAGCAATTTGTAAATCCCCTCACTGATCTTGTTCCAAAGGGCCATAATGACTAAATTGGGTGATAGAATGAGATCCGTGGTAGTTTGTCACCTTAATGGGCGACATATCCTGACTTTGCAGTGACTTGGAAGTCTTCCTTAAAGCACAGAACACATCTTGGGGATGGGAGCTGGATTGCACGGAATGTTTAAAATTCCAGTGGGTGCCAAAGAAATGCTTAGTGGAGGGACTGCCTGATTCTGAAATTGCCAACCTGCTTGCCTCATTGGTGAGTCTTCTAATTTTTAGCAGCAGTTTCCACTGCTTATTGTGGAACCCATCGTTAACCAGTGAGAGGCTCAAAATCCTCACCTGTAAAATTTGTACTGAAAAATTTATTTACAGGGCAACAGTGGAGAAACAGACATAGAGAATAGACTTATGGACAGGAGGAGAGGGGAGGAGAGGGTGAGATGTATAGAAAGAGTAGCAGGGAAGCTTCCATCACCATATGTAAAATAGATAGCCAACGGGAATTTGCTGTATGGCTCAGGAAACTCAAACAAGGGCTCTGTATTAACCCAGCGGGGTGGGATGGGAGGGAGGTTCAAAGGGGGGTGATATATGTATACCTATGGCTGAAGCTGAAACTCCAATACTTTGGCCACCTCATGCAAAGAGTTGACTCATTGGAAAAGACCCTGCTGCTGGGAGGGATTGGGGGCAGGAGGAGAAGGGGACGACAGAGGATGAGATGGCTGGATGGCAGCACCGACTCGATGGACATGAGTTTGAGTAAACTCCAGGAGTTGGTGATGGACAGGGAGGCCTGGCGTGCTGCGATTCATGGGATTGCAGAGTTGGACATGACTGAGCGACTGAACTGAACTGATGGCTGATCCATGTTGAGGTTTGACAGAAAACAAAATTCTATAAACCAGTTATCCTTCAATAATAAATAAATAAATAAATAAAAACTTGGGATCGTTTGATGAACCTCTGAGTGGTTTTGAAGACTGAGTAACATCTGTGAAATGACTAAGAACAGAGTCTGCCCTTAGTACACACCAGCCTCTCTTATCTCTTAACATGGAAGACTTTTCTTATTCCCTAGCCTTATTTCTTATTCCCTAAACCCTGTGGGTTTCATTTACCTTTGATTCTTTTCTGGTTTTGTTTTCAGTTTTCCCCAGAAGTATTAAGAGCCCAGTATTAGTCACTCTGAGCCTGGCTGATATTTATTGTGACCTGAGGTAGTATATCTTTCTTCACAGTCAAAGTCTGTGGGATGAAGATGCCTCTTCTGTGTGAGGTGATACACAGTACTGAAACACTGATTGGAAAGATCCACTGGAGAAACACAGATTTATAGTATTTTTAAGTTACAGTGGTTCATATTTATTAATAATGAATCCACAGTGTATTTCAGGTACCATAGATTGAATTCTTCTTGATTTATAAACTGATATTATCTAGTTGTTGGGATTTTCCCATATGGCTTAGGACAGTGTAGAAGCAAATTTGCAATTATTTAATTAATGAATATTATTATTTTACTTGTACAGTCCTCAGTACTAAGTACTAGAATGAAGTTCTCTATATAAATTATATCATTTACTCCTTACAGTGAAGATGCTGAAGCACACAGAAAGGTCAAGTAATTTGTTCAAGGCCAGATTAGAGGGTTCTGGGCGCTCCCCTTTCCCTTTCGTATGTGTTAAATCACTGAGAAGCAGGCCCCTCGGAGGGCAGAAGTCAGTGCTTTGTGGATGGCTTTCAGTCTGCACTGGTATCATATGCCTGACCATGTCATTTCGTGGTTAAAAGGACTTATGCTCGGTGTTAGGTGTAGAGCTAGCACAGCTCACTCATGAGCACTGCACTTTATTTATGTACCTTCTGGGACCTTCCTGTAGTCTGTCCTCTCTCTAGTTCTTAGTGGCCTTGGAGGAAGCAGTATAGCTAGCAGTTAAGAGCCCAAGGCTCTGAAATTGGACAGCCTGGAATTAAATCCGAGCTGTGTCAGTTACAAGCCTTGTCAGCTAAAGCAAGTTACTTATTTCTGTGTCTCAGATTCTCATCTGTAAATTGAAGATAATAAATAGTATTTACTTTAAAGAGTTGTTGTGAGGATTAATAGAGTATACACACACACACGGGCTTCCCAGGTGGCTGGCTCAGTGATAAAGAAACCACCTGCCAAGCAGGAGATGCAGGTTCAGTCTCTGGGTTGGGAAGATCCCTGGAGAAGGAACTGGCAACCCACTCCAGTATTCTTCCCTGGGAAATCCCATGGACAGAGGAGCCTGGTGGGCTATAGTCATGGGGTTGCAAAAGAGTCAGACACAATGTAGCCACTAAACGATAACAACAACAACAACATACGCGCGCGTGTACACACACACACACACACACACACACACACACACACTACTTGAGGTGCTTAGAACAGTTCCTGGCGCATAGTGAGTATTCTGCAGTGTTTGCAGTTGATAATAAGATGATGGTGTTCTTTGAGCATATCTATGGGCCATGTCATTTTTGTCTTCATATCCTGCACAAGGTCTGCCCCAGTGTTCTACATGTGGTGGGCATTCCATAAAGGTCTATTGACGAAATGGATGGATGTGGCTGGGTGGAATGGTTGAATGCATGACTAGTTCTTTTTTACCCTGAAGTGGTATTTGCCTCATTGAAATAAGGTCTCTGTTTAGTTTCTGATTCAAGATTAAATAATTAGAAGTTGACCCAGAAAAGTTAAAATTATTTGTCAATCATAAATAGTTATTAAGTGCTTACTATGGGGTGGGCACAGGCAAAATATTTTATGATTAACTTACAGAACCTTGTGAAGCAGGTCCCATCCCATTTTACAAACAGTATGTTTCATGTTGCATTGTGTGCATGCTTAGTTGTGTCTGACTCTTTGAGACCTCACGGACTATAGCCCGCCAGGCTCCTCTGTCCATGGGATTTTTCAGGCAAGAATACTGGAGTGGGTTGCCATTTCTTCCTCCAGAGGACCTTCCTGACCCAGAGATCGAACCTCTGTCTCTTGCCCTGGCAGCTGGCTCCTTTACCACTGAGCCAGTTGGGGAGCATTCATTTTTATCCCTGTAGTTAAGAGGTAGGACTTTGAATCAGGGGAAACTGTGAAGCTGTCATCTCAGCTCTGAGATGTGTGACCTTTAGCCTAGAGTAAAATACTCATAGACAGTTGTATTATCTGTTATTATTGCAGCTTCTCTGAGGCAGAATCATAAATACCAGTACTACTTGGATACAAGTGTGAGAGCCCTGGATATTTGGTGTTTATCATATCATAGCAAGCATGTCATGGGTGTACAAACTACATATTCCTTTGTTGAAAATTCTGGCTTTGGGGAAAGTCTTCATATGGAAGCTAAAATTTTAGTACTTAAGTTTAAAATTATTTTCTATATGATGTCCTTGGTGGAAATGGAAAAATGCTGTCCATGGCTCTCAGTAGTGCTTAAAATGAGTTAAGTGTGGAGTTGTCTTCATTTTCTCTTTCCTAGGTTAAACTTTCTCTTTGGGTTTCATACTTTTCATCCCTGTGGGTTTCATTTACCTTTGATTCTTTTCTGGTTTTGTTTTCAGTTTTCCCCAGAAGTATTAAGAGCCCAGTATTAGTCACTCTGAGCCTGGCTGATATTTATTGTGACCTGAGGTAGTATATCTTTCTTCACAGTCAAAGTCTGTGGGATGAAGATGCCTCTTCTGTGTGAGGTGATACACAGTACTGAAACACTGATTGGAAAGATCCACTGGAGAAGGAAATGGCAACCCATTCCAATATTCTTGCCTGGAAAATTTCATGGTCAGAGGAGCCTGGCAGGCTACAGCCCATGGGGTCACAAAGAGTCGAACACGCCTGAGCGACTGTGCACACACACACACAATATGCTTATCCAGTGTGGAGAACATATGCTCGAGAAGTAGAAAGAGGTCATTCCACATTCTGCCTGGCGCACTGTATGCAAAGCTGTGTGTGTATATCCATGTGTGCAAACATGTGTGTGTATGTGCATGTGTATGTGCATGCATGCTGTCGGCACAAATCTGCTGGCTTATACCAGGAAAGACCTATTCTCCATTTTCCTGAATGGCAAACTCCTCTTTGCTCACAGTATGTGAGATGAAAATATTCTTGTTGCCAATTTCCTTCTGATTAGCTTTGTATCTAGGGTTGCAAGTTTTCCTTTGGACTATTTTTTTCTGATTATTTTCTCACCAGTGGTTAGGAATAGGAATGGAAGGATGCCAGGAAATGACTTATCTGAAAAGGAGTCTTTTCCCCACCCCTAAGTACATGCACATAAACAGGAAGAAAAACGAATAGCAACTAACTTTTGATTCCTTGGCTAGATTATAGTGTTTTATTGTGCCACTTAGAAGAAGAGTTATGGAAATATATGTCACAGTGATAGCCAGCTGGCTATCTGAAGTGAGTATCAGCTTTCTGGAAGCAGTAGAGACATTTTCCTGTCATTTTATAACATTTTTTTAGAATTGCCTGACTGCTAGAGAGTGTTTCTCTTGCCACAGTGCTGCAATAAAAGTAAACACATACATTTCTAAGAAACATTATTAGGGAATTTCTTTGAAGTGTTTAAATAAAGAGCATTTGTTATATGCTCCAAGTGTTTGATTCTTAATTCTTCCCAATAGAGCAGCCTCGTGCCTCTCAAACATCACTTAGCACTGAAGGACTCTAGGGAAATTGAGAGGCAACCGGTGCTGGCCCTGCCCTTCTCTGATAAACTGGAGACCTGGATGGCACACCAGGCAGTTACTGTCAGTCACAGGAACACAGGCAGTCAGGACTTTGATCCTTGAGGGAGGAGTCACATGAAGTAAGACCCACATTCGCCCTAGTTTTCTGCTGGAGCACATTCCCTGTTGTCTGCACTTCTTCATCTGGGTACCAGGAGGGGAAGCCTGTTACAGCCTGGTGGTCTCCAGAATTCCGGGCTGTTGAAGAGGCTGAAGTTTGTATGGCAGGCCACCAGGGAGGAGGGGGCTGTGAGAGGGGAACCCAGAAGCTGAGGTGTGTATCCGTACCGCTTGAGACCTAGCAGAGAGCAGCGTCTCCCAGGTGGGAAGGAGAATGGCCCTGGCGGGGGTCATGCAGTCTGGAGAGAAATGGAGAGTTCTGGGTTAGCCAGGGTGGAGAGACCTCACTGAGCCCCTTACCCCTTGAGACACCAGAAAGACCATGTCTAGGGGTTAAGGGTCATGCATTAGGACTGAGGACATAACTCATAGACCCATCTTAACCAATTATAAAGCCAAAGCTGACAGAACTGAGAGGATCTGCCTGTGACTTAGCTGCCATCAGCTCCATTAACATGGTGTAGCCATGGTAGTGAGGTTCAGGCCACGCAAGGATCACCAATGAATGCTAAATCTAAGGGGAAATTTGATGAAAGACAAGATGTTTGCATGGTCTGAAAGCATCTCCCCACAGATTACTTATTATAAGGGGAAAAAAAATAAAATTTCTGGGGAGAAATCAGACAGCACTTTGGCTCAGTGATCAAAATTTATATTGCCAGGGAGGGGCACATAGACTTCACATACTTTCAGCTATGACACCAAGAGAAGAAAACATCACCTCTGTAGTTTTCTGGATGATAATGCATAAGGTGAATTGAATCATGAGGAAATGTCAGACAAGTCAAAATGGAAATGTTTTGTTAATATAAGAAAAGGAAAGTGAAAGTTGCTCAGTCGTGTCCGACTCTTTGCAACCCTGTGGACTATACAGTCCATGAATTTCTTCAGGCCAGAATACTAGAGTGGGTAGCCTTTCCCTTCTCCAGGGAATCTTCCCAACACAGGGATCAAACTCAGGTCTCCTGCATTGCAGACAGATTCTTTAGCAGTTGAGCTAGCAGGGAAGCCCAAGAATACTGGAGTGAGTAGCCTATCCCTTCTCCAAGTGATCTTCCCGACCCAGGAATCGAACCAGGGTCTCCTGCATTGCAGGTGGGTTCTTTACCAACTGAGCTATCAGGGAAGGGGAGGACTATATAGTCCCTTGGACAGCAAGGGGATCAAACCAGTCAGTCCTAAAGGAAATCAACCCTGAATATTCGTTGTAAGGACTGAGGCTGAATCTGAAGTTCCAATATTGGCTACCTGATGTGAGAAGAGCCAACTCATTGCAAAAGACCCTGATGCTGGGAAAGATTAAAGGCAGGAGGAGAAGGGGGTGACAGAGATGAGATGGTTGGATGGCATCACTGATTCAATGGACATGAGTTTGAGCAAACTCTTGGGAGATGATGAAGGACAGGGAAGCCTGGCATGCTGCAGTCCATGGGGTCACAAAAGAGTCAGACAAAACTGAGTGACTGAACAACAACAACAAATACTCTCCTGAAGTAATACAATTGAAGTATTATATCAATATTAGATTTACCAAGATTGATACTAACATTATGGTTATATAAGAATATGCCTATTCTTAAGAAATAAATTCTGAAGTATTTAGCGCCATGATGTATGGAACTTTTTTCCACGTGGTACAGGCACAAAAAAATGTTGAGTGAATGCAGGTATCTATAGAGAGAGAAAGAGTGAATGATTCTATGTGTTAAATGTTAATAGTAGGTGAATATTTGGGTAAAGAGTACATGGCATTCTTGATATTATTTTACAACTTTCTCTACACATGAAATTATTTCCAAAAAGAGAGAGAGAAAGAGAAACAAAGCCTAGCAATTCTATAACTTAAAGAGAAAAAGAAGGTATGTGGAAAAGAAACGTGTTTCTTAACTATCTTGTGGATTTTCCACCCTTTGGGTTGTCTCTGGTAAATAAACATTTAATTCTATGGCACTGTCTGTGTCACTCAGCATCTGCTGCTGCTGCTAAGTCACTTCAGTTGTGTCCGACTCTGTGTGACCCCATAGACGGCAGCCCACCAGACTCCTCCGTCCCTGGGATTCTCCAGGCAAGAACACTGGAGTGGGTTGCCATTTCCTTCTCTAGCGTGTCACTCAGCAGGCAAAGGCATTTCTATATCTGTTGGCTGAGAAAGTGTATGTAGTACAAGAAGAAATAATAGTGCTGCTTTTCAAATTGAAACCATTGTATCATTTGGTGCCACGGAAGAGATTGGAATGAGGAGTCATTTAGTTCGGTTCAATCACTCAGTCGTGTCTGACTCTTTGCCACCCCACGGACTGCTGCATGCCAGGCCGCCCTGTCCGTCACCAACTCCTGGTGCCTGCTCAAACTCATGTCCATTGAGTCGGTGATGCCATCCAAACATCTCATCCTTTGTCATCCCCTTCTCCTGACTTCAGTCTTTCCCAGCATTAGGATCTTTTCCAATGAGTCAGTTCTTTGCATCAGGTGGCCAAAGTATTGGAGTTTCAGCTTCAGCATCAGTCCTTCCAATGAATATTCAGGACTGATTTCCTTTAGGATGGACTGGTTGGATCTCCTTGCAGTCCGAGGGACTCTCAAAAGTCTTCTCCAACACCAGAGTTCAAAATTATCAATTCTTCAGTGCTCAGCTTTCTTTATAGTCCAACTCTCACATCCATACATGACTACTGGAAAAACCATAGCTTTGCCTAGACGAACTTTTGCTGGCAAAGTAATGTCTCTGCTTTTTAATATGCTGTCTAGGTTTTCTTCCCAGGAGCAAGCGTCTTTTAATTTCATGGCTGCAATCACCATCTGCAATGATTTTGGAGCCCCCCAAAATAAAGTCTCTCACTGTTTCCATTGTTTCCCCATCTATCTGCCATGAAGTGATGGGATCAGATGCCATGATCTGTTTTCTGAATGTTGAGTTTTAAGCCAACTTTTTCACTCTCCTCTTTCACTTTCATCAAGAGGCTCTTTAGTCCTTCTTTGCCTTCTGCCATAAGGGTGGTATCATCTGCATATCTGAGGTTATTGATATTTCTCCAGGCAATCTTGATTCCAGCTTGTGTTTCATCCAGCCCAGCATTTCTCATGATGTACTCTGCATATAAGTTAAATAAGCAGGGTGACAATATACAGCCTTGACGTACTCCTTTCCTGATTTGGAACCAGTCGGTTGTTCCATGTCCAGTTCTAACTGTTGATTCCTGACCTGCATACAGATTTCTCAGGAAGCAGGTCAGGTGGACTGGTATTCCCATCTCTTTCAGAATTTTCCACAGTTTATTGTGATCCACACAGTCAAAGGCTTTGGTGTAGACAATAGAGCAGAAGTAGATATTTTTCTGGAACTCTCTTGCTTTTTTGATGATCCAGCAGGTGTTGGCATTTTGATTTCTGGTTCCTCTGCCTTTTCTAATTCCAGCTTGAACATCTGGAAGTTCACGGTTCAGGTACTGTTGAAGCCTGGCTTGGAGAATTCAGAGCATTACTTTGCTAGTGTGTGAGATGAATGCAATTGTGTGGTATTTTGAGCGTTCTTTGGCATTGCCTTTCTTTGGGATTGGAATGAAAACTGACCTTTTCCTGTCCTGTGGCCACTGCTGTTTTCCAAATTTGCTGACATGTTGAGTGCAGCACTTTCACAGCATCATCTTTGAAGATTTGAATTAGCTCAACTGGAATTCCATCACCTCCACTCGCTTTGTTCTTAGTTATGCTTCCTAAGGCCTACTTGACTTCGCATTCCAGGATGCCTGGCTCTAGGTGAGTGATCACACCATTGTGATTTTCTGGGTCGTGAAGATCTTTTTTGTATAGTTCTTCTATGTATTCTTGCCACCTCTTCTTAATATCTTCTGCTTATGTTAGGTCCGTACCATCTCTGTCCTTTATTGTACCTGTTTTTAAGGAGTCATAGAGTGTTCAAGATTCCTACTCTGATGCTTGCCGGCTGAAGGGTCACTGGAAAGTTCCTTAACCTTGGGAAATTTGGCCACTGCATTTTACAATAATATTTGCCTAGCCTCAGTATCTTACAACTTCAATGTGAAAACACATGTGAAAACTTTTTGTAAATAATAATGGTTTCTTCTACAAACATAAAATTAGTGTTAATAGCTTAGTTAAATATGGACCAAGGTAAAGACTTCCCTTAATTCAGGTGGCCTTTCTTTTAAATGTGAAGAATGATTGTAGAAGAGTGTGTTCCCCCCCCACTCCCTTGGACCTTTTTGTTCCTTCTGGTTGCCTCATTTCTAATTCCCTGCCTTTATTATTCTAGGCAAAGCTGCAGTGACCAAAGAAGTGGTGTAATTTCTGAATTTCAGGAACAGTGACGTAGGCGATGGCAGAGAGCGTATAAGAGGACACGTAAGTCAAACTGAGTGTTTTATCTGTTCTCAAACATCTCATGGATCTGAAGTTCCTCAGAATCTCTCCTGCTTAGTTCTGCAGTGGTCTGTGAGGCTCTGATGGATGGAGGGATCTTTCAGGTCTTCAGCCCCAGATCAAAATCAGCCAAGGAAAGGCCAGGGTGGTTTGCCGGAGGAAGGAGAAAGGTTTGAAGAGGCCACTTTCCTCATTGGAGGCAGAAGGCAACATGGGCCAGGGTGGAAGAAACACATAAAACAAAGGGCACCAGAAAAAGTGTCTCTCTGAGTCATAGGAAGTGACAGAAAAGGGCCTTGCCAGATCAAAAAACATCAGGGAGGCCCGGGGGAGTCATTTCCTCTAATCAGAATTGCCTTGGGTTGTAACTCCTTATCCAGGAAGATTACATTTACCAGGTCTGCTCCTTCTCTGGAGTTGAGGAGTCTAGGCCAGTGCTTCTCAGACATGCGATTAAGAATTTGCCCTAGAACTAAATATGGAAACTTCTTCACTTCTTTTCAGAGAAAGTCTGTCTACCAAAAGTAAAAGTCATTTGAACTAAACAGTGTTCTTTGTAGCGGTAGTTAACTTCCATTCTGGCGCATGATGTTACTATGTCCATATATATATCCAAACAAAAATTGCCTAGTTTTACTTGTTTTAATCTTGATAAGAATAGTATATTGCATGTGATATTCTGCAGCTTTAGTTTTTTCACTCAGTTGTATTTTTAAGATTCACTTGTTGCATGTAATAGTAGTAAATGAATTTTTATTGTTAAATAAAATTCTACTCCAAAAATCTATCATAGTTTATCTGTTGCTCCATTTCCTTCTAACGTTTGGTGTTTTGTTGCCATTCTAATGAGTATAAAATAGTATATCATTGTGGTCTCAATTTACATTTTCTAATGAATGGCGAGATTGAGCTTTTTTTTTTTAAGTGTCCTTTGGAGAGCAGAGTTTATGACTTTAATGTAGAGAAATTTTTCAGTCTTGAAGTTTTGTTTGTTTGTTTTTTTATTTTGTTTTTTGAAAATAATCTAACAGTCTCTCTTTCAATTATGTTGAGGTTTCATTGCTCATCTTCATTCTTTTTGATTGAAGTTTTTGTTGATTTGTGTTCTCACATATTATATCCTTACACATTTACTTGGGTTCTTTTTCCAGTTCTTCCATTTAATATTTACTTCCTTGGAAGGTGGAATCGCTACTTTTAGAATAACTCCCAAGAGCAGAGTCATAGTCTATTTTCTGCTAAAGTATCACTTTTCTTTTTACCCAGAATCCTAAATATGTGGATCTCTGACTGAAAAGGCCCTTCTTCCACGTGTGGAGTACAGGAAATAGATATTTACTGCTGTGAATTAGAGGCATCATCTCTGTAGACTTCTGCAAACTTATATTCTGCGTCCTCTTAATGGACATAGAAAGTAGCTTGAAGATTTTGGTCTCTAAAATGTTAAATTGCCTTGTGCTTCGGCACATGGGAAAAAAATATTATTTCAAAATAGATGTCAACTGAGAGTGCTGATTTAATAGTTTTTTAATTCATTCTGCAACAGAAACATCATCTGTAGGCAATCATACCTTTTCAGAGGCCACACAGATTTGATGGGAGTGTGTGGATTAGGATTTTGTGTTGACAGTGATATGTTAGGCAGGTTTCTACTCTGCAGAATCTTTGTGCTTTGCAGGCTATAAATTGGATTTTTTAATGTTAGTGTTATCATAGAGAAGGTAGGCACAGAAAACATTCCCGGGAAATGCTGAACTCTGTTATGAGAGATTCTCCCAGGGGCTACCTCTTATTGGACCCATACCTTCACTTGGAAGATATAAATATCAGGTAATTCTGTCTTTTCCTCCCTTGGATAGCAAATTCTAGTGAGTGGTTACTTAGTCTGTGTTCTTATTTGCTTGGTTATTGTTGGCTGTCAGTTCATGTTCTACTGCCATCTTGGTTTGGTTGGCTGAACACTCCAGGAACTTTGCCTGGAGTGCTAGGAAAGAGATGAAGAAGAAATGGAGAAGTTTACCAGGAATGGCCAGTGGGTCCCCGAGGAGATCCTGTCCAGGCTTTGGGCCGGGGAGCCATCATTCACAAGCACAAACTGCTTGGGTCTGAAAAGGGTCTGATTACCACTTCCCCCAGTTCTGTTGGCCTGGACTGGCCAGTTCATTTGATAGATCAGCAACTGGCCCTTTGAGCCACCCCGTTCTCCTCTTTTAACTATAAATGTATCCCTTGGAAGAGTGTGATTTGAGTCATTAGCATGATTTTAATACAGTTCATCTGAATGCAGTTTCTTTCCTGCTGCAAAATTGTGACTCCAGTTGTATCAAAATGGTGCAGAGAGAGAGCTCCAGAATGTGGTCTTTCAAGTGTCATTTTTAGTCAGGGCATCAAAACTAGGACTTGACAGGCATTGTCGGGACGAGTGAGCATAGACCTGAGTTTGCTCGCCAGGCCCCGTGTGTGACCCAGAGCTATGCTTTGCTTCACGCTCACCGTGCATCTCCTAGACTTCTGTCCTGATTGTGCTCTCTAGACCAAGAACAGTTCCTCACTGCTCTCTGACTCAACCCTGGAAAACTTAGCCATTTGTAACATTTTCCTCCTTTCTCACATGACATCATAAATTTGTATATTTCTAAAGAAGGTTCTGAAACGTAGAATTGTTTTAAACGCCTTCTTCTCCAACCTGCCCTCCTTGCTCCTCACCAAATTCGCATCTGAATACTTGTTATTGCGCCCTTTGTCTGGTGCCTGCAAACATGCCCACAAAATAATTTCTGTTTGCCTTTGTCTCAGGCCAGGTTTTCAGGGTGGGAAGCATGATTTAGAGGGAGCCACGTTAGGTTTCACTTTTCACTTTCATGCATTGGAGAAGGAAATGGTAACCCACTCCAGTGTGCTTGCCTGGAGAATCCTAGGGATGGGGGAGCCTGGTAAGCTGCCGTCTTTGGGGTCACACAGAGTTGGACATGACTGAAGCGACTTAGCAGCAGCAGCACGTTAGGTTCATTAGTAGCCAGATGACCTGGCTTCAAGTTGAATGTCTACTTGAAGTTTCTATGACTTTGGTTAATCACTTAACTTTTCTGTGTTTTCATTTTCCCACCTCATCTATTCATATGCTGGAGCAATGGTTCTCAAATGTTTTGGCTTGAGGCCCCTTTATACTCTTTAAAAATGATTGAGGGCCCCAAAAGACTTTGTTTATATGAGTTATAGCTAGCATTTTGCGACAGGCAGAGAAATAAGCCCCCAAAGATGTCTACTTACTAATCCCCAGAACTGATGCATATGTTACTTTACCTGGCAAAAGAGACTGCCAGCGTGATTACATTAAGGATCTCGCAATGCGGAGATTGTCCTGGATTAATCAGGAGGGCTCAGTGTAGTCAAAAGAGTCCTTATAAGAGGAAGACAGGAGTGTCAGAGTCAGAGAAGCAGTTATAGGAGCAGAGGTTGAAGTGATGCTGTTACCGAAAGGGGGAACCATGAGCCAAGGAATGCAGGTAGCCTCCAGAAACTGGAAGAGGCAAGGGACACATTCTCCTCTGGGTTCAGGAGGAGCTCAGCCCTGCCAACACCTCTGTTTTAGCCCTGGAAGGCCTGTTTGTAGACTTCTGACATCCAGAACTATAATTTGTGTCATTTTAAGCTACCCATTTATAGCCATTTGTTATAGCAGCAATGGGAATCTAATGCAAATATTTTCTGTTAAAAATTAAAAGTGAGAAATTTAAAAAAATATTTATTTAGAAATAATAAACTCTTATAGGTTAGCATCAGTTACTTTTTTGGGGAGGAATAGCTATTTTTCAACTGTTAGTGAGACAACTACCACTGCTATACATTTTTATAAATCTTTTTTAATGTCTGGCTTAATAGAAAGTACCTGGATTCTCAAATCAGCTTCTGCATTCAATGTGTGATATCACATGTCATGTAGCCTCTGAAAAACTCCCCTGAATATACGCACAGAGAAAGAGCATTGAAAAGGCAAATACCATCTTAATATTATTATAAAAATAACTTTGGCCTCATGGATTACCTATAACATAGGCCTCTTTGGAAGTACCCTACTTTGAGAACAGCTGGGGTAAAACATAGCCACACAACTATACCTAGCTGCCAAGAGTCTGAGAATTGCAGTTCTTATTCTAGATGCTAGCTTTTAAAAGTGAGGGTTTAGAAAGGGTCATTAAAGGACATTGATTATTATATATCAAAGTTTGAAAAAAAAATATATATATATATCAAAGTTTGATACCCATGGTAGGTAGACAATTGCCAGAATGTTGGTTTCCCTTCTCCTTGTCCTCATATTAGCTAGGAAAAATGGGCGTTCTGCTTAGACTACATCCTTTAGAAATACCTATGATGGAACACAATGACATGTAGGTGGAGTCATAACTGCAGAGAATTGCATTTTTAGCATTTGTAGGTTGATAATATGAAATATCTTTTGTTTGGTGCTCACAGACAGCTTTTGATCCCTTGTTTGGGTCTTTTGAATTTAACAATGCACTTCCTTTCCTTGGGTAGGATTATCGTTGAAATTGAACTTCAGCCTAGCTTTGATTCATAGTTGTCCTTTATGGGTTTGAAACTACAAGGGGAATAACATTCCCTCTTGGTCATTTTGTAGATAGTTCCTGCTTCTCCCTGTCAGTATTCTTCTGCTGAAGAATAACCCAGTTCCAGTTTCTGATGTGAAAGAGCAGTTAGGAATATTTGTGCAAAATAGCTTATAGTTAAAAAAAAAAAAGTATGTAAATATAATAAAAACAGTTTGGGGTTAAGTGGTATGATTTTGAACTTAATATAGTGCTTAATACTGATCTCATTAATTGATAATATGTGTTTAATGCATTTTTTAGTGCTATTCTCATCTTTAAATTGATTATTATAATAGCTTTTGGGTGAATAAGGACTTGGAAGATATTTTAACATCCTGAATATGGTTAGTTCAACCTCTGGAGTGGGAGAATCCTTTGTATGTTTCACAGAGTTGACTGTCTATTTCCTGACTGAACTGATTGGAAACAAGTTTTGATTTTGGGATGGGTGTAGGGGAGGAGAAGCAGAATTTAGACCACTCAAGCACTTGGGAAAAGTGTGTACCTGATGTTTCCTTGGGGAAAATGTGTGCTGGCTGGTGGGTACAGTGGACCAAAAAAACAAAACCAAAAACTGCCTGTTGTTTTAGTAAAGGATTTAGTAAGGACTGTTGTGGCCATAAAGTCATCAGCCACTGTAGCAGCCACCCAGACCTTGTAGGCTGAGGGGAAATGGAGAAAAACAGGCTGCTAGCCATCAAACTGTCAGCCACTTCAGCCACCTGGATGGTGAACAATGAGGGGAATTCAGGATGGAGAAAAACCCGAGACTGGCCCTATGTAGCTAAGATGCTTATCAAAGGAACAGCTTCAAGAAACCCAGACTCTTGCGTCTTCCACATACATAAATTAGCCTGAGATATCTGGATTTTGTGATTAACAGCAATCTTTTGATGTTTAACCAGATTTTTCTTTTCCCTGTAGGAAACATTCCTATATCTCCTGGCTCCTCCCTTATCTCTTGGAAAGAGTTTTTCAAAGCTATCTGCAAGACAGCAGTCCCTGGCTATAGTCCTTAGTAAGGTCTGCGAGCAAACATAACTCTCCACTTCTAGGCTGCGCATCTTTTTCAATTGACAGTACTCTGGGGGCCAGAGGGTCCCTGCAGTGTCTGCTAACAGTTGTGAACTGGAGCTGGTCAGGGCAGTTTTCCTCGCTTTGCTCTTTTCCCCAGTAGCTCCTGAAAACTACCTAGTGATTGTCAGTTTCTGCTCTGCCCTGTGGTGTCCTGTGTTAGCAGGAATTGGATTGAAACCTTAGTTAAAGCAGAGAGAGTGGAAGCAATTTTTTCGTGACTCCAACTTGAGGTACCACAAACCTCCTGGTACTAAGCTCCCTGGATCTGGGGTGCTCAAAGTTTTTAGTAACTAGCATCATAATGGCAGCATTTATTACACATATATGAGCAGAACAGAAAAACTGTAAGTGAAACTGATAGGAAGGGTTGTCCCTATGTTAGTTTCTGAATACATTTCAGAGCATCACCGGTGGTTCTCCAAGCAGGTCATCCCTGAGACTTGCTAGGTGTTTCAGGAGGCAGAAGTGAGGTTGCCCATAGCGCACCCCCCTCTTCAGGGGGTTTACAGTCACATCCGTGGGGTGGCAGAGGTTAGGGTGCTGATTCAGCGAAAGTCTTAGTTAAAAGTCACGTGGTCATTCATTGCAGCAGCTAGTGATTTTGAAAACATGGACTGGAATATTTTTCTGATACTTTAAAATAAGGACAAAACAATTATTTTAAGATTGCAAAACAATGAGTGTTTTGATTTGGCAGTTCCTGCATTTACTAATCACTAAATGTAAACAATTTCTCTGTGCAAGAGGCTCCACTAGCCAAGAGCTGTGCTTTATTGTATTTTTTCATCAGCTCTTTAGCAAGCCTGGGCCCAGGAGGCATTTCAGGCTTGTAGCCAGCCCTCCGAGGCCTTCAAACACACTTTGTTGCCTCTTTCACAGAGGGCCCCAGGGTGTTTTGGAAGCCATGTGTGACTTTAAGAAAAAAATTAGAAAGAGGCAGAAACGTGTACTACAAACTAGCTGCTTTTGGGGATTTTTTTTCTTTCACTCTCATTTCTGACTGATTTCCGGGCTGACTCTCACAGCAGCTGTTGCACGCGCTTGCTCCTTTTTGAATTCCTGGCCTCCCCTAGCCCAGCCCATGGCAAATGCCCTCAGAAAGAAAGCCCTGGAGGGACTTCTCTGGTGGTCCAGTGGTTAAGAATCTGCCTTCTGATGCAGGGGACACGGGTTCGATCCCTGGTCGGGGAACTAAGATCCCACATACTATGGGACAATTAGGCCCCTACACCACAACTAGAGAGCCCATGTGCTGCAATAAAGGTCCCATGTGCCACAGATAAGACCCGATGCAGCCAAACAAACAGAATGTTTTTTAAAAAAGAGAGAAATGAAGCCGTGGGCACAGAGCCTGCCCTCTGCCTTCCTCCTCTCCACTACAGTCTAGCTGCCATTTTCCTGGCAAGTGTCACAGCTGGGCTGGTCCTGAGCTTCATCGGGTACAGATGTGTCTTATTTCTTCCTCCCTCACACATCTCCCGTGTCCTGCCCTCCCCTCTATCAGGTGTCCAAGCATCCTACTGTTACATTTAGCTACCCTGTTGTACGATTCTTGAAATGGGTCAACTGTCCAATGCCTGCAGTGGTGTCTTTCACGTTCAGACTCATTCATTCCCTCAAAGCCACACTTCACACATTATAATCTGATAGACGTGCCTTGAATATTCAGAAAACGTTTACTGACCACCTCCTGTGTACACAGCAGCTGTGTGCAGATGCCAGGAGATACAGAGACGAATCAGACCCTTTGTGCTGTTGGTGGAGAAGGGGAGAGAAATGTGGGAGCAAATAGTCAGAGATGACTTCTGGTAAAGACATGAACTAGCTATAGTGAGGACACAAAGGGAGAGGGAGCAACTTGGTCCTGGAAGGTGTGTAAGTATGGCCCCCGGGACAGAAGAAGAGGGTCATAGCAGCCATCAGCCAGAAGCGGATGGGGCGTTCCTGTGACTCACCCCCTTCCTGATGGACTCCACTGTGACTAGTCTGGAGCAGGGGGATGCCTCTATAACGAAAGGATCTCTAATGGTGGATTTGGCTCACTGTGGCAGAGGGTTGGAAAGGAATTTGGGAGGCTGCAGCTATCCCTAAAGTAACAACATGGGTGGGCTTTGACCTAAGAAGGTGAACAGTCCTTGGTACAGTTTCTCAGTGCTGGAGGACTTCCTTATATTCTTCCGCTGTAAGAATTTGTTGGTCACGTACTCACTGTTTAATGGCCCTGATACTTAGATGCTGTGTTTTGGTGGGAAGGCCTCATAAATACTGAGTTTCCGAATGAGCGTAGAGTACAAAGACCTCCCGGTCCAAACCAGATCATGTTTTACTTCTCATTCATGGATAGCACTTGTCCCAGTTTGTAACTGTGTGTGTGTGTAAGTATCTCTCCACTCTTAAGTCCTTTTAGAGATGAGAACTGTTGGTCTCCTTTTCAACCTTACGTCCATATTGCCTCCACTGGGCTTGGCATATAATAAGGAAAGAATGAACAGGGCAGACACCCAGCCTGAAAAGTGAACAGAAAAGTCAATGGTGGGGTTTGCACAGTGAAGCCTGAGAATAGATAATTGACATTTTTTTTTTTTTAAATTGAAGTGTGGTTGATGTACACAGGTGTACAACATAGTGATTCACAATTTGTAAAGGTTATACTCCATTTATAGTTATTATAAAATCACTGGCTATATTCCCTTTGTTGTGCAGTATATCCTTGTAGCTTACTTTATACCTTAGACTTTGTACCTCTTAATCCCCTACATATCTTGCTCCCTCCCCCTCTTTGCTCTTCCCACTGCTGACCACTAGTTTGTTCTCTATATCTGTGAGTCTGTTTCTTTTTTCTTTTAAATTTTGGATAACAGTGTTCTAATTTGGTCAATAAAAAGGGCAGAAGAAAGTCATCATTTACTGAAGTCTCTTCCAGCAGATGATGTACAGAACCAAAAATGTCTTTTCAGAATAGAATGTGCTTAATGGAACAGATATATATTCTGATTATAGTAGTGCTTATATGAATCTCTACATGTGATGAAATACGGTAGAACTGCACACAAAAGAAAGGGCAGGAATTGAACATGTCAAAACTAATGAAATCTTAACAGGATCTGTGTTTTGGTTAGCAGTATTGTACCAATGTCAAGTTCTTGCTTTTAATAGTTTTATTGTGGTTAGATAAGATAAGAGGTGCATGCATGGGAGCTCTCCACTATTTTTGTAACTTCTGTATGAGTCTCAAAGTATTTTGGGAATCCCCTGGTGGCTCAGTGGTTAAGACTCTGTGCTTTCACTGTTGAAGGCGAGGGTTCAATCCCTGGTTGGGGAACTAACCACAAGCCGTGTATCACGGCCAAGTATCTTGGCCAAAAAAAGAGTTATTTAAAGGCAAATAAAAATAGATATTACCAAGTCCTGGCAAAGATACAGAACAACTTGAACTCTTTTGCATTTCTAGCAGGAATATAGAATGGTACAGCCACTTTGGAAAACATGTGGGTTTTTTTGTTTGCAAAGTTAAATATATACTTACCATATAGCAATTTCACTCCTAGATACTTACCCCAGAGAAATAACCTCTGTTCACACAAAAACCTGTAGGCTAATATTTGCAACAGTGTTATTTAGTTTGTTTATTTATTTAGTTTGGCTGCTTGCAGGAACTTAATTCCCTGACCAGGGATTGAACCCAGGCCCTCAGCAGTGAAAGATCAGAGTTGTAACCACTGGACCACCAGGGAGCTCCCAACAGTTTTATTTCTAATTGCCCATAACTTGAAAAGACTCACATGTCCTTCAACAAGAGAGTGGATAAGCAAACTGGGCATCAATGGAATATTACTCAGTACTAACAAAGAACAAACATAACTAACTGGATGACTCTCAAATGCATTATGTTATGTGAAAGAAGTCACACTCAAAAAGATACATTCTGTGCATGATTCCATTTATATGACATTCTGAAAAAGGCAAAAGTATAGGGTTAGAAAAAAGACCAATGGTTTCCTGGGGCTGGGAATTGGGGAGAAGCTTGACTGGCTCAGACAGTAAAGCGTCTACCTGCAATGTGGGAGACCCGGGTTCGAGCCCCGGGTCAGGAAGATCCCCTGGAGAAGGAAATGGCAACCCACTCCAGTACTCTTGCCTAGAAATTTCCATGGATGGAGGAGCCTGGTGAGCTATAGTCCATGGGGTCGCAAAGAGTCGGACACGACTGAGCGACTTCACTTCACTTGGCTTACAAAGGGTATAGGGAACTTTTACCCGTATCTTAACTGTGGTGATGATGACATGACTATATGTTTTGGTTGAAACTTATGGAACTGTTACCTAAAAAGAATGGATAACTGCTTGTAAATTATATTCCAATAAATCTGACTTTAAGATGAAAACACCAACAACAACAAAAGTGAATAATTAATGATGTTCTTTAGATTGAGTACTCATGAAGAGTTCAGTGTCTGTCACTTGCCCATGATTGGATGGATGAGGATTTGTGAAGTCATTAATTACAATATTGTCTTGTTCAAACACCAAAGTGTAGCCTCTTTAGTACTTTGGCCTCTAATTGAGCAATGGAAATAACTATGACTGTAGAGATAGAAGTTCTAATATTTTTAAACAGAATGCTTTTGGGAGATTAAAACAAAAGCTTCTGACTCTTGCTTTAGCAGATGCAGTCTTTAGTGCGTGAACATTTAATCAATTGTTGCTCTATCTCCTTTCCTGGCTTCTTTGCCGTTAGAACAGTCATTAATGGAGTAGACTTACATACATTTTTAGATTGTTTTAAATCTCAGCTATAACAACTGGGCTGTGATTTTTTTTCCCCCTAGAATGGATGATACAATATTGTATTGGGAAAAAACCCAAGTTTTGATTTAGATGGGAAGAAGGAAGGCTTATTTCATCACTATAGCTAGTATAATTTAAATATAACTCGCAAATGTTGATAGCAGGAATTAGAAGATTCAGACTGAAAATTCAGTGGAGCTCTGAAGCAGTATCTCTTGATAACCACCATCTTCTGTAAATTGAAGTCAAAATTTGATTTTGAAGGAAGATTGAACTCTGCTTGATTTGTGGGGCTGAAGGATGTAACTTCTCCCTTTATGGGACAGATAGCTGGATAATGCCTCTGAGCTTGCAGCAGTCTTTTCCCGGTAGAAGACTCCTTGTTAATTTAAAACCGGGGCTTACTAGGTTGGTTTGGATTTAATGCAATCCAGTATTTCAGCGGAGCAAACACTTAATCATTAACCACTTGCAATGCCTATTATGAGGGTTGGGTTTGCATAGCCAAATAAGCCGCAAGCCCTGTTTTCAAGGAGTTCACCATCCAGTGTGATCACCTGAGCTGTGTGCAACCCCCTTAAGTGCAGCTGCAGGAGAGACCCCCTAAGGAGGAAACCCTGACCTGGGATGTGTCGCTTCAGTTGGGTCTTGTAAGTAGACTTTTGTTTGGTCCTGAAGGAGAGCACTCAGTTTTTCAGGCAAAATGAACCAAGTGCCATATGAAAGCTTTTGTGATCAGGGAATCATAACACTGAAGCAGGGTAAAGAATTTCTTCTTTTCCTTCCCAATTAAATAAGAGTTGAAGTCATAATATAAAAATTCAGACAAGAATATGGATAGATATAAATACTAGAAAGAATATATAAAATTATACTAGAAATACTGGAGTACTAGAAGGATATAAAATTATAAGTAAGTTACCCCTTTTACTCCTCTGTTAGTTTCTATTGCTGGTATATTTTTTACCACAATGTTACTGTTATGAAACGACACAAATTTATTATCTTAATGCTTCTTTAAGTCAGAAGCCCAACATGGGTCTCACTGGGTTAAAATCAGCGTGTCTGAGACTTTTGGCCTTTTCTGGGTTAAAATCGGCGTGTCTGAAACTTTTGGCCTTTTCTTGGTTAAAATCAGCGTGTCTAAGACTTTCGAGAGGCGGCCACTATTCTTTGGCCTGTAGCCTCTTCCTCCATTTTCTCTCTGATGTTTATTTGTGGTCAAATCCAGGAAAGGGTTTCTGATTTGAAGAACCCAAGTGATTAGATTGGGGCAGCCTGGATAACCAGGATACTCTTCCCATGTCAAAATCCTTAATTTATCACATCTGCAGAGTTAGGTAACATAGTCACAGGTTCTGTCCACAGGATGTGGACATGGGGCCATTATTTTGTGTTCCATATCTGTCTACCCTTATTCCTTTTATTCTCCCTACTGGTAAATTATTTGGACACCAAAGCTAACATATACATAATGAACTTATTTATGAAAGTCACTCAGTCGTGTCTGACTCTTTGCAATCCCATGGACTGTAGCCTGCCAGGCTCCTTTGTCCACAGGGGTTCTCCAGGCAAGAACACTGGAGTCGGTAGCCATGCCTTCCTCCAGGGGATCTTCCCAACCCAGGGATCATACCCCGGTCTCCTGCATTGCAGGCAGATTCTTTACCTTCTGAGACACCAGGGAAGCCCATACCTTATAGTACTTTCCTTTTATTAGCACTCACTGAACTACCTCATTTATTGCAAGTGCTGTGATTGAATTCTAGTGAGCAGGTATTACTTTTTTTTGAAGATCACAATTAATGCTGGAGTGAGCATCTTTGGACATATATCTTGATATTCTTTTCCACACATATTCGTAAGGAAAATATGAATATATGTGGGTTGTTAATTTTGAAAGAAGATTGTCAGCGATTAATAAAAGAGGAAAAGGAAAGGAATACGTGATACTAACGAAAGTTCTCTAAAACCATTGAAGAAGGAAGCGAGCATTAATTTGTGGTTTATTATGTGCCAATCACTGTGCCAACAGATGACTTCCTTTTTCTCACATCATGTTCCATGGTGATACCAAGAGATCTGTTGTTAGCCCCAGTCTACTGATGAGGGAAATGAGTGGTAGAAGCTGGTGTAACTTGGTCCAGGTTGCGGCTCTGGGATCCACATCACCCTGCCTCCCCGAAGGACAATGGGGACCCCTTCAAGTTATACCCCCTGCAGCCCAGTCCTCAGATGTGGGCAGCATACCAACTGGTGACTCTTCTGACACCATTAGGTTGTTTAACTCTTTGAATATTTGAGGTGCCCTCACGTGCATTCTCTTTCACTTAAAAAAAGATCTCAGGGAATGAGTGACCGCAGTTTTAAATCCGGCATTGCTGCCACACAGCACCCTCCAGGGAATCGTGTGTTGTGACCAGTGGCTCTGGCTGGGCAGCGGGGGCTCCTGACAGTGGGCAACCGTCAGGGCACTCAGAGAGACGCCCTGATGGGTTCTGCTGTGGGAGCTGACGTGGGCGGCTCCCTGTTGCCAGGGGACCAGTGGTCTGGAGGCCTGGTTGGAACAGAAGTTCTCCTGGGACTCCCCCTGCAAGGTCTTCGCGAGCTGGGGTCTGACCCTCCTGAGGAGGGCATTAGGCCCAGTCGGGCTGCTTTTCCAGAAGAGTTTCCAAACACCAAGCACGTGTAATTGCTGCCCCGGTCCAGCCTGGCAGGGCCCACGCTGGCTGGTAACCAGTGTGATACCAGGCTGTTGGCTGTCAGCCGGCTCACTTGGGAAGAGGGCAAGGGCTTGGGTTCCATGGCACACTGACCTGGATGCGGTGATGGTTTTGCTGCTGGGGTCATAAAAACCAGGAGGCTGTTTCAGGGCGCAGGGATGACCCCCTGGTTCAGGTCTTCTTCCTGAACTTGGTCTTATACAGAAAGAAGCATGATCAGTGCGTGCAAAATTGTGTTTATCGCTTCCCCAGAGTGAACAGCATTGATGAAGAGATGTCAGAACCGCTTGCTTTTCAGCCTGTTCAGCATGGCTCCAGCTGGCCTGGGCCCAGGGCCTCTGTGTTCCTGGGCTTCTGTCGCTTAGAAGAGCTGCGTGGCGGCTGGAGACAAGGGGCTGCTTGTGTGCATTCTGACCAGTGGCAGCTGCAAGAAAGGAGAGTGATAAAGTCCTTCTGTTTTGCTTTTGCTTAACTCTAAAGGCTACTTTAGGATTTTTATAACATTACCGCATTCCTTAGGAAAGCTCAACTGGGGACATTTATTCTGAGGGTTTTAGGGTTGTTTGTGAGGAGAGGTGCTATCTGTCAGGAGGACAGTCCCGCAGGGATGGAACTCTTGGCTGCCCCCAGCTACCATCACGCTGTGTGATCTTGTGCCAGTCACTCCCCCTCTCTGGTCCTGTAAGCTGGGGAGCTGGGATGAGAGCAGCCAAGTCATTCACACTCAGAACCAGCACTCTGGACACACTTGGTACCAGAGCACTGTGTCCCCACTGACATACTTAGCTGAGGATTTGGAGCCTGAAAGAGCTGCTTCTGATGCCCGGGCCGTGCCACTTACGACCTCCATGAGCCTGAGCAAGTGACGTTTCTCTTTGGTCTCCTTGATCAGATTGGGGATCAAATCACTTCGATCATGGGGTGGCTGCCAAGATTCAGTTCAGTTAAATGAGGTGGTGTGTGGGGAAGGCACCCTGCCAAGGGTCTAGTTCCTGGTTAGGGTGCAGCTCAGGGTAGCCGCCCACTGTTAGCTGTGAACTGTCTGGTATGTGAGGGGCTTGTGACACTGTCCTTTTACCTCTTGTCACAGAGCGAGTGGCTCCCATTAGCTTTAATTAAAATGAAAAAGTTCTGATAACTGTGAACCAGAGGGAAGTCTGTTCTTTCCTGTACTTTAATTTGCTCCTTGAGGAGTCCTGTGTGGTCTGAGGAATGGGCTCTGCTTAACTGGGCTTCCCTATAGGAAGACAATTTTGTAACATGAAACAAAACTAAAAAAACAAACATGACCCAGATGGCTCCACTCGGGACTTCTCAATTTGCAACTTCATTATTTCAGCATGGCCTTTTCATAGTTCCTAACTTTAGTAATGAGAAGACAGATTTGTGAGATGTAGATGGTGCAGTGGAAAAATGCAACCCCATATTTTCCTTGAGAGAGAATACAGGGACGTGTGAGGAGGAAGGCTTAACTTCCCAAATATGTATTGAACTCGGCTATTTTTTAAGGCATTTGGAGAAGCAAAAATGAATTTAACTGATGTGGTCCTTGTCACCATAGAGATTAGTTTATTGGAACAGGGCAGCCATTAAATTATAGAAATAATGATTTAATTAAAGCTGTGATGGTGCTGGGAGAAATGCAGGGTATAATAAGTGGGCAGTGGAGGATCGCATGTGATGGGAAGAACAGAAAGTCACCCCGGGGCAGTGGCTTCCAGCTTAAGGTCCAAAGAATGAGAGGGAAGTGTGCCCGGGGAGATGAGGAATGCGTCTCTGCAGACAGGAGGAGCAATTGGCAAAGGCAGAAAGAAGCGAGGCTTGTTAGAGAGACTGGAGGAAGGCCAAGGTGGCTCAGAAGCTGGTGCGCTCTGGGGACAAGGATCTGAATGATTTGGAGAGGTAAGCAAGGGCTGGACTGTGCCGTCAGGCCTGGGCATCCAGGATCCAGGTTTTTTTTTAATTCTAATTTTTATTTTGTATTGGAGTATAGTTGATTTACAGTGCTGTTAGTTTCAGGTAAACAGGAAAGTGATTCAGTCATACTATGTATACATATCCGTTCTCCCCCAGACCCCCTTCCCATATAGGTCATTACAGAATATTGAGTGGAGTTTCCTGTGCTATAGGGTAGGTCCCGATTGATTATCTGTTTTATATGTAGCAGTGTGTATATGTTAACAGGATCCAAATTTTATTCCAAAGAGCAGTGGGAAGCATTGAGCTAGAAAAGGGCCTTGGTGCGACTTCATATGTGTTTCCAAGCGGGCGCTCTGGTTTCTTACTGGAGCTTAGATTTTCGGAGATAGGAGCACAGAAAATATGGGGAGACCAGTTTGGAGGCTGCTGCAGCCATCCAGGTTTATTACGATGTCCTGTTCTCAGGTGGGGAATGGAGATGAGTATTTAGGAGGTGCAGCCCACAGGACCACCTTGATTGACGGGATGGGGAGATGCGAGGGAAGGGAAGGAGCCCAGGGCAGTTCCTGTCCTGAGCATCTGGGAGAAGGGTAGCTAGAAAGATAGATAGAAAATTTGGGGAGGGGGGAGGACTGTGGTGTAGACGGGGATGGAGGAGTGTCTGCTGGACACAGTTCTCTTTCTTTGGGGATGCACTCACCCTAGGTGTTCGCCCTCCGTCGCCCTGAGGCCTCTGCTCAGACGGCCCCTGTTAGGGAGCCCTTTGGAGACCAGTGCCGCAGTCCTCGCCATGGCACCTGCACCATCTGACAAACTGCTCGTTTTCTTATTTCTTTAGAGTGTATATCCTCTTAAAAGAATGTGAGCGCCTTAGAGGCAGGAGTTTTTTGTCTGTTTTATTCTCTGTTGTATAGCCATAGCACCCAGAACAGTGCCTGGCATATAGAAGGCCCTCAATAAATACTCACTGAATGAATCAGGAGTATCATCTCCATTCGGATTTTTTGTATCCTGTTCAAACTTGAGTGACTTCTAATTAACCCAAGCCCAGGAAGAGGCATAGGGACACTGTTCATTTGTTATGTCAAGTGTTTTTTTTTTTTTTTTTTAATCTAGGCAGAATGAGCAGAAAAATTTGATTTTCTTCTTTTTTTTGTTTTTAGTGTTAGAAGTGATAGAAGAGGGCAGTTATGAAAATATTTGAACATCACACCTTTTTTTTGTTCTTTACCAATCAGTATGAACATCTAGCCCTCCATCTGATATACTGTTCAGATTTGGGGGCTAAATTATAGCATTTTGTAATTCCTCTGAGCTTATTATTTTTTTGGGTGGGGGGTGGTCATTGACTTCTTGATTATGTCTTTTCGACTTGCTGGGGAAAGGTATGAAGACCAGGATCCAAATTTGCTTAAAGGCGAAATATGAGCATGGAACAGAATAAAAACCTTTTGTTAGAGATATTGCTGGATCCCTGGATCTCTACATGGCCAGTAATTTGAAAGTACTAGCAATTCATAAATAGTTTCCTAAATCTTTTTTACTTTGGGTTCTAAATCAGTTGCTACCACTTGTAAACAGAATGTCTGCTTGTGAAAGAAGAGGTTGTATATATAATGGTTAAGGGTGTATATATAAAGGTTAGAGTCACACCTCTGTTTGAATCCCTCCCACACTCCCTCCCACCATCATTTGCTAGCTTGTAACTTTGTACAAGTTACTTAACCTCTTTCTTTAAAATGGATATTACCAAAATTGTATTATTATTTGAGGAGTTAGGAGAAGACAGATACTCATTATTGTTACCATTTATAAGCTTAACATGATTGATGGTATTACTAAACGGGATTTAAATGTAGAAATATCTTAAAGAGAACTAAGTGTTATAGACTATAATTGACTCAACTCAGTGTTCTCCAAACTTGCCAGAATGTAAGAATCTCCTTGAGGTGCTTGTGAAAACTATAGATTCTCAGGCACCTCCCAGATTTACTGACTCAATCTCCAGAGGAGGAAGCCTGGGGATTTTGCTGGGTAGGCAGGGCAGTGACGCGACCTGGATTTTGTGAGACTGTGCCGCGCTGTGTGCTGCGGTCAGTCACTTCAGTCATGTCTGACTCTGTGGCTCCGTGGACCGTAGCCCACCAGGCTCCTCTGTCCATGGGGATTCTCCAGGCAAGAATACTAGAGTGGGCTGCCATGCCCTCCTCCAGGGGATCGAACCCAGGTCTCCTGAAATGCAGGTGGAGACTGTCTTTTCTTTCAGATATTCTGTTTAGATTCTAGATGTATGTTTATACTTGTCAGAATGTGCCCCAATTTTGAGATAGGAAACTTGTCACCATTTATATACGCCATCTTATTCAGAATCTTTTCTCTAATCAAAGAAGACATAACATGCTTCTGGGTTCCAAGGAACATGACAGGCTGGATAGCTACAAATTAGCCATGTTGGTGTAAGTTACTCAGCTTTCTTAGCTGCCTTTCTTTCTCACTACAAAACCTATTTGATCTTATTAACCTGCTCTGTGAAATATACGCAGGGACATGGTTAAGTATCTTGGCAGCCTCTGTCCTCCGGAGTCTCTAAGGTCTCAGTAATTCCAGGCTGTCCCAGTGGCAGTGACCATGGATGCAGTGTCTGTGCATGGAGGCGACCCCCGGGCTTTGTTCAGTGGAGGCCAAGCCTGAGGAGCTGCTCTTTGCTCCCCTGAGAGCCGGGAACCAGGAAGGAACGCTGCCCTCCACTGCACTTAGGACAGTGTGTTCTTAATCAGCTGTCCTGGAAAAACAGCGTTTTATTGTTTTCACACAAGCCTGCAAGTTCATTTCCCTTCTCTGGCCCAGGCAGTAGTGAATCAGTGACAAAGGAAGATGAACATCTGAAACTTTTTATTCTGAAGGCTGAGCTTTCTGCAGGCATCACAAGTGGCATTGACATCTCCCTAAGGAATACAGGGTTCTCATCGTCTGGAAGGCAGGTCCTCCCCATGCCGGGTGGGGCTCAGGGTAGCTGTTTTCTCACATGAGTCTATGAAGTGTAAAAGAAGTTTCTTCTGGGACTTCCCTGGCAGCCCAGTGGTTAAGATTCCATGCTTCCAATACAGCGGGTGTGGGTTCCTGATCGGGAAACTAAGGTCACCCCCACCCCAGGTGCTGCACAGCATGGACGAAAAAAGAAAAATTAGTAAAGAATTTTCTTCACCAGCTGTTATTCATATTGGTCATGGTTTCATATTGATAGTTTAATTTCAGGTTGGGCTTAATTGTATCTTTCTATTTACATTACTGTGGGAGAAATTGATTTATGCTGAGAATCTTATTTGGATGATAAGTTCATTTTCTGACCTGTAACAAATCAATCCACTGTTTATAGCTCTTGTTAAAATGGAAAAGTTGACATACATTTATGAATTTGCACATTACTACTTCCTTAGAAAAAGCTTGTGAGGGCTTAAGGGCACCTACCTGGATGTAGTTAAAGTTGAGGATCTGGAGGTTGGTAGGAATAGGAAAGGCATTTCTTCTTTTCTTTTTCATCCTAGTAGTCTCGCCTGACAAAACTTTCTATCTGCACAGTATTAAGTAACAGAATCCTGGAATTTTAGTGAATTTAAGAAGAGCTCATTCGGGAAATGTTGTGAAATGTGGGCAGATAGATCTTTGTCATTCTGTGGGCAGACCTAAAGGACTGAAGCTTCCCAGTAGAAAAGGCAGGAGGCGGGTCCATGTGCAGGTGAGTTTTCCTCCTTCTGTCCTGCGGGCAGATAAGAGGAAGCAGGCCTGGAGTGGGGACTCCCCTCGACTCCCTCAGGAGCTCGGTTATGGGATGAGTCTGGGCCTGCAGCTTTCTTTCCCAACTTCTCTTGCTGTTTCAGCTTTTTTTTTTCTTTCCTCATCTGAAATCATCTTTGTGTGGGGAGAGGCTGGAGGTGGAAATTAAGAGTCTTCTTTTTAACAAGGAGTAGAGATGATTACCCAGGTAAGTGGTATTCTAATCAGCCATAGTCACAGATTCCTATCTTGTCAGGTAAGAGGTGTCTCAGGGAGGAGGGAGTCTGTGGAAGGCCCTCCGGTCCTGTTGACAGGAAGGAGGCAAGGCCCAAGGCCTAAGCCAGGCATTTCTAAAGTGCAAATACAGCATGTAATAAAGACACTGTCTACAAAGCCAACCTCTGTTTAAGCAAATTAAAAACCAACCAACTCTGCCTTTCCTCCAGCGAATATACATATAAACAACAAAAATGGACAGTGATGCAAGATGTGCAATTTTAATTTTGTTAAATACCCCGACTTAAAATTGCAATTATTTATATAACTATGTGTAATAATCTAAGAAATAGTCCTAAGTTGGTTTTTTTTTTTTTTGGCTAGAGTTTTAATGATACCATATATTTTAACATCTTACCACATTGTCTAACCTTGTAACATAGGAACCTGAGATTCCAATCCCACCCTTTTTTTTTTTGCAAACTCCTGTGGCACCGAATAGAGAATAGACTTGTTGAATTGGATTGAAGCATGACTCAGTCCATTTATGTAGGTGGAATTCTACATTACTTGCTTGTGGGTGTTCACATATTCATGATGTTTATTTACAAGCTGTCTAAGCTAGAGAAATGCCTGCTAATTTTCTTAGTCTGTGTGTGAATCATATGGAATTATCTCTGCGAATTAATTCCTTTAATTAACCCAGAGAAGAGGGAAAAATCAAACATTAAGTTTCATTAAGTGCTCTGCTGAGGGTAGTTTAAAAATGTAACGAAGTACCCTTGGATATAATACAAAATTTTGTATAAAATGTCTACAATGAAAAGCTATAAGTAAGAATGGTAGTTTGTGGACAGGCTTCCTTCCTCCTCTCTAGTCCTCAGTATTGAAGCATGGGCCCTGGAGACATGCTAGAAATGGACAAGAAGAGGAGTTCCTCCATGTGAGTGAGGGGTGCAAGAATGGGGGGCACATTGAGGGAAGCAGAGATGTTACTGCCAGCGCATAACATGGCGAGAAGATGACAAGAGATGAATGTGGCAAGCCTGGGGCACTCCTCCAGGATCCTGGATGTCCAGAGAGCATGGTGCTCTTTGGATTTTAAGCAGGAAGGAACAAGATGCAATTTCTGCTTTAGAAGGTTCTGCACCCTTTTGGATCCTGGGCTCAAAGCCACAACAGCAACACCAGCTCAACTTACTCTTTCTCCAGTCCTGTCTGCCGGTCTCGGCTTTATATCCTTAGAAGCACTTGTGACCAGGGTGCCCAGTGTATGCTTTATTTACTTGCCCACTATCAGCCTTTCTAACTAGAATGTAAACCTCCTGAGGGCAGGGATATAACTGTTTTCCCAGTGCAGCATCTCCAGTACCACCACCATGCCCAGCAGGTTAGCAGGTGCTCAGCAAATAACTATTAACCAATCAAATGCAAGGGTTGGTTTCTGAAATCAGTGTGTTGTTCTCCTCACAGATTTAATAATTGGTTACAAAAGGAAAAAAAAAGTAACAGTTCAGTGGGGACACTGGACAACACTAAACAAGGAGTCAGAATCCACCAGTAGTGCCTTCCCAGGCGTCACTAGTGGTAAAGAACCTGCTGCCACTACAGGAGATGTAAGAGACACAGGTTCGATCCCTGGGTCAGGAAGGTCCCCCGGAGGAGGGCGTGGCAGCCCACTCCCGTCTTCCATGGACAGAGGGGCCTGGTGGGCTACAGTCCATGGAGTTGCAAAGAGTCAGACAGGACTAAAGCGACCGAGCACGTGGGAACTCACACAGTAAGAAGCAGTGAGTGTCACATGTCTCTGGGTGTCACACCCCGGTTAGGAGTCCAAATCCAATCATGAATAAACACCAGAGAAACCTAAATTGAAGGATATTCTCTAAAACTTATTGGCATGTATTTTTCAAAAATATCAATGTCCTGTGGAAGCAACCTAGATGCCCATCAGCAGATGAATGGATAAGGAAGCTGTGGTACATATACACCATGGAATATTACTCAGCCGTTAAAAAGAATTCATTTGAACCAGTTCTAATGAGATGGATGAAACTGGAGCCCATTATACAGAGTGAAGTAAGCCAGAAAGATAAAGAACATTACAGCATACTAACACATATATATGGAATTTAGAAAGATGGTAACGACAACCCTATATGCAAAACAGAAAAAGAGACACAGAAAGTACAGAACAGACTTTTGAACTCTGTGGGAGAAGGAGAGGGTGGGATGTTTCGAAAGAACAGCATGTATATTATCTATGGTGAAACAGATCACCAGCCCAGGTGGGATGCATGAGACAAGTGCTCGGGCCTGGTGCACTGGGAAGACCCAGAGGAATCGGGTGGAGAGGGAGGTGGGAGGGGGGATCGGATGGGGAATAAGTGTAACTCTATGGCTGATTCATATCAATGTATGACAAAACCCACTGAAAAAATAAATAAATAAATAAAGGGGGAAAAAAAATATATCAATGTCCTGAAAGACAAAAGCTGAAGAACGGTTTCTGTTTAAAGGAGACTAAGGAGACCTAAGAGTTAAATGTATTTGTGATCCTATGCTGGGTCCTGGGAAAAAGAAAACTTCTGTGAAGGACATTAGAATATTTGATGAAAGCAAAATATGCAAGGGGAGAGGGGACAAACTGGGAGCTAGAGTACTTCTCTGCAGCTGAACTCTGGAGAAATGATCAGGATTCAGAAGCTACATCTCTGGGTGGCCTGAGCTGTGCTTTAGGACCCAGGGCAGCAGATGAAAGATCTATAAGGGAAGGAACCCTGGCCTGGGATTCTGGAGACCTGGCCCTGATACTGAGCCGCTGGCCCATGGTTTCTTCTCAGAGATTGGGGTTCTGAGGCTCAGAGACTCTGGCCGTTACATAACTTTGGGCAGCAGACTTAGTCCTAGTGCTATGAACTTTAGGCAGGCAGAGGTGATAGGAACACCTACAGGTCAACTGTGGCCGCCTCTGCGGGTGGGATCACATTTCAAAAACCAATAAAGGAAGAAAAAATAAGTACAGTGACTTAACAGGGTATGTTGTTTGTTAGCGCTGACGTTCTTATTCTTGTCAGTGTCTTTTTGGTGGTCAGATCATAGTGAAAACTCAGAGGGAGGTGGAGACAGAGAGAAAAGATTAGTATTCAAAATATACAGCTTTGGGGAGAATGTGTGGTCTTTTTGTCATTTAAAGCAGTGAAGCTAATTGCAGGGATTTATTTTATAGGGCAATAACTTCAGCCCAATTCCTTCTACCTGACTCTAGTGATCACTGAGAGCCAGTGACAATAGTCATTGACCATGAGCCTTTCTAGGGTTAAAGAGTTCATTGAAAAATCAGTTGAGATCACTCATTAAATCTTAAAACACCAAAGAAAGAGTTAAAAATTATATACCAATATGCATTAATTTTTGAAGTTAGAAAGTAATTTTAAAACAGTTTAAAGTAATAATGGTTGTGGACCCCAGTGGTCCAGAGGTTAAGACTGCCTTCCAGTGTAGGGTGTGTGGTTTCAATCCCTGGTTGGTGAGCTAAGATCCCATATGCCTCTAGGCCAAAATACCAAAATATAAAAATCAGAAGCAATATTGTAACAAATTTAGTAAAGACTTTAAAAATTGTCCACATCAAAAAATCTTTTAAAAAATTGAAAGAAGGTAACAGTGGTTGAAACAGAATTTGCTGATTTAAATCTGAACCAATAAACTGAAATAAATGCCATTATCAGGGCATCCCAGTGTTTTGAACCACTTGTTTGGGTGGGTGGGAGAAAGAGTCTAGTATGAGTTTGTATTAGCCAAGATGGAGAGATGAATACCATCTAGAAATCTGAAGCCAGTAACATAATTAAGGTTTTGGAGTATTGTTTTACCTGAATAGTTCTCAGTGGAGTATATAAAGAAAGTAATATGTCCAAATTTTAAGGAATAATTTAAAATACATTTATAATATTGTTGGGACCCAAATCAGAACGCTTTATAGATGTCAAAAGTGTTAATAAGTGTCAAGTCCTTAGAATGCCTAATGTACATGTGCACACGCCCTGAGCAGTCTTGAAGTGTTTTGATGATGAATCTGTACCCTTTTGATTTGACTTTTATTTTAAAATTCATTTGTGTCTATTTGATTTGCTTAAATTTGAAGTATGCATAGATCATTTCCACCTGCTTTGGGTTCCCAAGTGTTTTGTATGTTACTGTAATTTATCAGTAAGTCAGTAGAAACATATCTAACTATAAGTGGTTATATGATTTCTAAGTGTTTCTCTCAGGTCCTGTGAATTTAAACAAGAATCCAGATAAAGATGTAAAGTAAAACACACCTAGAGATGGGACTTCTCTGGTGGTCTGGCGGCAAAGACTCCATATTCCAAATGCAAGGGGCCTGGGTTCGATCTCTGATCAGGAACTAGATCCCACATGCTGCAAGTGAAGATCCTGCATGCCACAACTAAGACCTGGCACAGTCAGATAAAACAAATAAATTAAAGAAAAATACCTGGAGAGGCTTCAACAAGTAAAGCTTGTTTTTTTAAATGTAGTGTGCAAATTTAGCCTAAGCCATACTTCAGAAGATAACCATTTGGCATTGACTCTTTAATTAAAAGAACAGAGAAAAACAACCTTATCTCACACTGTACTTCCACCTTTTTTCTCTAACTGGATGCAGTATACTTTGAACTATGTGACAAGTTATCGTTACTGCTTTTTCAAATCTTGGAAAGTGCATTTTGGGGCTATGCTACTATTGCTTAGTTTCTGATATCCTGCGTACACTGGAGAAGAATATTTATGTTTATATATTTATATATAAGAAAAATGCTACCGTGGCTACAGTGACATATTTGAGATTTGAGGAGTGGATGTATAAATTGTGTAAAACAATACCTGAATAAATGAGGAAAGGCTACATATATATAAAAGGCAAAATAGAAGATCTTTTTGTGACTTACCTTTTAGTAAGTATTCTCAGTATTAGTATTACTGCTAGTATTAGTAGTATTCTAGTAATAACAAAACCTTCCTGCTCCTTATCATCATATGTCGATCATTTAGTGTTTATTAGGTGCTAGGCACATGCTAATATGTACTTTATACAATATTGTGATTCAGTTCTCCCACAACTGTAAGAAATGAGTCTAGCTTCATTTCACAGATGAGAAAACTAATATTCAGAGGTGGTACTTTCCGTACCTCAGAAGGGGCAGTTTCAGATTTTAATACAAGGTGGTTTTTGTGTCCAAAACTTTTTGAATCTTAGATGCTTTATTGCAGTTACCTCTCAGAAGATGAATATTTAACACACTCACGAGAATCAGATTTGCTAATATTCTTAGCGAACTCCGTAGGTGGAAAAAAAGTTAAGTCAGTCAACCATTTTAAAGTTAAAAAAGTAAAGGATTGCCATTAGGATGCTACTATCAAGAAATTAACCAGAATTTAACAGAAATTAACTATCAAGAAATTAACCAGAAATTAAAAAGTGTTGACAAGTATGTGGAGAAATTGGATCCCTTGTGCATTGCTAGGAATGTAAACGTGCATCTGCTTTGGAAAACCATATGGTATTCCTTTAAAAAATTAAAAATAGAGCTAACATATAATCTAGAAGTCTCAGCTCTGGACATATACCCCCCAAAGAATTGAAAACAGGGTCTTGAAAAGATACTTGCACACCCACGTTCGTAGTAGCAATATTCACAATAGCTGACAGGTAGAAGCAGCCCAGATGTCTATTGCTGGGTGCATGGAAGACAAAATGTGATAGAGACTCACAATGGAATATTACTCAGTCTTAAAAAGGAATGAGCTTCTGATACATGATGAACGTAAAGACATTATGCTAAGTGAAATAAGCTAGTTGAAAGAGGATAGACATCATATGATTTCACTTAGATGAGATGCCTAAAGTGGTCAGATTTGTAGAGACAAAGTAGAAAGGTGGTTTGTAGCATTTGGAGGAAGGAAGGAGTGGAGAGTTATTGTGTGGTGGGTACAGAGTTTCAGTCTGGGTTGATGAAAAAGTGCTGGAGATGGGTGGTGGTAGTGGTCGCACAACAATGTGAATGTTCTTAATGCCACTGAACTTGACTTTGATGTGGTTAAGATGGTACATTTTATGTTACGTGTATTATATCACAATTGAAAATAATAGTTTAAAAAAAGGTTGGGGGGAAGAGTGAAGTGACTGCCTGTGAACTCTTTCTTGTGAAGGATAAAAGGAATTTTTATCTTAGTCACATATATCGCAGGTTGAGTTATTCCAGCCCACCCTAACAGCATTCACTGGAAAAGCAAGGGTGGTGGAAAATCATGGAGATGTTGAGTTTTATTTCCCTATCCCCCAACTTGCTTGAAGCCTTCATTCTCTTCATCTTATCCAACGCAAAATGAGTTAGACTTTTCTTAGAAATTGAATTCTTTGGAGAGTGGTATCAGGAGCCTTTCACTCTGAGTACTTCAGCAGCAGCTTTCTCAGCCTGAGAGGAGGAGCCAGGGGCTCACATTCAAATAGATAAATGAGATCCTTCCAGACGTGAAACTTGTAACCGAGAGTTACATACTCTCCAGTTAGGCCTGGTATTAGATGGTAGATGGATGAATCATCAAGTCTGAGCACGTCAACTAAACGATGAGGAACTGGACTAATATCTGGTTATCTTTAGGTTAATTGCTTAGTCTCTCACTGGTTCTATTCAATTCCAAAAGTTTAACGTGATGCAACAGTGAAGCTGGTTTTCCTGGCTTCCAGCTTTTTATGGTTGTAAGAACTGTCATACTTGAAAAGAGGGGTCTGTGATATTTCTTGTTGGTTGACAGCTGTTTGAATGCAGGTGTCTCGTGGTGAATGGAGCTCACAGTCTAGCACAGAATGGTCCTTATTTGGCTTCTTCTTTATAGGTGGGAAAAGTTCAATGAAGTATTGGGAGCATCTGGCACGGGCCTTTACCCTCTCTGGGAGGAGAGCAGTATGGGTGGAGCCAGAGTGTCCCGAATTAAAGGGCTCCCTGGAGAGGTTTGCCCCAAGGCTTCTGGACTTCACTGTAGCAAGTGGGGGATCTTATCACTTTTCAGTGGGGAGAGGAGGGTAGATGTAACCAGGATGATTAAATCCCTCCCTGCTTTTTTCCCTGTATTTATTTTTTATTTTTATTTTTTAAACTTTCTATTTTATATTGGAGTGTGGCCAGTTAACAATGTCATGATAGTTTTCAGGTGGAGAGCAAAGGGACCCTGTCATACATATCCATGTATCCATTCTTCCTCAAACACCCCACTTTGGAGGCCACTTTTACTGCTGGATAGAAACTAGAATTAGGAATAGGGAATTAGGGAGACCAGATAGGAGGCTTCTGCAGGCTTGTATCCAAAGATGATGGTGATGGTAGGAGATGACATACATGGAAGGCTACCTTGGGCCAAAAGCTCTACTTGTCTGGTCCTCACACTGTGAGCTCTGTGTAGGTCTATGGCATTACTGGTGCCATTTCACAGATGACAAAATTCAGGAACAAAGAGACCAATCTTTTTTTTTTTTTTTTTTCCTTTAAGGTCACACAGCTTATGTTGAATGGATCCAGGATGGTAGGAACTAGGAGCTGGTGGAGAGGAGCTGTTTTCATTCTTCCAATGCCATATGATCACCAGGAACGTAGTGTAGGAAGGAGCAGAGGCAGTTGATTGTGTTTAAACTGGAGTTTGGAAGCCATGGCACATCCCTGACCACGTCTCTTCCTTCTTGGGATAGATGACAGCTGTTGTCCAGGATCAGCCAGGTTGGCCTGAGTTTGGGGGAGGAATGGACCGGGTGGGGGTGTTGATGGAGCTGTGTACTCCCGGGTACCCGGCTGCTTTTCTGGATGTGGCAGTGGTGGGGTGATGGGCGAAGTGTGGGGGTGGTGGCAGAGTACACAGTGTAATTCTGATTGATGAGTGAGCTCTTTGTGGATGTTTACTGGTGTGAGCAGGTTCTGTCAGTCCCCTAGGCATTTGGTTGCGAGATAGCGAACAGTCAACAAGCCGTGGAGTGCTTTTTGTAATGTTTGCTTAATGGAAAACTGGGTTTGGCACTATAGCCTGTTTGACAAGAGAGGCAGCAAGAAATTCAGAGGCATTTGACTTATTTATACCAGAAAACAAACACGGTCTTTTCAAGTGTTTTATAGGCCTGTTTCTTGTAGGGGTCTGTGGAAACTGTTTATTTTGTCCCTTAAAATTTAGGAAAGGTGGTTAGCAGTTTTATAGAGAAGCAGGGAACTGTAATTTTTCACTTTGTTTTTAAAAATCTACCTGCCTTGATCATGCTTATTGTTTAATGTGTTGGATTTAGTATTAAAGGAAAACTGACAGGTGGGGAGCATCTGCTCCTTTGCTTTAAAAAAGTTAAATATATTGTTTCTTTTTTTAATTAAAAAATGAAATGCAAAAAATTCTCCTGATAGTCCTGTGGTTAGGACTTGGTGCTTTCACTCACAGGGCCTGTGTTCAATCCCTGGTCTGGAAACTAAGATCCTTAAAGCTACATGTTGTGGCTAAGTGCCCCCCGCCCCCAAAATAAAACAAAACAAAAAAATGAAAAATAGGCACATGGTTTTAAAAAATTTCCTAAGCAGCATAAAAGCATAAAAGAAATCCTCCTTTCAACAAAAAAATGAAAAATAGGCACATGGTTTTAAAAAATTTCCTAAGCAGCATAAAAGCATAAAAGAAATCCTCCTTTCATTCTAGTCCTCCCTTTCCTTCTCCAGAGATAGCTTCAGTTTTTTGGGGTGTATTTTTCATGTATGGGCTATGCAAATACAAACATATCCTGCATACTAAAAAACAGTAGAATGGGAAAGACTAGAGATATCTTCAGGAAAATTAGACATACCAAGGGAACATTTCATGTAAAGATGGGCACAATAAAGGACAGAAACGGTATGAACCTAACAGAAGCAGAACATATTAAAAAGAGGTGGCAAGCATTCACAGACCTATACAAAAAAGATCTTCATGATGCAGATAACCACGATGATGTGATCACTCACTTAGAGCCAGACATCCAGGAGTGTGAAGTCAAGTGGGCCTTAGGAAGCATCACTACCAACATGGCTAGTGGAGGTGAAGTTCCAGTTGAACTATTTCAAATCCTCAAAGATGATGATGTAAAAGTGCTACACTCAATATGCCAGCAAATTTGGAAAATGCAGCAGTGGCCACAGGGCTGGAAAAGGTCAGTTTTCATTCCAGTCCCAAAGAAAGGCAATGTGAAAGAATGTTCAAACTATTGCACAATTGCATTAATCTCACACGCTAGCAAAGTAATGGTCAAAATTCTCCAAGCCAGGCTTCAACAGTACGTGAACGATGAACTTCCAGATGTTCAAGCTGGATTTAGCAAAGGCAGGGGAACCAGAGATCAAATTGCCAACATCTGTTGGATCATCAAAAAAGCAAGAGAGTTCCAGAAAAACATCTACATCAACAAACTGTGGAAAATTCTGAAAGAGATGAGCATACCAGATCACCTGACCTGCCTCCTGAGAATCTGTATGCAGGTCAAGAAGCAACAGTTGGAACTGGACATGGAACAACAGACTGATTCCAAATCAGGAAAGGAGTACTTCAAGGTTGTATACTGTCACTCTGCTTATTTAACTTATTTGCAAAGTACATAATGCGAAATGCCTGGCTGGATGAAGCACAAGCTGGAATCAAGATTGCCTGGAGAAATATTAATAACCTCAGATATGCATATGACACCACCTTTATGGCAGAAAGTGAAGAAGGACTGGGGAGCCTCTTGATGAAGGTGAAAGAGGAGAGTGAAAAAGTTGGCTTAAAACTTAACATTCAGAAAACTAAGATCATGGCATCTGGTTCCATCACTTCATGGCAAATAGATGGGGAAACAATAGAAACAGAGACTATTTTTTTGGACTCAAAAATCACTGCAGGTGGTGTCTGCAGCCATGAGATTAAAAGACACTTGCCCCTTGCAAGAAAAACTATGACCAACCTAGACAGCATATTAAAAAGCAGAGACATTACTTTGCCAGCAAAAGTTCGTCTAGGCAAAGCTATGGTTTTTCCAGTAGTCATGTATGGATGTGAGAGTTTGACCATAAAGAAAGCTGAGTGCCAAAGAATTGATACTTTTGAACTGTGGTGTTGGAGAAGATTCTTGAGAGTCCCTTGGACTGCAAGGAGATCCAGCCAGTCCATCCTAAAGGAAATCAGTCCTGAATATTCATTGGAACGACTGGTGCTGAAGCTAAAACTCCAATACTTTGGCCACCTGATGTGAAGAACTGACTCCTTTGGAAAGACCCTGATGCTGGGAAGAATTGAAGGCAGGAGGAGAAGGGGATGTCAGACAATGAGATGGTTGGATGGCATCACCGACTTGATGGACGTGGGTTTGAGCAGGCTCCCGGTGTTGGTGATGGACAGGGAAGCCTGGTGTGGTGAAGTCCATGGGGTTGCAAAGAGTCGGACACGACTGAGCAACTGAACTGTGCTTTACCGTAACTGTATCCTGCATAAATATACACACTATTCAGTGCTTTGCTCTTCTCTTTGTGTGACATTATACTTTTTCAAGATGATTTCATATCAGCACATATAAATCTATCCCATTTGTTTTAATGGCGATATAATTCCAATGAATGGAAGAGCCAGAATTTATTTACCAGGCCCGATTGAAGACCTTGGGCTTCCCTGATGACCCAGTTGGTAAAGAATCTGCTTGTGATGCAGGAGATCCAGGTTCAATCCCTGGGTTGGGAAGATCCGCTGGAGAAGAGAATGGCAACCCGCTCCAGTATTCTTGCATGGAGAATTCCATGGAGAGAGGAACCTGGCAGTCTACAGTCCATGGGGCCTCAAAGAGTTGGACATGACTAAGCAACTAACATACTTTGAGACCTTAATGCCTTTAGAACTAATATTGAGAGGTATACCCTTCTGTGTCCTCATTATTTCTCACTGTGTGAGTATATGTGTAGAATAAATTTCTCTGTCAAAGTATAGTTAAATTTGAAATCTTAGAAGACTTACTCTTGGGCTTAGTGAAAGTAGAATTTGAACACCTATTGCGTGAAAGATCAGTCATTTTGGAGAATTTTGCTTGATTAACATGGTTTTTAATCATGCCAGGGCAGCAGTTGTGAAAAGATGCTGATTAAATATATCACATCTATTTAAACATTTACTCCTAAAAGTATTTCAATCAAATGTTATTTCAGGAAGATACAATTTACTCATTAATTAAGCCCCACCCTTGACAGAATACAATCTTGATTCTGAGCCCCCAAGCCTCCCCCGCCTCCCCCCCCCCCCCATTAACATCAAAGAACTTCAAGCTAAGCTTAGTGAGCACAGGGACCATACATGTTCCTGATGAGAAAGTTCGTGATCCTGGAGTGTGGCAAACGGATGCATGTCTGTTAAAGGACAGTCTTCAGCTGCTGAGGGACCTGTAGTTTATTGTAGCCAAAGGACTGTGTTGCTGCTCTGTGGCACCAGTTCGTGAGACATTTTTCTGCCAGCTTCATGCTTGTCAACCTGCCGAGTGGGCTGGGGGCTTAAACTTCTGATCCATGTTAATGCATTTCTGCAAATGGTGTTTGTTATTTTTCACCATCTTTCCAGAATTAAATGTTATTCACAGGGTGTGCTGCTGCTGCTAAGTCACTTCAGTCGTGTCCGCCTCTGTGCGGCCCCATAGACGGCAGCCCACCAGGCTCCTCTGTCCCTGGGATTCTCCAGGCAAGAACACTGGAGTGGGTTGCCATTTCCTTCTCCAATGCACGCATGCATGCTAAGTCCTTCAGTTGCGTCCGCTTGAGGGGTTTTGAAAAGCTAATAATGGGTTTTTGTTTTTGTTTATGTTTAGATTTTTCAGTATTTAACTGGGGGTGTGGAACCCGGACTTTGCCATTTAATCCTCTAAACTATTAATTATGTTTTGGGACACACCTGGAAACCTTGTGTAGGCTATGCCTCATTAGTCAATGCCATTAGTATGCCTTAAAAAAAAAAGGCACTAGCATACAGATTTGTTTTGAAAGACAATTTGCTAAAATATCAGTTAATATCATTGAAGAACAGGCCCTACTTCTTTTGACTGATTGTTCCTGTCAGTGGTGATCTGAGATGGGTATGGTTACTAAGCTTTTGAAATTGTGTAGCTAGGTTCCGTAATATGGCCTTGAGAGGCCGTGGAGTCAGAGTACTCATTGAACACCTGTTAATAATCAGCCCTGTACTAATAATAATAGCTAACATGCCTTGAGCCACAGCTCATCAAAACCCTGCACTTTTTTTGCCTAAGTTTTATGGGTAAGGACAGTGAGGAGGTTAAGGTGAAACATACAAGGGCCTACCCTTTATAGAGCCAGGATTAGAATGTGGGCAATTTGCTCATGCTGTTTTATATGTTAGTCTACAAAAGAAACCTTTGAGGTTGATAATTATATTCCCATTTTTACCTTCAGGGAGCTTGAGGCTCAGAATTAAATGACTTTAACCACTGGTCATTCAAGGTCACAACTCCTGAGAAACCATGTGATCTGAAATTCAGATTCTTCCTTGCTCGCTCACAGCTGTGATTTAAGGGAGGACCTCATGTGTGGGTCTGCCCCACATTTTCAGGATGTTTAGCGTCCCTAGAGCCCACTCACTAAATTCCACTAGGGACCTCTATCACTGTGCCATCCAAAAATGTCCCCACGTGTTTCTCCTGTTCTTCTACTAGGTGTCATATTTACATTTCTTAATTTCAAACTTGTCTCTTGTCATTATACTACATTGCCTCCCATGGCAATTTTTTAATCAACAGTAATCAAACTCAACTCTTGCTCATAATATGGAATAGTTAGAATAATTGGAATAATTTTAATGCAAATCATTTCAGTACAAAATTACAGATGAGAGAGAGCATCTCCTCCAGATCCAGATCCCTATTTTATAGGTAAAAAACACACACAGACATGCCCACAGACACACACGCACACACACCCTCTACCCATCCTGAAGCACAGTCAGTCAGTTCAGTCACTCAGTCATGTCCAACTCTTTGCGACCCCATGGACTGCAGCACGCCAGGCTTCCCTGTCCATCACCAACTCCTGGAGCCTACTCAAACTCATGTCCATCGTGTTGGTGATGCCATCCAACCATTTCATCCTCTGTCATCCCCTTCTTCTCCCATCTTCAATCCTTGCCAGCATCAGGGTCTTTTCCAATGAGTCAGTTCTTCGAATAAGGTGGCCAAAGTATTGGAGTTTCAACTTCAGCATCAGTCCTTCCAATGAATATTCAGGACTCATTTCCTTTATGGTTGACAGGTTGGATCTCCTTGCAATCCAAGGGACTCTCGAGAGTCTTTTCCAAACCACAGTTCAAAAGCATCAATTCTTCGATGCTCAGCTTTCTTTATAGTCCAAACTCACATCCATACATGACTACTGGAAAAACCATAGCTTTGCCTAGATGAACCTTTGTTGGCAAAGTAATGTCTCTGCTTTTAAATATGCTGTCTAGGTGGGTCATAACTTTTCTTCCAAGGAGCAAGTGTCTTTTAGTTTCATGGCTACAGTCGCCACCTGCAGTGATTTCAGAGCCCCCCAAAATAAAGTCTCTCACTGTTTCCATTGTTTCCCTGTCTATTTGTCATGAAGTGATGGGACCAGATGCCATGATCTTAGTTTTCTGAATGTTGAGTTTTACAACAACTTTTTCACTTTTCTCTTTCACTTTCATCAAGAGGCTTCCCAGTCCTTCTTCACTTTCTGCCATAAGGATGGTGTCATCTGCATATCTGAGGTTATTGATATTTCTCCAGGCAATCTTGATTCCAGCTTGTGTTTCATCCAGCCCAGCATTTCTCATGATGTACTCTGCATATAAGTTAAATAAGCAGAGTGACAATATACAGCCTTGATGTACTCCTTTTCCGATTTGGAACCAGTCTGTTGTTCCATGTCCAGTTCCAACTGTTGCTTCTTGACCTGCATACAGATTTCTCAGGAGGCAGGTCAGGTGGTCTGGTATGCCCATCTCTTGAAGAATTTTCCACAGTCTGTTGTGATCCAAACAGTCAGAGGCTTTGGTGTAGTCAATAAAGCAGAAGTAGATGTTTTTCTGGAACTCTCTTGCTTTTTTGATGATCCAGCGGATGTTGGCAATTTGATCTCTGGTTCCTCTGCCTTTTCTAAATCCAGCTTGAGCATCTGGAAGTTCATGGTTCACGTACTGTTGAAGCCTGGCTTGGAGAATTTTGACCATTACTTTGCTAACGTGTGAGATGAATGAAATTGTGCGGTAATTTGAGGATTCTTTGACATTGCCTTTCTTTGAGATTGGAATGAAAAGTAACTTTTTCCAGCCCTGTGGCCATTGCTGCGTTTTCCAAATTTGCTGGAATATTGAGTGCAGCATTTTCACAGCATCATCTTTTAGGATTTGAAATAGCTCAACTGGAATTCCATCACCTCCACTAGCTTTGTTCTTAGTGATGCTTCCTAAGGCCCACTTGACTTTGCATTCCAGGATGCCTGGTTCTAGGTGAGTGATCACATCATTGTGGTTATCTGCATCATGAAGATCTTTTTTGTATAGTTCTTCTGTGTATTCTTGCCACCTCTTCTTAATATGTTCTGCTTCTGTTAGGTCCATACCCTTTCTGTCGTTTATTGTGCTCAACTTTGCATAAAGCAGAGAGGTAGCAGGAAAGACTTTCTCAAAGTCAGAAAATACACTGGCAGGTGATTAGACTCAATCGTATTTGTGGGGGGCTGATTGGCATTTCTTTGTGTTATCAGTTTGTTTCAGGCAAGTGTATTTGAGCTGTGTTTATTTTCTAATGAGTGATTTTGACATTTTAAAGGGTGACGTTTGGAGGGTTGATGTAGTTGAGTTGAAAAGGCAAGCCAGGAGACTGCAGTACAAGATTGTGGCTATTTTGCAAAAGTTATTCTGCACATAGTTTTTTACAGTTTGATAGTGCTGGCAAAACTGGACACATCTGATGAGGCTTGTCACTGTTACCTTGGCAAATGTTTGTGCAAGCTGCCATCAGATTTAAGTGGAATAACAGGTAGGTTGAATAATGTCATATATATTAATCCTGATGGTTCTCATGGAGCAAAGAATTTTGGTGAAAGAAAGATGTTATTGTTTGAGAACCTTCAGTTGTTCAGAAAATTTGTTCAATGCCTATTGTGTGGCAGATACAGGTTTCAATTTTCATGGATGAGGTGGGCGTAGATTTTGCCTGTTGTTTACGGTGCTGATTGTTGCCAAACCCTTTCTGTATCTTCACTAAAAGACAACTTAAAAAAAAAAAGATGACTTGCCTACATCCACTGAGGACAATACACAACTGTATTGTCTATTGTATAGAACCAGGGTTACAGGTTAGTTCTGGTAAACATCTTCACCTTATAGTACCAGTCTCACTTATTTAAGTGTATGCCTCTAGAATATCAAATGTGTTTTTGGGAACAGATTTAATGAGGGAGTTGATTCATTACATGGGAGGGTCATCAGATGAGTCTATCTTTTAAAAAAGCATTTCTAATCTCACAGAGTTCTTAGGCCTCAAATATGAATCTTTGTTAATCAGTTAAGTCACAGCGCTTGAATTCAGAAGCCGTGACCAGTGCCAAATTGTCTTCTGATGAATGATGAGAGAGAATTTGCAGATGTTGGAATAAACTTGCTCCAAATACTCATATACAAATTTGAAGGTGATGAGGGATATGCATTTCTTACTGACTATGGAAAAGAAAAAGTTGATTGAAACTGTTGACATAGACTTTTCATTAGTGATTCAGAAATAGTAGAAGTTGTTTTGAAATCACCCAAGTCATAGTAACAGGAACATAATTTTTCTCATTCTCATCTGCTTCCCCTTCCTCATTATTATTATTATTAAGAGAGTAGGAAAATGACTTGGGAAAAGTCTGTTTGAATTAATAACTCACTTGGCAGACACATCAACTGATTGAAGTTTTATGTCTCTTTTACTTTCATGAGGAAGAGACCACTGATTAGAGAGCTTGTCATTGGAGAACTCTTCTAAAAAACAACATAAACAAACCAAGAAATCAGCCCAGGCTTATTAGTATCTCCTGGCATCATTACCCTGATTTGTATAATGTATGATTTGCATCCAGAGCTATAATATATTACAATAGTCAGTGTTCTTATTGGTGACCCTTGACTCATGACAATCATGTGAAACTGGGTTCTGAGTATTCTTCTTGTTTTTTAGAAAAATCAGGAAATAACCCCAGAAGTATTTAAGGAGGTAAGAAAATATTTGGGATATAATGAGAGTAAAAACAAATTATAAAGCAGTATGTATCTATGTCCTCAATTTGATAAAGCCCAAAGGTATTTTCTAAAATTTTACAGTCAACCTGGGTAACTCTTATAAAAAACTATTATTAGAAGTTGGGAGGAAATCCTGATTCTCCACCAAATAGTTAGGCAACCATCTCAAAATAGAGGAGGGACAGAGGGCTAAGATGTAGAAGAATATTGAATAGTTTAATAGTCTGGAAACATATCCACATGTTATGACATGAAAAATTATTACAAAACAGTATGCATAGTCCTAAATTTGTAAAATGAATGAATTTATAAGGTGAGAAGTAAACAAAAGTGTGTATAAAAATTACACAAAATATACAAAGTTATGCAAAAAATACACAAAATTTATACAGGAAATAAAAGTATTTATTTATGGGCTTCCCTCATAGCTCGGTTGGTAAAGAAACTGCTTGCAATGCAGGAGACCTGGGTTCGATCCCTGGGTTGGAAAGATCCCCTGGAGAAGGAAATGGCAACCCACTCCAGTATTCTTGCCTGGAGAATTCCATGGAGAGAGGAGCCTGACAGCCTAGAGTCCATGGGGTTGCAAAGAGTTGGACACGACTGAGCGACTAAACCTATATATATGTATATATATATTTAGTGGAATTCTCTAGGCCAGAATATTGGAGTGGGTAGCCTTTCCCTTCTCCAGGGGATCTTCCCAACCCAGGGATCGAACCCAGGTCTCCCGCATTGGGGGCAGATTCTTTACCACCTGGGCCACAAGGGAAGCCCCAAAAAACTGGAGTGTGTGTAGCCTATCCCTTCTCCAGCAGATTTCCTGACTCAGGAATTGAAACAGGGTCTCCTGCATTGCAGGCAGATTCTTTACCAACTGAACTATCAGGGAAGCCCATCTATATCTTTTGGACACCAGAAGGTCAAGGATTTTTGTTTGATCCAGTCCTTCTGGTGTCCTAAAGACAGGCTAAAAAGAAACATTTCCAAATAGTAAGTGATTCTGACTGAGGGCTGAGGTTATTGGTAATTCTTCTTGTCTGTGTGTATATTTTCTAATATCATTCAGAGAGTATCTGTTACTTTTACTAATGGGGGAAAGCAAGAAAAAAAAATGTAATACATTTCAGAAAGATCTTCACTTACTAAAAGAGAAAACAAAAAAATTATCCCAGAAAGTCACTTTTCTTTCATCTGGCAGTTAATCCTCCACTTTATTGTTTGATAACTGAGCCATTTGAGGATTTTTGTTTGAACCAGGTCTCCTAAGGGAGGCAATGCTTTGTAGCCCATGGTTGTTACTACTTTAATGATGCAAACTTAGAACATCAGGGCCATGAGTGAATGGATGCATAATTCTTGGGCAGTTCCTCATGTCCTCAAGTGACACTTGGGAAGTGAGACCCCCTTGTCCCTGCATGTGGCTGGCCTGGATGGATACTTAACTCTTGGCTGAGAAATAAACCTATGGAGGAAGCTCAGGAGCCAAACCAAGAGCATCATTTTCCCTAGAAATTTAATTTCCAAAATCTAGTCTTTGGAGTTCTGAGAAGTGAGAGGCGGTATGTTACTGCAGCCCTTTCTTGGAGACTCTTGTGCTCACTAGTCTCTTTGCGCTTCTGAGAAATTCCAGAGCAACGTAATTACTGCCAAAGGAAAGTTTTATTTTATTTTTTTTTTTGGAAAGTTTTAATTTATTTTTATTTTTTTGACCATACTGTACCTCATGTGGGGTCTTAGTTCCCCAACCAGGGATCAAACCTGTACCCCTTGCAAAGGAGCAGAGTCTTACCCACTGTACCCCTGGAGAAGTCCCCAAAGAAGGGTCTTTGAAAAGCAGAATTTGACTGACTTCTAAGCAGTGGGGAGCTGGGTGGATGGGGCTCGGAAAGGAAAGAGGTCCTTGAAAAGGAGGAGGAAAAGACCTTATGCATTAAGGGGGTCCCTGCACAGATCTGGGAGTGACATGAAATTTGGTGTTTCATGGATGTGGTTTCAACAGCAGCAGTTTTACATGTGCATGAAGTTTTAAGTGGTTTCCTGAAGAGTTGTCAAGGCCTTCAGAAGTATGCTTCGATCACATTTTATAAATTACATAAACTTATTTTAAGTCTTAGTAGGACACTTGTGACTTGCAAATCGTTGTGATTTTGGCTGCATAAATGGTTAGTGGAAATACAGTTTCATACATCATATTTACTTATATCAAGAAACTCCTATTGACTCTCAGTTGATGGGTGTTTTCTCTTCTATAACATTTAGAAAAATGAATGATTCAGTTACTCCCACTCACTGTTTCTATAAAGTGGAATCATTCAGCCCTGTTTTCTGCTAATGTTTTTCTTTTTAAGACAGTCTTATCAAATGATGAGTAGAGATGTTTAAGCCCACAATTTTGAGGAGTTTAAAGGTTGCCAAGAATTATTTTTTTAATTGCCTACATATATGTGCCTTGCTTTGCTAATTTAGACGTGTACTTACTTAGTTCAGAAAATGAAAGGACAAGAGCAACAGGATAAGAGCAACAGATTACAACCAAAATTATTTATTTATTTTTCTAAATAAATAAGGTTGCTTCTTGTTGTAGGTTATGTGTCCCACTGGTCTTTGTTGCATGGATCTGACTGTATATTTATTTGTGTTTTTCTTTGTCACACACACGCACATTCATATGATTTTCTATATGAATTTATTTGGATTTTATTTACATTGTATCCGTTAAGAAGTAGATGCATGATATGTATCTATGCAATCGGGATTCAAGGCTTGATACCCATTGAGGTACATAAAAGACCAAGAATGTAACTTGCTTTACTGATGAGATTGCTGTGTTGTCATTTCCATTTGTCACTGTATTGCAAGAATCTGGCTCCCAAACAGCACAGACTAGTTATTCATAGCCTGACAGGTTATACCATGACCAGTTGCTGTGAGTGACAGCAAACTCTCTTCTAGGTGTTTATAACAGAGTTAATTTTTAAAATCATATTTGCTAAAGAGTAATTTTCAAAAAAAGTTTAAGAAGTATTGAATGTAGATGTAAAATGAACATATATCATAGTTTTTGTTCAATTTATGGAATTAAAGGACTATTTGAAAAAATAAAAAAGCAGAAATGCTATAATGAATTTATTAATAGATAAATAAATTTTAAAAGAACAATAAAATGTAACATTTGGGTCATCTTTCATTTCAGGCAGGTCAATTTTTATTTGCATTGGTATGGGTAAGAATTGTTTGGAAGTACTGTCAGTTTTACAGAGTTGTAAATTAATAGTGGGTCAGAGATGGATTGCCGTGTTGACTCAGAAAATCCCCAGAAGGCCCTCTGGGTGATGTCTAACACTCACTGAAGGGACAGGCACCTAGGAATGTCTTTCACTTGTTTCAGAGTCTTCAGTGCAGTTCAGTTCAGTTGCTCAGTCATGTCTGACCCTTTGCAACCCCATGAACTGCGGCATACCAAGCCTCCCTGTCCATCACTGACTCCCGGAGTTTATTCAAACTTGTGTCCATTGAGTCGGTGATGCCATCCAACCATCTCATCCTCTGTAGTCCCCTTTTCCTCCTGCCCTCAATCTTTCCCAGCATCAGGGTCTTTTCCAGTGAGTCTGTTCTTCCCATCAGGTGGCCAAAGTATTGGAGTTTCAGCTTCAACATCAGTCCTTCCAATATTTAGGACTGATTTCGTTTAGGGTGAACTGCTTGGATCTCCTTGCAGTCCAGCGGACTCTCAAGAGTCTTTTCCAACACCACAGTTCAAAAGTATCGATTCTTTGGTGCTCAGCTTTCTTTATAGTCCAACTCTCACATCCATACATGACTATTGGAAAAACCATAGCTTTGACTAGGTGGACCTTTGTTGGCAAAGTAATGTCTCTGCTTTTTAATATGCTGTATAGGTTGGTCATAAGTTTTCTTCCAAGGAGTAAGCATCTTTTAATTTCATGGCTGCAGTACCCATCGGCAATGATTTTGGAGCCCCCCAAAATAAAGTCTGTCATCGTTTCCACTGTTTCCCCATCTATTTGCCATGAAGTGATGGGACCAGGTGTCATGATCTTAGTTTTCTGAATGTTGAGCTTTAAGCCAACATTTTCACTCTCCTCTTTCACTTTTATCAGAAGGCTCTTTAGTTCTTCTTCACTTTCTGCCATAAGGGTGGTGTCATCTGCTTATCTGAAGTTATTGATATTATTGAAAGTCTTAGACATTTATAAAAATACTTTTCCAGCAATTTCATTTGTTGAATGCTTATGATGAGATTAATGCTCTTTTGTTAATAATGTGTTAAAAATTGTGTGAATGACAAGAATATTTAAGGTAGATATTTGGATTTCCAATGTCTTGTTTTGTTACTATTCTTCCTCCAAGCCCCACTTCACACACGAGGAGTGTTGAAAATATTACGGTGAAGGTGGTGGCACCATCTTTCTAAATATTTCCTCTAATGTACAAGTCGAATAATACAGTCTCTGCTTCTTAGTTTTCTTTAAGGGAGAGTTAGGGCATTGTGGTATCATTTGATATGTTAAATGAAAAAATAGAGCAATTGAAAACACTATATACAGTTCTGGTGTTCTATATACATTTGGCTAAAATGGGATAGCCTGGGAAGTGATGCATTTTTTAATAATTGTGTTTAGTTTCGGCGGGGCTGAGTCTTTGTTGCTGCTCTGGCTTTTCGCTAGCTGTGGTGAGCGGGAGCGGCCGTCTAGTTGCGGTACATGGGCTTCTCACTGTGATGGCTTCCCTTGCTGCGGACCACAGGCTCTAGGCACACGGGTGTCAGTGGACGGGACCAACAGGCTGTCAACCACAGGCTCAGCAGTTGTGGTGCACGTTCTTAGCTGCTCCATGGCTTGGCGATCTTCCCAGATCAAGGACTGAACCAGCACCTCCCGCATCAGCAGGCAGATTATTTATCACTGAGCCCCAGGGGAGCCCTTTATATTGGTGTAAGTTTCTTTCTTTCTTTTGGACTGTGCTGAGTGTTCCTTGCTGGAAGTGATGAATTTTAAGAGTTTTTACAGAAATATTTGTTAGTTCCAATTATGAATTTATTAGAATGAAAATTCATCACATGACAGCCCAGGTAGGAGAGAATGTTTTCCATCACTGCCTGAAAACTTTTTATCTCAAAGTATAACTCTTCTTGGTCTGAAAATAGCATGTTGATACACCAGAGGCTGCTTATACTGAGACTATAAACAATACAAGAGGATTTGTAGACTTTCTGATGAACTGACCTTATTTTATAGGTGAGAGACCTGAAGTCTAGAAGAAAGGTAAAGTTGAAAATAGTAAACCTGTATTTATCCAAAAATTTGACCTCAGATTCCTTACTAAGTGCTATGAGCCGTTTGTTTCCCCCAATTAGTCTAAAAGTGGGTGTTTTTATTCTAACTAAACACGTCAGTAGTAGGTCTTACATACAAATTTAATTTAGGTTACTCTCATAAGCTCTGTAGTTTGGTAACTTTTGGGTTGCAAGCACCAGGTGAGTTTCACTCAAAAAAAGGTAGAGGGTGAAGATAGAGATCAGGATGTAAGTCTAATCCCAGGAATTGGGTCAGGTTCAGCTCTCATTTGACCCTGAGTGTCTCTCTTGACCTTTTACCCCAACTTCTAACTGGCAACTTCCTTTGGAGTTTCTTAATTCCAGTTTTTGAGGCAGAGCATCTTGATTGGCTAGCCCCATCTTTCTAGCCAGTAAACAGAAGCTGAAAGCTCTTGGCCAGCCTATGAATGCCTAACAGAAGCCTATGAATGACCTAACAGAAGCAGAAGATATAAGAAGAGTGGCAAGAATACACAGAAGAACTATACAAAAAAGATCTTCACGACCCAGATAACCACGATGGTGTGATCTCTCACCTAGAGCCAGACATCCTAGAATGCGAAATCAAGTGGGCCTTAGGAAGCATAACTAAGAACAAAGCTAGTGGAGGTGATGGAATTCCAGTTGAGCTATTTCAAATCCTAAAAGATGATGCTGTGAAAGTGCTGCAGTCAATATGCCAGGAAATTTGGAAAATGCAGCAGTGGCCACAGGACAGGAAAAGGTCAGTTTTCATCCCAATCCCAAGGAAAGCCAATGCCAACAAATGCTCAAACTACCACACAGTTGCATTCATCTCACACATTAGTAAAGTAATGCTCAAAATTCTCCAAGCCAGGCTTCAACAATATGTGAACCATGAACTTCCAGATGTTCAAGTTGGATTTAGAAAAGGCAGAGAAACCAGAGATCAAAGTGCCAACATTTGCTAGGTCATCGAAAAAGCAAGAGAGTTCCAGAAAGACATCTACTTATGCTTTATTGACTATACCAAAGCCTTTGATGGTGTGGATCACAACAAACTGTGGAAAATTCTCGAAGAGATGGGAATACCAGACCACCTGACCTGCCTCCTGAGAAATCTGTATGCAGGTCAAGAAGCAACAGTTGGAACTGGACATGGAACAGACTGATTCCAAATCAGGAAAGGAGTACTTCAAGGTTGTATACTGTCACTCTGCTTATTTAACTTATTTGCAGAGTACATCATGAGAAACACTGGGCTGAATGAAGCACAAGCTGGAATCAAGATTGCTGGGAGAAATATCAGTAACCTCAGATATGCAGATTACACCACCCTTATGGCAGAAAGTGAAGAAGGACTAAAGAGCCTCTTGATGAAAGTGAAAGAGGAGAGTGAAAAGTTTGCTTAAAGCTCAACATTCAGAAAACTAAGATCATGGCATCCAGTCCCATCACTTCATGGCAAATAGATGGGGAAACAGTGTCAGACTTTATTTTTTTGGGCTCCAAAATCACTGCAGATGGTGACTGCAGCCAGGAAATTAAAAGATGCTTACTCCTTGGAAGGAAAGTTATGACCAACCTAGACAGCAGAGACATTACTTTGCCTACAGCGATCTGTCTAGTCAAGGCTATTGTTTTTTCAGTAGTCATGTATGGATGTGAGAGTTGGACTGTAAAGAAAGCTGAGCACCGAAGAAGTGAATCTTTTGAACTATGGTGTTGGAGGAGACTCTTGAGAGTCTGTTGGATTGCAAGGATATCCAAGCAGTCCATCCTAAAGGATATCAGTCCTGAATATTCATTGGAAGGACTGATGCTGAAGCTGAAACTCAAATACTTTGCCCACCTAATGCAAAGGACTGACTCATTGGAAAAGACCCTGATGCTGGGAAAGATCGAAGGCAGGAGGAGAAGGGGACGACAGAGGATGAGATGGTTGGATGGCATCACTGAGTCAAGGGACATGAGTTTGAGTAAACTCCGGGAGTTGGTGTTGGACAGGGAAGCCTGGCATGCTGAAGTCCATGAGGTGGCAAAAAGTTGCACACGACTGAGTGACTGAACTGAACTGAACAGATGAATGCGGCTTTATGTATCTCCAGGTCCAATTAGCTAGGGCTGTGTTTGGGGACTTGTAGCATATGATATAGAAGATGGCAGGTGAAGAGCAATTGAGCCTGAGGATGTGGGAGAATCCTCCAGAAATATTTATAGGAGTGGGTGAACTAACACAGTGATGTGTCTACCACAAATTTAATTTCAGTAGATTAGTTGATTCTCAGTTAAAGAAACATTTCTCATAATCTCCTTTGGAATTTAATGTTTTAATCTGTTTCAACATTGGAGTTCATTTGGGATTTCTTTCTAGTTCATCATATATTCTTATTAGGCAGCTACATTTTGCCTTTTTTAGGAACATAAAAGACAGCTTTTGTGACTTGCAAAGTTTGTTATGGTAGCTTGGTTTGACAATTCATGCTGCATTTTCTTTTGAAGCTCTATTATTTCTTCAAGGTATTTAAAAAGGAAGTTGTCAGTAGAGAATTCTCACAGTTGTGAGTTCCTTTAATTTCCATTAAATATTTATTCTCAGTATCTGAAAAGAATCCAGAACCAAAAGGCAAAGCATTTTAAAAATATCTCTTACATTGCTGACTTGTATATACTGTATGTTTGGGATATGGCATAACCTTTATCTATGAGACTTTCTGACTAGTTAGGGAGAGAGATATGAGACTGTTTCAGAGGGAGGCTGCTTGTACTGTAATAGATTAGACATGGTTCAGATAATTTTTTAAAATACGTTAGTAGTTTCTGATCCTATTTTATTTGAAACTTTTTTCATAGTAATGCAAGATTGTAAAGTTGGTTTTACTGGAAGATAAACTATAACAAAATAACAAAGATAAACTATAACAAAATACTACTATAACAAAATACAAACTATAACATAATACTACAAAATAGCTCAATCCAGAATTTATTGATGTACATACAATATTTTCAGAAAACAGTTCTTAAGTCAAAAAAGAGCATGTGGACTATTCCTTCATTATTGCAAATATGTTTATTTCTATTGTTTTTACTGAGCCCAAAGACAGACATGGACGAACATTGTGAGGAGCAGGGTGGTGAAGGACATTATAGGGAGTTGCAGAGGCAAACATTTAGCAATGAATAAATCTTTTGAGGGTGGGTAGTAATCCAGTTTTGATTAAAATGACTAAATGTGAAAAATAAGGGTAGGTGAACTGAGGTCTTGATAGTAGAACTGAAAAGCTTAATTTGCTAGAATTGGTAACAGAGAAACATGATAGGTTTGGTTGGATGCTGTCCAATGTTTGTCCTGCATACTGAGAGCATTATATGAACACTGGTCAAGTATGGCACTTACCCTCAAGGAGTTGTGATTAAATACATATGAGGAAGGTTATGTTGGCACATCTATGGGTAGGGATTTAATGACAACTTAAACCTGACCCAGTAAAGTAGAGACAGGGCATTGTTGATAGAGCCCTTGATAATAGGACCTGTGATTTTAAAAAGTCCTCTCTTCAATTTGTAGGTTTCTCAGTAAAAGTTCTGGGATCTTGAGACTCTTTTGAGGAGCCTGCAAAAGGTAAAATAGGGATTTAAAATTGTATTTGGGCTACGAGTGGGGAGTATCTGAAGATTTCATTATGTTGACTTAAAAAAAGATCACTACATGAGACTTTGGAGTTAAGTTTTATTTGGGGCAAAATGAGGACTGCAGCTTAGGAAACTGCACTTCAGAAAACTCTGAGAAACTGCTCCCAATAGGTGGGCTGTGACGGGGGTGAGGTCAATATATGTGATTTTGGTGAAAGAGGGAGTTCATGCAGTCAAGCACTTATCTTATAAAAAGATTTTCTGCTGATGTCACCATGAAAGGATTTAGTGCTTTTTCTAGATATGAGAAAATGCAAGGATTGGGCTCATAAACTCAGTTCCTGAAACTATTTAACTGTTTAAGACCTGTTCCACCAGATTTCCTGGAGCACAAAATGCCTCATTCTTGTTATCTACCCTGAACTCCCTTGAGGGTGTATCAAAAGTTAACCGCTGAAGCAGCACAGGATCCAATTCCTTCAGAGGCAGATGGCAAGTGCCCTTGGCCAGCACTAATTTTTCATTGAGAGGACTCCCTCATGGTTGTAAATTCGGCCATGCTTTGGGAGGGCTCTCAGGACCATCTTGTCCCACAGCGCTAGGAAGTCTCATTCCTAGATCTGGCGAAGATTTTGCTGATAGACCTCTCAGTGTGCTGTTACTGGACTAGGTCTTAATAAGCCAAAAGTACAAGTAACACAACTGGCAGTATTATTAAAGTCATAAGTGAGAATTAAGCCAGAAACTTCTATTAGGTGCAGCCCAGTATATCCTTAGGTTGACTTAGTCTATTCTCTACCAATCTTTCTTTTTGAGAAGTTATTTATTGGCATTGTCCATAAGGCTCCCAGCCCAACTTCCTCGTGTTACTAGGCTGATTTAGCCTTAGTGTAATTTGATTGTTCCCAAGGTAAAAGGAGGGGGCTTAAAACTTAAATGACCACAGCCTGGTGTCAACCACATAAATCCATCCCAGAATTGTAGGGGGGGGGGGTTATTCCTGGGTTAAATTTTTGCTTATTGCTCTGATTGAGCTTGTGTAACTTTAGAGGAAAGTTCATATTATGGCCAGGGTCATGGCAGCTATTGTTAATTGGCCAGGTAAGAGGATCACACCTAGTAATGGGATCCCACCAAGAGAAACCTAGACAGAACTGAACTTTCTTTCTTCTAAATGAATTTCCTAAAGGCTATCCAGTTAGAGCTGTGAGGTGGAGAAATCCGTCTAGGTAGTTTAGAAGTACTAGACACAGGTAATTGGCCACAAACCCAATAATTGTATTACAGTTGGATTGAAAACTAGCATAGGATTGTGTGCATGATAGAAAACATTTGCTTTATATGTAAAGGTCCAAGAAGTCAAGAAAACATTATAAATGATCATACAAATCAGGTGCAGATCTTGGGTAAGCAGCCTACTTCTGATGTTGTCTTCTTCTCATCCTAGTGTATTCTAGTTTCCTGTGTCTGAGTATCATTTTAAGATGAGTTTGAGGTCAGCAGCCCTCTCTATAGGCCAGTCTGTGTAGGGGTCTTTAGAACTGGGCACTAATTGAAGAGTCAATTTTCCTTCAGTTTCACTGTGCATGAACTACTTAAGAGTACTTGATAAAAAGTCCTTCCATCCAGATTGAAGACAGTCCTTTAAATTATCTTTTCCAGTACATATAATTTTCCTGTTGCAGGTCATGGGGCATCCAATCTTCATCCAAAGATTACTGAAATAAGCTTCAGAAACAAGCTTAGAATGTTCTTTAATTATTCCTTTAAATTTTACATTAATATAACAGCAAAGAACTATCCAGGAAATGAGTCTTAGTAGATCCAGACCTCCGTTTACAAAACGGATTTAACATTCATTGAAACATCTCCCCCCCACCCTAAAATTACCCTTGTTTTTACCAAATATAACCAAATTAAGACTAGTTTGTTTGTAAAGTAAGTCTGATTTCAATAAACTTGGCCCAATCATTTATGTAACTATAATTGACCATAGACCTTTTTATTTTCTTGCTTTGCTGAAACTTTATAAAAGTTTCAGACTGAATTTTTTTAAAAAAACCTCTCAGGCTAGGAAAGTCATACCTAACAGATCTAGGTGAATTCCTCCCTTCTCAAGATCTCCAAAATTCCTTGAGATTTCTGTACCTGTTATTGAGATAGCTTTCCTAATTTATCTGATAAAGCTATTGGAAACATAACAGTTTCCTGTCTCTGGAGGGATCAGATAGAGAGAAAGGGGAAATGTTTCAATTCTGCTTATAAAGGTATAATTTTACAAAATTACTGTAAGTCATAATTAATTTGAGGGGAAGGGTTTTCCATACACCTGGAAAACACAGATTAAAACCAGTAATTTTTCAGATAGAAACTATAAAAATTATAAGCATATTCACCAGTTCATTCAGTCCGTTTGTTAATCTTTTATGAAGGCTTCAGGTTTCCCATTAGAATCCTTTAATTTCTTACCCAGTCCAGCATTTTGGTCTGAAAGTCAGAAACTTGCATTTATCCAAAAGTCTTTTCTATAAATCTTCTTGAAGAGGAAGAATTTTTGCAAAAGTATCAGAATAAACCATAACTGTTTATAATGACAAAAAACTTAAGGAGTCATGTTTAAAATCTGATTACAATGCCATTGACAAAGAGACGATTACTGCTGTGACAACACTTGAAGATGGTAACTAGATTTATGACTGATAACATTTTCCTGGGACATATCAGAATTTTAGGAACTCCATATAATTCCTAGGTATAACTAAAATTTACCATACACTATAACCTGAGGAGATTTATTACTCATTTGACAATACTTTCCATGTAATTCAACATATCAAATGAACCTAACTAGTTGAATATCTCTCTTGGGGATGTTTTAGGGGCCCACTGAAGCCTCCCAAAGTTAGCTAGAGGTCAAAAGGACTTCATTAGAATTTGATTTAGGAAGTTTTGTCAGTAAATATCAAAATGGTTAAAAACAGACAGGTAAGATCATAGGTCACTGTGAAACAATAGTTATTTACTTAACCAAAGTAACAATAAAAGATTTCAAAGGCAAATACAAAACAGATCACTTAAGTAAAGAAGCTGAAAATATATTATCAAGGGTAATTCAACATCTGAAGAAAGCTGGTCTTCTTAACAGAGAGAAAAGCCAAATTAAAGTTTTGTATCAGCTTACTTTTAAATTCATTTATTCAATTAAATTTATTTTAAACTTAGTCAATCCAGACCATGCACAAAACTCTTTTCTCAGGTTTCACTTTCCACAAACCTTTTTATCACTTTCTGTATTCATAATTTTATTTTCCTATTCCAAGACAGACACCTGTAAGTCAGATCTCTTTCTGTTAACAAAATGCAATGTCATTCCTCACCTTCTTAACTAAAAACACATATCCCACTCTTATTAAGTAATCATGAACTGTCCTTTATATTAGTATTCTGTAGATTGGTGAACATAAATACCAGTGATAATTTATAAAAACATTTGCTTTCTTATAGAGAACATCTCAGAATGGCACCAAACATATTCATTAATAGTCCAAAATCTCTTTTGTTTCTCTGTAAGAGGAAGTTCAGTTCAGTTCAGTTCAGTCGCTCAGTCGTGTCCGACTCTTTGCGACCCCATGAATCTCAGCATGCCAAGCCTCCCTGTCCATCACAAACTCCTGGAGTTTACTCAGACTCATGCCCATGAGTCGGTGATGCCATCCAGCCATCTCATCCTCTGTCGTCCCCTTCTCCTCCTGCCCCTAATCCCTCCCAGCATCAGGGTCTTTTCCAATGAGTCAACTCTTCACATGAGGTGGCCAAAGTATTGGAGTTTCAGCTTCAGCATCAGTCCTTCCAATGAACACCCAGGACTGATCTCCTTTAGGATGGACTGGTTGGATCTCCTTGCAGTCCAAGGGACTCTCAAGAGTCTTTCCCAACACCACAGTTCAAAAGCATCAATTTTTTGGCGCTCAGCTTTCTTCACAGTTCAACTCTCACATCCATACATGACCACTGGAAAAACCATAGCCTTGACCAGACGGACCTTTGTTGACAAAGTAATGTCTCTGCTTTTTAATATGCTATCTAGGTTGGTCATAACTTTCCTTCCAAGGAGTAAGCGTCTTTTAATTTCGTGGCTGCAGTCACCATCTGCAGTGATTTTGGAGCCCAAAAAAATAAAGTCTGACACTGTTTCCACTGTCTCCTCATCTATTTCCCATGAAGTGATGGGACCAGATGTCATGATCTTAGTTTTCTGAATGTTGAGCTTTAAGCCAACTTTTTCACTCTTCTCTTTCACTTTCATCAAGAGGCTTTTCAGTTCCTCTTCACTTTCTGCCATAAGGGTGGTGTCATCTGCATATCTGAGGTTATTGATATTTCTCCCACAATCTTGATTCCAGCTTGTGCTTGCTTCTTCCAGCCCAGCGTTTCTCATGATGTACTTTGCATATAAGTTAAATAAGCAGGGTGTTAAGAGGAAGTTAGTGTTCAGTAATTAATGTTTCAGAATATTATTTTATTTGGAAATTACGTGGCTATTCCATAAACTTTAATCATTTAGTTTAGCCCAACCCTAGAAATTAAGTTACCCAAATCTGGAAAGACTATTTTAGACAGACATTCCTAAAGCATAATTATTTTTAATAGAGTTTATCTAAAAGCTCATATGTCATTTACATTTTCTTTTCTTAGAAGTTTCATTACTCGAGTTACTTTCCCTGCTGACATATTTAGAACAGGTGTAACAAGACATTAAACCTAGGTACAATGAAATATTATACTTAATTGTAATGATCTTTAGACATATCTATATTAATTAGATCAACAAACATTAATACCAGATATTAACTTCATATTGAATATTTCCCAGTTCACATGAACCTGGAATTCACTTAGCTTAATTTCTCTTGTATTTAGAATTGTTTGATTTGTTAGCACTTACTTTAAAGGCCAGTTAGATTAGAGCTCATTTACAAATTAACCTCAGCAATATTATCCAAAGACAAAGATATATACTGAGACATATATCCAGACATGCGAAGAGTTGACTCATCAGAAAAGACCCTGATGCTGGGAGGGATTGGGGGCAGGAGGAGAAGGGGGTGACAGAGGATGAGATGGCTGGATGGCATCACCGACTCGATGGGCATGAGTTTGAGTAAACTCTGGGAGTTGGTGATGGACAGGGAGGCCTGGCGTGCTGCAATTCGTGGGGTCGCAAAGAGTCGGACACAACTGAGCGACTGAACTGATCTGAACTGATATCCAGACATACATACATATATCCAGACAGAAACAAGAGATCTTTATTTTCTAAACTTAGTCATGAATCAGATATCACAATATAAAACTCACTTATTGTAAATAACAGTTGGAATAAGAAAATTTTAAAAGGCTTTGTCCCCCCCCCCCCCCCCCAGTTTCAGAAATAGGAGATGGTCTAGGTAAGATAAAACTCTGATATTCTACTGAGTGCGGGTTTGATCCTTGGGTCGAGAAGATCCTCCACAGTAGGAAATGGCAACCCACTCCAGGATTCTTGCCTAGAAAATCCCATGGACAGAGGAGCTTGGCAGGCTATGGTCCATGGGGGTCGCAAAGAGTCGGACAGGACTGAGTGCCTGAACAGGTAGGCAGATAAAATAAGTGATCCAGAGAGCTCTGATCTCAAGAAACAGAGAACGAAAATCAGGTTCACCTAGTAGGAGTTATTCCCTCAGAGTAAGAATTCTAAAGATTCTAAAGAGATATTTTTTTCTTTCAAGCTTTCTCTGCTATTTGGGAATTAAATTGGTTGGGGGTCAGTTAACTTTGACTGGCATTGTGTACTTAACTGGCACAATTGAAGGTTCATAATTTTCATAGATACCTCCCTTTCTTTCTTTTTAATGGGTTTGACAAGTTAGTTAGCTAGAATAACAAAGGCATTATTAGTATGTAACATGGACCAACCTAGATTGTGTCTTTTGACCAGAGTCAAATTCTCATCAAGGCCTTCTTTAAAGGTGGAGTTAAGCAAAGGATTATTTTGGTGGGTAGAGAATGATTCAGATGTCAAGCCCGAATAATGCTTAAAACTTTTTTTTCCAACCTCTCGTAATAGTCCAGAACTGATTCATCCCATCTTTGCTTGCATTGTTGAATCTTTGTCCGGTTTGTGGATTTTAGAGAGAGCTCCGGGATAGGTTCGAATAATTTCTGAGCTAATTCCTTACGTTCAGTGCAAGTCTCTGGACTATGTGATTCAAAGTCCATTAAAGGGTGTTTCCATTCTGCTTTCTCTATTCATTCCCTCGCTTTTCTCTCAGAAACTAACAGTTGTGTTAGTTCATATAGATTTGAAAACCTGGCTCATAGGACTGCATGGTTAACTCAGATTCCTTAGCAAATCCCCATCCTAACTTGGATTAGGAAATTCCTTAGCTAAGGCTCTAAGTTTCGTATGAGTCCAGGGTGTACAGGTAAGCACCGAGGACGATTCCCTTCTCCCTAAGAGAGCTATATACTTCTGATTTTCCCCCCCTCCTTTCCTAGGGAAAGGGAAGCAGCAGGAGGTAGAAGAGTTGGAAGAGAAAAAGCTTCTGGGCCAGCGAGATCAAATAGAAGAGGATACATGGGAAGAGCAGAAGGAAGAGGCAGTTAGTTCTAGTGGCCTTTTCTAGTTCTGATAAAGTTTCAAGCAATTTCTTGTTGGTTTCCTGCAAAGAAGTTACTTTGTCATTTCCTCTTTTAGAAGCTTCTAGATACCAAAGTAAGCATTCTGTTCAGTACGTTTGATCTTATAGCCAGCTTTTCTAACTGTGTGCACAAAAATACCCGTTTTAAAATATCAACAAAAACCTGATTTAGCCATTTTAGGTTGAGATCTCCTTTAGTATAAATTCCACAACTAAGTAGGTACTTGGAAGTATAAATTTTGTATGTACATAACCCTGGCTGGGGTGTTGGAGGCTGCTTTCTGATACCCCTTGTTTCTCTGTTTGAGAGGCTCTTTTTCCCATTTTAAGTTGAATTTTTATCACTAGGTAAAATTTACTAGTGAAATTGTTTGGTGGGCTGGTGTGCTTTTTGTGAGCTTGACTTCTCTGAGAATCACTCCAGAGTCAATTCACCTGGTTTTTACATGTCATGGTTTCTCCCTCTGGCAGTCTAAGACTACTTGTGGTTGCTCGGATCGCTGAGTGGGTAAGCAATTAATTAATAAGTGGGTTTCCTTATGGGACCACTGCATGATGTGAAGACGTGGTTTCCACCACTCCTGCAGATTTCTCAGTTACCTGAGAAAACCATGACTGGCCAGGAGAAGTCTTGTCCCTTTTCTTTGGAGCTAACCTCTCATGCAATATCTTCACTTTTGTCCTGACAAATTCTGTTGCTGCAGCTGAATTGAGGAAGAGCATCAGATCAGCCTCTTACCTTATACTGAACACAGACCAATCTCCTACAACTGAGCAACCTTGGTATCTTTCAGCCGAGACCCAGGTATTCCTCAATATCTTTGAATCAAACTCCACCCGTCCCCTCCTCCAGTACCTTTCCACTGGGTGGGTATTCCCCTGGTATCTTTCAGCTGAGCCCCACTTAGTGTCTAGATGCTGAGTGGATATGCCCCAGTAAATCCTCTCCTTCAGCTTCCACATTTTAATAGACTGCTATTTGTTAACCTGTCCTTTTCTTTGCAATGAACTTGTTCTCTATTCGAATGCATTTTAGAGAGGAAAAGGGAAAAGGAAAGGCCATTTGAGAGGCAAACTGGGCAGTTGCTAAACTCCCAGGGAAGTTAGTTAATGGATGGTCTTTTATATTTTGTGTTTTCTCTTACACCTCAGCCAAGCAACTCAAAGAAAGAATTCTTGTGATTTACCCAAGAGAATCCAGATGGGTTGCAAATTGAGGCAGGCTTTGGGGAAGGGCTGAGAGGAGACATTCAGTTTATTCTTTGTGTTATTGTTTTAATTTGGAAAAAGTAAGGATGTGCTGCAGTGAAGGAGAGAATAAGGCTGGCCTCCCTGGTAGCTCAGAGTATAAATAGTCTGCCTGCAATGCAGGTAGACCCAGGTTTGATCCCTGGGTTGGGAAGATCCCCTGAAGGAGGGAGTGGCTACCCACTCTAGTATTCTTGCCTGGAGAATTCCATAGACAGGAGCCTGGCAGGCCACAGTCCACGAGGTCGTAAAGAGTTGGACATGACTGAGCAACCAATTTTTTGTTTGTTTTTTTTTTCACTGGGTGGAGTTGAACCATGTTCTCCCTGAAGAGTGCTGGTTCCAGCTGCTAGCCGGAGGAAGCCTTGCGATGTCTCCAGCAGGAGACAGCAGCTTTCAGTCACCATGAACTAGACAGGATGCCTGGGGCTTTGCAACTGTAGTCTTAAGACTGTAAAGATTCCTCTCCAAGCCAAGAAAGAAAGGAAAGTTTCAGTTAAACTGTGTTTACTGAGAGTTAGATATTAGAGGAAGAAAGCACTAACTCTGTACTTTGGATTTTGAATTCTCTTAAAATTAAGATTTAATTGGCATAGCATGCTGTTTATGAGTGACAATGAGGAAACTTTCAGTGGTTTTTAGTATTCTAATAAAGGGTAATTCTAACAGAAATTTTCATAAAAATGGAAAAATATAATTAAATCAATCTTTTGCTATTATTGGTCTCTCTGTATTATTCAAGTCTAATTACACCGTCTTCCCCCTGAGAAGAGGCAACTGAAATATAATAGTAGTGTTTGGGACACAGCTGCCACAAAACGAAGCACGCCTGCTGTGATTTCTGTGTCTTATGTCTATGTGGACAGTGGCAGCTGGTTCCAGAATTGTCTCCCGGTGCTGTTTCCTGGGCAACCACTTCCTGTCAATCTCACAAGCAGCCCCAAGGTGGACCGTTGCCCTCTTTGATCTCAGAGGAGGTCATAAGCCTTGGAAGGACTGGCCCTCCTGCAAATACAAGCTTGTAAAGTAGAAGTGTGTCAGGCCTTAGAGAATGCTGTGAACTCAAGTCTTTTCCTTCCTCAAACTTGCTCCTCAGGATCCTTCCTTTTTACTATGAATCTTTTACTTCAGTGTGTTTTTTTCTTGGGAGGAGGTCACCAGTAGTAGAAACACAAGAGTTTGAGTATTTCTCTACCAGAATTATTGAGAAGAAGCAAAGGGTACCTTCCTCTGTCCCGCCTCCCCCAGTATTCTTCTGAGTATCACTGGGTTAATGTCTACAAAGATCGTTGCCCTACTATACTTGTTATAATTGAAAGTTTAGAGCCACGGCCATCCAAGTGTAATTTGGGTAATTTTTTTTTTCTGCTTTAGTGTGCAAGGTGAACATAGTTAACTCTCTTACTCACTAGTCTTAGGAAGAACTCACATTGTATCTGCTCAGCATGTGTCCACTGTCATCAAGCCTGCTGCTTTTACTATGCTTCCCCTGTGCTAGATCCCATATAAAGACAATCGCTGGAGAGCTCTCAGCTGCTTTAGCAGTTATCTCATCTATAAAAAGACTCCATCCAGACCTATTTTTATTTCCTGTCCACAAGCCAGTGGCAAACAAGACACTTCCCCCCATCTCACAGAAGGAAGACACGTTCATAACCTTTGCTTAGGGCATATCAAAAACAACTTGAAACTGGAAAATAGTGAAATAATCATTAAATGATTTGGAATTGAAAAGCCACATTTGGTTGCTTTCATCATTAAACCCAAACTGTCCTGTGTCTTGGGCATTCGGCGCTCTTGATTTGGGACCCTTTCCTACTTCCTTGCATTGTGCTCTTGGACAAACTTGTGGCTTTTGTCACAAGACAATTTTCTCACCTTGGACAAGTTAAATATATAACCTGTTTGGGCCCAGTGTCTGCATTTGATTAGTTGGTGATGCTGACCCTCCCCCCTGGTAGGGTTCTTTTGGGACTAAATGTGAAGGCATTTCATGATGTGTGACAATCATAGTTATTGTCGTCAGCACATTATTTTGTATTTATCAGTGAGGATGCAAGAAGGCCTTGTCACATAGTCTGATAACAGCTTTTCTAGGTATTTTATTTCCTCTCCCTCTCAAGGAACGGAATACCAAGTTCCCGTTTTGAAGAGTGTTCCCTTTTTGGCCCCAGCTCTTTGTTTTTAAAAAAATTTTTTTTCTTTTATTTTTATTAGTTGGAGGCTAATTACTTTACAATATTGTAGTGTTTTTTTGCCATACATTGACATGAATCAGCCATGGATTTACATGTGTTCCCCATCCTGATTCCCCCTCCCACCTCCCTCTCCATCCTATCTCTCTGGATCTTCCCAGTGCACCAGCCCTGAGCACTTGTCTCATGCATCTGTGGCTTTCTCTGAGGGACACCTTGTTCTTTTCAAGTCCCCCATACAGAGTGGCTAAAACAAAGTAACATGTCAGAAATGTATACCTTGTGAAATTTAAGCATTACTTTTGAAACTTCTCCTTTGAGGTACAGAAGGATGAGTAGACCTACTTTACAAGCAAAAGAATCATTTAACTTTTTAGTAATTCAGAAGAAAAACTTTAGGGAATTTGAATTACTTGGTTCTTTTTCCTTTAATGATTCATGGGCAGGGATAACACAGTATATTCTGTATCTCATGACAATGACTTCTTTTCTGTGAACATTTTCCTTTTTGTTTTCGGTATCTCTAGCCTTGCATACAAGCTGTAAAGAAGAACAACTTTGCATCACCTACTAACTGTTTAACTTTAGGCACTCTGCTTTGAGACTCAATATCCTTCCCTGTCTACAGGCAGATAAGATAGGCTATCTTCAGAGCAATTGGAAGATCAAATGAAGTGACACCTCAGTAACTTAGTCGAGCTTGTTAGAAGGTGGGAAGGAACCCACCTGTCAATGCAGGAGACATGGGTTCAATCCCTGGGTTGGGAAGATCCCCTAGAGAAAGAAATGGCAACCTACTGCCATATTCTTGCCTGGAAAATCCAATAGACAGAGGAGCCTGATGGGCTGCAGTCCATGAGGTCAGAAGAGTCAGACATGACTTAGCAACTGAATAATAACAACAGACTAAACCTACTAGTTTGGTAATTATCTTTATTTTAAAGGTGTTTTTGTATCTGTAGAAAGGAAATTCAAACTGCCTTGCCTTCTCCCCTTTGCTCTGCTCCCACTTTCTGTATCTTACTCCCAGCAGCACACACATCCTGGACAACATGAAGGAGGGCCCTTTTCTGCTATTTATATCACAAAACAGCTTCCGTTTCCTCCAGTCTCTGGAGACCTTGCAGATTGATTCCACACAACCACGCAGCCAGTCAAATAGTCGTACCATCTTAGACACGTGAACATCTTTCTGAAATAGTATCTTCTTGCTGTCTCTGACTACTTGCTTCTCTCTTCCTAAAGCATTTAATTTTGGTTCAGACGCAGAGATTCTTAGACTCTCAGAAAAACCCTTGATCCAATAGGCAAAACTAACATGTGGTATTTGAAGTCATCACAGTGGTGACCTTTGGGGGAGAGTGGTGGTTACATGTATGTGTTCACTTCAGGAAAATTAATCCACTCGAGATTTCTCTGCTTTTCGTGGAGTAGGAAATGGCAAGCCACTTCGGTATTCTTGCCTGGAAAATTCCGTGGACAGAGGAACCTGGTGGGCTATAGTGCATGGGCTCGCAAAGAGTCAGATATGACTGAGCACGCGCATACACACACGATTTCTGTGCTTTTCTTTGTGCGTACATTAATACAAATGTTTATTTTTTAAAAGGTAATTTTCCCCCTCTTTTTGCAGATGCTGTAATTCACATGTATATATTCACATATATATATTTTCAAAGGGTTATATTTCATTTTTAGTTGAGAAACTCGTTCATGAATGTCAGTGAGGAAACATTTCTAAACCTTTAAGATGATGTGGGTTTAAGTCTATTTATAAACTTTGACCGTGTGTGCATGCTTAGTTGCTCATTTTTGTCTGACTCTCTGTGACCCCATGGACTGCAGCCCGCCAGGCTCCTCTGTCCATGGGATTTTCCAAGCAAGAATCCTGGAGTGGGTTGCCATTTCCTACTCCAGGGGAATCTTCCTGACCCAGTGATCAAACCTGTGCCTCCTTCATCTTCTCCTGCATTGCAGGTGGATTCTTTACCACTGAGCCACCCATAAACATATTTACATGGTCTATAGTTTCACTTGATATGCTCTTTTTTAAAATTCATTTTATATAAATATAGCTGATTTACAATGATTACAATTTCTGCTGTCCAGCAAAGTGATTCAGTTATACATACATATATTCATTTTCATATTCTTTTCCACTATGGTTTATCACAGGATACTGAATATAAACATGTTGCTACCTTTTTCACTCCAGAGTTACAATTCTTATGTTTTGAAAATATACTTTATTGCTTCTTTATCTTTCTCACTGTTGTCAGTTAGCTGTTACTTAGCTGAATGGTGATAAGATAATTTATAAAATATTAATATATGAGTCTAAAACTCTTGTGAGACCTTCCCTGGTGGTCCAGTGGTTAAGAATCCACCTGCAAATGCAGAGGACATGGGTTTGATCCCTGGTCCAGGAAGATTCCACGTGCCATGGGGCAACGAAACCTGTGTTTCACAACTGCTGAGCTCATGCACCACAACTACGGAAGCCCACGCACTCTGGAGCCCACACTCCACAAGAGAAGCCCCCACAGTGAGAAGGCTGTGCCCGGCAACTAGGGAGTAGCCCCCCCCACCCCTCCCCCCTGCCCTGCACAGCAACAAAGACCCAGTGCAGCCAAAAGTAAAACAAATAAATAAATAAGTTTAAAAAGTGAAAAGAAAACTCATGTGATACCTTTAGATGCACTTGGATGCAATTTTTTATTGGCATTGACTTTACCTGCTTGCTTCTGCATGGCTTTGTATTATAGTGAGTACCATTCCAGCTGGAAATTAGCTGGCAAGTGCAGAAGAATGGTTTTTGCTATGGCGAGGGGACAAGAAGTAAATAGTCACCTTGGATTTTAGCAGTTTTTTTTTTTCCCCTTATAAGCAGCTCATTACCAGAAGAATGCACTTTAATTTACTTCCTATTTTCTTCTAGATTGGAAGACTGATAAAGAGAAATAAGATGATTCAGGTAAATGGAATTAATTTCTTTATGTACCTTTTATGTTTAGTTTACATTTCTCATGTTTTCCCACTGAGAAGAACAAAACAATTTTTGTGGTCAACTTCAATGTATAAGGCATGTTTTAGGGATATAGAAGTATTATTCAAGTACATACTTATGCCATTTAATTAATTTACTTGCACATGTGTATTTAATAAGAACATATTTATATGAAACATAATTTTATGAGTAATACTTTTTCCTACTTCAGAATAATTTCCTTCCAATTCTTTACATACCGTATTTGATGTCAATGTCTTTATTATTAGAGTCATCTTTGAAGCATCCAGTACTATTTTCCAAGTATGTTATCATTTTACTTGTTGGTGATATAGCACTTTTGGAATTCATGTATGGTGCTGTAATTGGAAATTTTGTTCCAAGTCACAAGGATCTATTTGCATAATGTTGGAACAGTTGCTATTTTCATTCTTTCTGTATAGATGAACATTGGAGATCTGCACTGTGTAATAGTTTGTAGATTTGCTCTGTTAAATATTCTTGCTTTCCTTCTTCCCTCTCTTCCTTCCATCCATTTATTCATTTATTTTACTTATTTTGCGGTAATCGCATGTACATTGTTGAAAACTAAAATAGTGCAGCTGTACCTGTTCTTATATCCCCATTGCTCCTTTATCCAAAGATAGTATTTTTCAGCTCTTTTAGTTATATTTTCTGATGCTCACCTTCCAATTTTAAGTGGCATGATGTATGCTGTAAGTGGAGGCACTGGATTTTTTAAATTTTAGACTGACACACTTGCCCTCCGGAGGACTTGCCTCTCATACACAGTTCTTTACCTTCAGTGCTCATCTACACTTCTTGCCTCATGCAGTCAGGTCACAGCCCGTGCTTAAATACATATTTAATGTTTGCTTTATTGTGACAGTATTTTTTTTAATGACTGAATTTTTTGAGACTTATGTAGCTGTGTCTCAAGCCATTTTGTTTTCTAGTTGGTTGTGTGTGAACTGTTTTATTTCTCTGTAAAATGTTTGACTCTTCTTTATCCCCAGAATTCTGAAATCCATATTGGAACCTATGTCATACAGTTTATCGATGTACATGATCCTTTAAATTCAGAAACTCATGTCCTCTAATTTAGAAATTTTTCTTTCACTGTTTCTTTGATAATTTCCTTTCCTACACCCTTTTCTCTATTTTCTTTGTTTGTTAGTTGGATATTTGGACTTACTGGCTTAATTTTCTAATTTTCTTATGTATATTTCTTAGCTATCTTCTAACTGTGTTTTTTTTCCCCCCAAGAGGTTTTCTTAGTACGTTTTGAACTTTAATTTCTGCCAGCATATTTTTCATTTCAAATTTAATTTTTCATTGGCTTCTGAATATTTCATTTAAAAATGGGATCCTGGTCTTATTTCATGGAAATAATGTTTTCTCTTTTCACTTGAGAATATGAATTAAGTTATTTTACTGTTGCATAGTTTTTGCCTGCTCGTCATACTTTTCTTTTTTTAATCAGCTTGATTTGTGTTTCCTCTTTTTATCAGCTTGTTTTGGCCCCTGATTTTAATGTTAGAGGCTTTTCTCTAATGGTGAGACTTTAATAGCCTGTTCGTATTTGGGAGTGAGACTATAAAAAATGGACGGGAAACTTGTTTACCTAGTGGGCTTTACTGTAGGTTTCTGGGGTAGGAACCCAGATGTTTGAGCTGCTGACTCCTAGATATCAGAATCTGCAAATCTTTTTTTCTTGGATCTTTCTATTTCTCCAAAAGGTCCTCCTTTGTTCACCTTTTTGTGGGGTAAAAGCCTGCTTGTGAGGATTTGAGTGAGCCACAGCGGGGAGGGGGCAAGAGGTCTCACCACCCAAGCCTATAACCATTGAGCTCTTGATGTGTCTATTCTGGCCCTGTAAGTCTGAAATCTTGCTATATCATTTTCTGCAGAGAGTAAACTACTTTCTGTCATGGAAGTAGGGACGGTTGGTCTGGCTCTACCAGTTGGGGAGAAGACCTGGGGTATTACCTACGTTTTTTGGTTATTGTTTGAAATAACACAAGTTTATTACCTTAAAGTTATATAGGTCAGAAGTCTGGCGTGGGTCTTACTGGAGCAAAGTCAAGGTTGTCTACAGGGCTACGTTCCTTTCTAGAGGAGAGTCCATTCCCTTGCTTTCCCAGCTTCTAGAGGCTGGCTGCATTCCTTGGCTCTCGGCCCACCCCCACCCCCTCCTTTAAAGGGGCAATGCAGGTCAGATACATCTCATGTTGCGTTTCTTTGACCTTCTCTTCTGCTCCCCTCTTTCATTTTTGAGGACTCTTATGATTGTGTTGCCCTGGAGGAGGACATAGCAACACACTCAGTATTCTTGCCTGGAGAATCCCCATGGACAGAGCAGCCTGGTGGGCTATAGTCCATGGGGTTGCAAAGAGTCAGAAATGACTGAGTGACTAAGCACACAGCATGTGATTACACTGAACCCATCTAAATAAATCAGGATAATCTCCTTAATTTTTTTATTGGGGTAAAAATAATAATTTAAAATATACTATCTTAACCTTTTCAATGTGTAATATAGTAGTGTTAAGTGTATTCACATAGTTAGGCAACAGGTCTCTGTAATTTTTTCTTCTTGGAAAACTGAAACTCTATACCCTTTTAATCAACTCTCCTTGCCCTAGCCTCTAGCAACCATTGTTCTATTTTCTGTTTAAAGAGTTGGACTTCTTCAGTTGCCTCATATAAGTGGAATCTTACAGGATTTACTTTTGTCATTGGCTTATTTTATTTAGTGTAGTACCCTCAATCAAGGTTTATCATTGTAGCATATGACAGTATTTCATTTTTTTTTTTAAGAGTAAATAACATTTTACCTTTTGAACTTTTTATTTTGTATTGGAGTAGAGCCGGTTAACAATGCTGGGATAGTTTCAGGTGAATAGTGAAGGGACTCAGCCATACATGAACATGTATCCTTTCTCCCTCAAACCCTGCTCCCAGCTAGGCTGCTGCATTAACATTTAGCAAAGTTCCATATGTTAAAAAAAAGAAGTAAATAATATTTTATTATATTTACATACCACATCTTCTTTATCCATGTATCTGTTGCCTCCTGGTTATTGTAAATAAAGCTGTATTGAACAAGCTTGTGCAAATACCTCTTTGAGATCCCGCTTTCAGTTTTGGGCCTGGGGTAATAGACCTGGAAGTGGGATTATTGGATCATGGGGTAGTTCAGTTTTAATTCTTTGTAGAACCTTCATGCTGTTTCCCATAAAGGGGCTGCATTATTTTACATTCCTACCAGCAGTGCACAAAGTGTTCCCTTTTCTCCATGCCAACACTTGTTATTTGGGTCTTGATTGTGGTCATCCTCACAGGTGTGAGATGGTCTCTTATCTGGTTTTGATTTTCATTTCCCTCATGGTTAATGATGTTGAGGATACTATCATATGCTTGTTGACTGTCTGTACATCTTTTTTGGAGAAATGTCTCTTCAGGTTTTGTACCCATTTTTTATTTGGGTTATTTGGCTTTTCGTATTGAGTTGTAGAAATTCTTTCTACATTATCGGCATGAATTTCTTATCACAAATATGATTTGCAAATATTTCCTTCTGCTTCATTGGTTTCCTTTGCTTCACAGAAGTTTTTATGTTTGATACAGTCTCATTTGTGTCTTTTGAAAGTTTTTGTTGCCTATGCTTTTGGTGTATAGTCAAGAAATCATTGCCAAATCCAGGGTCATGAAGATTTTGCCCCATGTTTTCTTCTAGGAGGTTTATAGTTTCAGGTCTTACATTTAGGGTTTTAATCCATTTTGAGTTCATTTTTATTTAAAGTATAAAGTAAGGGTCCAACTGCCTTTTATACAGTCTGTCAGTCTACCTCCCTCTTCTCAGCTCCTTCCTCTCTTCTCCCAGGAACCAGAAGCTCCATTTCCTGAGCCTTTCTGGAGCAATCAGGGGGATTTTTGTTTGCTTCTAAGGCATTGAGCTTGTGGCCTGCTTTCCTCTGCTCTACTCTGTTCAACAGTCATCTCTGCCTTCAGCTTACAGAATGCCATTGATGTCTGTTGTCCTCACTAATTTTCTGTTCTCTTTGTCCTTATGGATTTATATCTTTTGTCCTCTTTGCTATAATTTTAATGGGATTCAGAAGGAAGTAGAGATAAAAGACCTATTCCACTGGGCATCCATAATCCCCACATCCATGTTGCTCTTGAAAGTGATATTTAAAAGGCTTTAAAAAAGATAATTCACATTTGCTATTGTTAGATCCTACCTCTGAAAATAATTGTTCAATCTGTTTCTTTGATTCTTTTTATTAACCACTTTCTGTCAAGTGACCTATAAGCATCCAAGGATAGCATTAATTAAAATTATTTTCCCAAACATTATTTCATTACTCAAAGTAAACAGATTTTTTTCATAAGACTTAGTGAGGTCTTGAATATAAGGTGACACCCTATTTCCTGAGGTTTACTTTTTTTAGGTGCGGGAGAGCCCTTGATTTACCTTTAGGTGTTTACACTCTATTTTGGTCAAAAGATGATGTTCTTGGGAATTCCCTGGCAGTGTAATGGTTAGGACTTTATGCTTTCACTGCCGAGGGTGTGGGTTCAATCCCTGGTTGAAAAAGTAAGATCTTGCAAGCCATTTGGCATATCCCTCCCTCCCCCTCGAAAATAGAAGATGATAATGTTCTTTTGTATAAATATATTTTTCTCTGAAGCTTTAATTGAACAGTTTAAAGGTAATGGCAAGAGAGTCTTTTTTGTTTGTTTTTAGTTAGTTTGTGACAGCTTTCTTTTGACTGTATTTGATTATTTACAAAGGTGGCGCTATTTCTTACAGATAGGATAAAGATTGGTTAAAATGGGAGATTGCTTAGTGTAACTAGGTCCTTAGGGACTATCACAGAATTAAGCCTGCTAGTTGGCTTAAGATAGGAACCCAGTTTGGTCCATGTAAATCCCTAGGGTTTTTATCCTGGGGGTCCAGGGATAGTCTTCAAAGAGTTCAAGATCCTCCTGAAATTTGAGCGGTGGCATCCCCTGGAAAAGGGAGTGGCAAGCCACTCCAGTATTGTTGCCTGGAGAATTCCATGGACAGAGGAGCCCGGTGGGTTACAATCCATGGTGTCGCAAAGCGTCGGACCTGACCGGGCAACTGACACTTTCACTTCAGAACAGGTTTGGTTATCAGCAGATATCCTATGATGCAGGGCTTATGTGATCCTGAAAAGAGTTGAAAACCCACATCTAATAGACTAACCTAAAGAAAAGAAATAGAATGTTACTGATTAAATCTAACATGATCAATATAGATGCCATTGGATTCCACATTCTTTCACATGTAAGTACAAATCACCATCAGTGAGGGACTAAATGAACAACTTTCTTAGTATTTGTTGGATGCAAAACATTATCTCCAGCTTCCTGATTATGCACCCACCCATTTATACATATGTAAGTATAAAAAGTATCATTTATGAGGGTAATGTTTTAGCCTGGAGGAAAACACCTTTTTATCAACCAACTATTAAAGTGGGTAATTTAGTAACTGCCCTTTGTTTTCATAGTGAAACTGCTAAAATTTGTGAATATCAGTTATTTGTTGACAATTGAAGATAACAGATAATATATAGAAGGAGAGATGCCTCTATTATAGAGGCATAGATAGAGGATTACAGACTTTAGTCTTCAGTTAAAAAAAGATGGGATAATTTTATGTTATGCATATTTTATGACAATTTTTATAAAAAGCTTGAAAGAAAGAGATAAAGAAACGAAAAGATGGGAATGAGAAAATATGGGGGTGGGGAAGGTCAGTTGTGAATTTTTTGTCTCCAACCTGATACTTTAAAACTTATTTATGCTCTTGTTTACAGTGAAGTGTATTCATTGGCAAGATCTCTTTCCACATAGGAATTCCATTTTCAAGGTGATTAAGCTTAAATTGCTCTTCTCTTCTAGGTACACCATTAAGTTCTTTGGAATACACAAAAGTATCTGACAAGAGAGCTTATGAAATAGAAGACAAGATCCTGCCTCAGGAAGTGTACATGAGAATAATTTTAAAGGAACCCAGTGATAAATGCAAAACAGTAGCTGTTGGAGGTATGTCATGACTTAGAGCTTGCATTGAGCCTGGTGTGGCACACTCTGCCATAGGAAGTCAAGTGGAGCCGTTCTCTGGGAACCTTCAGAGAGCAGGACCTCAGTCTCTGGCCTCATACACACTAGTGGCTGTTGTTCTCTGAACTTGACTTTGTAATGGGATGAGTTCAGTCAGTCAGTCAGTTCAGTCACTCAGTCGTGTCTGACTCTTTGCGACCCCATGAACCGCAGCACGCCAGGCCTCCCTGTCCATCACCAACTCCCGGAATTTACTCAGACTCATGCCCATCGAGTCGGTGATGCCATCCAGCCATCTCATCCTCTGTCGCCCCCTTCTCCTCCTGCCCCTAATCCCTCCCAGCATCAGGGTCTTTTCCAACGAGTCATCTCTTCACATGAGGTGGCCAAAGTATTGGAGTTTCAGCTTCAGCATCAGTCCTTCTAATGAACACCCAGGACTGATCTCCTTCAGGATGGACTGGTTGGATCTCCTTGCAGTCCAAGGGACTCTCAAGAGTCTTCTCCAATATCACAGGTCAAAAGCATCAATTTTTTGGCGCTCAGCTTTCTTCACAGCCCAACCCTCACATCCATACATGACCACTGGAAAAACCATAGCCTTGACCAGACGGACCTTTGTTGGCAAAGTAATGTCTCTGCTTTTTAATATGCTATCTAGGTTGGTCATAACTTTCCTTCCAAGGAGTAAGCGTCTTTTAATTTCGTGGCTGCAGTCACCATCTGCAGTGATTTTGGAGCCCCCAAAAATAAAGTCTGACACTGTTTCAACTGTATCCCCACCTATTTCCCATGAAGTGATGGGACCAGAGGCCATGATCTTAGTTTTCTGAATGTTAAGCTTTAAGCCAACTTTTTCACTCTTCTCTTTCACTTTCATCAAGAGGCTTTTCAGTTCCTCTTCACTTTCTGCCATAAGGGTGGTGTCATCTGCGTATCTGAGGTTATTGATATTTCTCCTGGCAGTCTTGATTCCAGCTTGTGCTTCTTCCAGCCCAGCGTTTCTCATGATGTACTCTGCATATAAGTTAAGTAATCAGGGTGACAATATACAGCCTTGACGTACTCCTTTTCCTACTTGGAACCAGTCTGTTGTTCCATGTCCAATTCTAAGTGTTAATTTCTGACCTGCATACAGGTTTCTCAAGAGGCAGGTCAGGTGGACTGGTATTCCCATCTCTTTCAGAATTTTCCACAGTTTATTGTGATCCACACAGTCGAAGGCTTTGATGTAGTCAATAAAGCAGAAATAGATGTTTTTCTGGAACTCTCTTGCTTTTTCAATGATCCAGTGGATATTGGCAATTTGAACTCTGGTTCCTCTGCCTTTTCTAAAACCAGCTTGAACATCTGGAAGTTCTCGGTTCATGTATTGCTGAAGCCTGGCTTGGAGAATTTTGAGCATTACTTTACTAGCGTGTGAGATGAGTGCAATTGTGCGGTAGTTTGAGCATTCTTTGGGATTGCCTTTCTTAGGGATTGGAATGAAATCTGACCTTTTCTAGTCCTGTGGTCCCTGCTGAGTTTTCCAAATTTGCTGGCATATTGAGTGCAGCACTTTTACAGCACCATTTTTCAGGATTTGAGATAACTCTACTGGAATTCCATCACATCCACTAGCTTTGTTCGTAGTGATGCTTTCTAAGGCCCACTTGACTTCACATTCCAGGATGTCTGGCTCTAGATGAGTGATCACACCATTGTGATTATCTGGGTCATGAAGATCTTTTTTGTACAGTTCTTCTGTGTATTCTTGCCACTTCTTAATATCTTCTGCTTCTCTTAGGTCCATACCATTTCTGTCCTTTATTGAGCCCATTTTTGCATGAAATGTTCCCTTGGTATCTCTAATTTTCTTGAAGATACTAAAGAGTTCCAAAGAGTTCCAAAGAATAGCCAGGAGAGATAAGAAAGCCTTCCTCAGTGATCAATGCAAAGAAATACAGGAAAAAAACAGAATGGGAAAGACTGGAGATCTCTTCAAGAAAATTAGAGATACCAAGGGAACATTTCATGCAAAGATGGGCTCAATAAAAGACAGAAATGGGATGAGTTATCTCTTTCTTAAGCAGCTCTGATCAGTCCCTCTGGAGCCCTTCCTATTGCTTGGCAGATGATAAACAATAGAGACAATATTTGACTCTGGACATTTGAAAGCAATAGTAAATTTCTAACCAGAAACCTCACTGTCTTCTCTTCTGAGAATAGGCCAGCCAGTATCAAAGCTCAGTGAATGTGTCCTTTGAATAAGCTGTTATTTATTGGCTTTTTCTCTACCCTATGTGACATCAAGGCCATATCTGAGTCTGATTGGGTGGTGGCTACATTGGATTCACCAGTTCCTTATTAGTCACTGAATTTGACCTGCTAGTCTCCTTGACCTTCCAACACCCGCCCCCCACCCGCAACCAAGTTACAGTGTTAAGTGGTAAACTTCATTTTCTTGCTCATAGTGATAATTCTTATCTTCTCAACTAAGTTTATCATCAGGGTCAGTGTCATGCATTATTTTGTATTTTGTGACTTTCAGTGGATGTCCATCTTTTGATTCACAGGCTCCTTTTTTAATGGCTCTTTTTTTAACTGGCTCTTTTTTTTTATGTCATGTTGTAAGTCACGTTGATACTTTAGGGTTTTTTACCCCATCTACCAATGTAGAATACTTTAAATGAACCCTGTGCCAAGTAATTTATTTCTTTAATCATCACACCATCATGAGAACGTTAAACAACTCCTGCTTTTCTAGATGAGGGTGCTGAGGTTCCACGTGGTTAAATAACCGGCCTACTATTTCCGAGAGAGTAAAGGCAGACTTGGAATTCAGCACTGGGTCTGTCTGTCCCGTACTGTGCACAATAAAGACAGTGTACCGTGCCCTTTCCCCTTTTTGAAGCAGGGTTGGAAAAATATGCAAATGTTTATGGAATTGTAACCTTCTGCTCTACCTTCTTCACAATTTCTTGTTACTTTTTCCCATTTCTTGGTTTCTTATTTGGTTTATAATTATATATATTTATAGCATTAATTAGCAAATTAAAATCAAGTATTTTCTAACTGTATAATTTTACTGAGAATATATTGTTCATATGAGACATCATTAAAGTATGTCCTCTTTCTAACAGAGGCTCTGATATCTTTGTTGATGCATTCTGAATTGCTTATGAGGCCAGTATAGGAAGTACAGGGCTTCCCCAGTGACTCAGGTGGTAAAGAATCTGCCTGCAATGCAGGAGACCCAGGTTCAATCTCTGGGTCAGGAAGATCCCCTGGAAAAGGAAATAGCTACCCACTCCAGTATTCTTGTCTGGAGAATTCCATGGACAGAGGAGCCTGGAGAGGTACAGTCCGTGGGGTCGCAAAGAGTCAGACACAACTGAGTGACTAACACTCTCACTTTCTTTGGGAGTAAGGGTGGACCTTGATGTTTCTGATGTAATCCTGTTGTGTCTCCAGCATTTGCACCAGTGCCCAGATACTTTCAATATAGTTATTGAAGATGATATAGATAAGGAATGATGAGATTTTGCTAGAAATCTTCTTGCATGGTTCACAAACTTATTTCAGAGCCTGAATCCTTTAAAATATAGAACCATCTATTCAAGTGCTTAGTTTTGGCTCAGATGATTGTTTTGAAGTGTGTATATAGCTTGGACATTGCCCTGAAAGATGTGTTTTAAGTTTGAGTTTAAGAATAAATCGTATCTATTATTTTTTTTTTGATCCCCAGTAGTGGGCTGCATGAATTGAAAATCTGTATATTTAGACTTCTAAAATATTTTTATTAAATTAGCAGAGGCTCTGTATACTGAGAAGTATTTTGAATCTTCACTAAAATCCTGGGTGGGTTGGTGTGGCAACCTTCTTTGAAAGATGGACAACCTGAAGCTTGTGATATGACAAAGCTTGCCCAAGCCTGTGCAGTTAGAGAATGGTAGAGCCAGAACCCGGACCTAGATTTGTCTGATTTCACGGATTGTGCTTTGAACAATTACTCTGCCCCACTGATTACACGGTGGTGACATTCAGATTGCAAATGTGTCCAAGGATTTTTTTCTGCTTTGTGTTAATACAAAGGCAGTCTGAAAACAAACAGTTAAATAGGCCTCGTCCTCACAGAAGCAAAGGCTTCTAGATAGGCCTGGTGCAGTCACTGATGGGGTTACAGCCAAACAGTGACAGTTCTGTTGTGATGGGCTGAGAACTGGGAACTGTGCCTGGCTGTTTCTGCGTGTCCTTTCCCACACGGAGCCTATTACACTGCGTGTTGCGTACTTACTCGCTAAGTCATGTCTGACTCTCCTTTGACTGCATGGACTGCAGCCCACCAGGCTCCTCTGTCCATGGGAATTCCCAGGCAGGATTACTGGAGTGGTTGCCATTCCCTTCTCTAGGGGATCTTCCCGACCCAGGGATCAAACCCAGGTATCCTGCTTGGCAGTCATCAGGGAAGCTGCCAGGAACAATTAGGCTTGGCTCACCTGAGTCCCCTCCAAAGCAGGTGTGGCTGGAGTTTGGCTACACAGTCACACAGGTCTGGCATTGGGATATGAGTCTCAACATTTATGAAATGTACAAACCTTGGAACTTCAGGTATATTGTATCAATTTTACTAAAAGGGAAATTTCTTTTTGTTTTTAAATGTACTGTTTTCCTGATTCTAAGTAGAAAGTTTGGTAAGTATTAAGTTCAAACAACAACAAAAAAAGCCACCATTCTGAGGTAGCCACTGAAAATATTTTGGTGTGGCTGCTTCAAGATTTTATTCTTAGGACTGTGTATACCTTGTAAAAAGTTCAAAATTAGAATTAAAGTTTTCTAGATCCATTTTTGCTCAGTATAACTTGTTTTCCCCGTTTTTAAGTTTTCTTTTACATCATGCTAAAAAGTGGCAACAAAGTATTCCATGTGGATAATAACATAAGTTATTCCATCCCATTATTCAGTCAGTCAGTCAGTTCAGTCGCTCAGTCGTGTCTGACTCTTTGCGACCCCATGAATCGCAGCACGCCAGGCGTCCCTGTGCATCACCAACTCCTGGAGTCTACCCAAACCCATGTCCATCGAGTTGGTGATGCCATCCAGCCATCTCATCTTCTGTCGTCCCCTTCTCCTCCTGCCCCCAATCCCTCCCAGCATCAGGGTCTTTCCCAATGAGTCAACTCTTCACATGAGGTGGCCAAAGTATTGGAGTTTCAGCTTTAGCATCAGTCCTTCCAATGAACACCCAGGACTGATCTCCTTTAGGATGGACTGGTTGGATCTTCTTGCAGTCCAAGGGACTCTCAAGAGTCTTCTCCAACACCACAGTTCAAAAGCATCAATTCTTTGGCGCTCAGGTAGACCTAATTCTCATTCAGTTTTGTTAATACCCCTCCACATTAGGACACTGTGGTAGGACAGAAATATTAAAAGAAACAAGAACTCCATAAATGCCACTAGTTTTCATGGTATCTTGTAAAATAACTAATGCTGGTTAAGAATATGATGAGAAAACCCACATCACTTCTTCTGACACATTATAAAGAGAACCTGACTTATGAATTTCCCGTTACAAATGCATGAAGGAGGTACTGGAAATTCCCCACTGACCTGTAAAATTTGAAACCTCCTTTTTCTTTCATTGAGGTAACCCATCTATGACAGGTAACTTCAGTTTTTTCCGTGGTTACAAGAAACTTCTCAAATCCTTATTTGTAGATAGTTTGGTCCTATGAGCTTCTTAAGGTACTTGATGCTTCATATACTAGTTAGTTGAGCATTTCTCCCTCGATTTTTTTTTGCCTAAATATTTTATAAATGTTCAACACTAAGTCAGGCAGCTATAGTGACCTGTGGAAACTTATATGCACAGTACAAATATGGCTTCTCTTGAACTGAAGAGTTCTGTGCTTCTAGGAGTCAGAGTTCTGAAACAGAGAAAGTAATTATAACTGAGATGGGTCAGCATTTAATATATGCCTTCTATTCAGGACGGCTTCCCACGTGGCATGGTGGTAAAGAATTTGCTGCTAATGTAGGAGTCACAGATTCTATCCCCGGGTGGGGACGATCCAACAGAGGAGGAAATGGCAGTGTTCTTGTGTGAAAAATTCCATGAAGAGAGGAGCCTGAAGGGGTCACAAAGAGTCCAACATATCTGAGCATACACAATACTCAGAACAGGCTGACATAGAGGCGTGATTATAATGTATTGATGCTTATTATTCTTCTATGAAGATATCATTGTCAAATTAAATTATCATAATTATCATTATAACATCATCACCAGGCCAGTGTTTTTCAGACATGGTTCCTTATTGCCCTTGGAATTCCAAATATACCTGGGGGTACATGTGAGGGAGGAGGGCAAGACTTTTGACCTCCAGCAGCTCTGCTTTTATATGTTCTATGTAGTGAACTTCCACAAAGTTTTGTTTAAAGAAAGCTTTGTTTACTTCCTCGAGGAAGTAAAGACTGAGAATCATTGTGGTATGGAGAACCTACAGAAGTAAAACCTACAAAGGTAAACCTACAGAAGTAAAAGACCTAAAAAGAAGTAAAATAGATGTTCACACAGTATTACTTCCAGTTTTTATCATGCCTATAATTCTCCTGTAGGGACACAATCTGTCTTGGATTTGGTACTTAACCATAGGCCTTCCAGTTGGAATTCCTATAGACTGACCTCCTTTAGGACAGTGGTTTCCCTAGAGGTGCCTTAGAAGTTCTAAGGTTAGGAGAGATGAAGTGATAACCTTACCAGTCATTGGTGGTTGAAGGTAATCTTTGGTGATGGGGCCAGTGAATGGTGCTAAGTGTAATGACTGAAAGTTTAGCCCTAGGAGACTAGTTAGCCCTCTGTATTCTGGTTGATGTGGGTAATACAAGGTTTTCTTGTCATCAGGTAATGTGGTAGTGAAATTGAGCCTGACATTCTGTGAAATCTTCATCATCTATTTCTAGATTCTTTTAAAACTTTGTGGGTGGGCTGTCTTAAATTGAAGATGGATAGTAATGAGTCACAGACCTGAGCCATCTTGAATCAGGCACTTTAGCTATGTTTATGTTACAGCTCAGTGGATTAAGTAAAGAATTTCCCTAAAGAACAGCTTAGTAATATTTTTTAAAATAAAACTTTGCTTCTTTTCAAATTTTGCTTTATTGAGATATATTAAGTACACTTATTTTATGCTGATAATTCTAGGATTTCAAGTCTTTTTAGATCTGATTTCATTTGCCCATTTCATGTTGGTGCTCATTCATAGTACCTTACTTCCTCGTGTTTATAATTTATTGACTGTGAGCTCATGTTCCTTGAAAATTGTATCTGTGCAAGTTCTTTGGAGTCAAGATTAAAAAGAGGTTTTTCCAGGATTTGATTATATTTGCTTCTGCCAGGTACCTCTGTGAAGTCACTCAGTCGTCTCTGACTCTTTGTGACCCCATAGACTGTAGCCTACCAGGCTCCTCCGTCCATGGGATTTTCCAAGCAAGAATACTGGAGTGGGTTGCCATTTCCTTCTCCAGAGGATCTTCCCAACCCAGGGATCGAACCCGGATCTCCTGCATTGTAGGCAGACGCTTTACCATCTGAGCCACATCAATCTGGATAGTCTTTAAGTTCTCTGCTTGGGCATTCTCAAAGCACATAGTATGAATTTAGACCACAAACCACATGAGTAGTAGTTGTTGGCTGTGAATTCTCAAGGGAGATTTTCCACCTAGACCACTGCCGTGCCTCACCCCACCCCCTCAAATGCTGTTAGGGTTAAAAAGCAATTTCTCTTCTCTTATGGTGGAGCAAGTTTATTTCTCATTGCCCATATCCTGAGGGCATAGTTCTGTGAAGTTCCAGTTTTAAGATGGGATCTCTAAACTCACGAGCTCGGTCCTGGTTTTATCTCCTCTCTTGCGCCATATAATTGTTACCAGGGTTCTGGCTTTGGTTCTTTCTTACTTCCCAGCTTTTCTACTTTTACTGTCTCTTACTTTGCTGCCACTCTACAGGTACATTTAAAAAGATATTTTCTTCTTTATTGATCTTTAGGAGAGTAGTTGAAGATATCTATTGTGTCATTTTACGGAAATGAAAGAGATCTTTTTTTCCTGCTGTTAATAGGTGCTTCTAATAGATGAGGTGGGAAGATATTTAGGGCAGAGCTCAAAAAATTATTAAAAATTTAGATACAAGTCCAGCTTCCCCCACACCTTTTAAAATCTGTTTATTTTAGTTTTGGCTGTGTTGGGTCTTTATTGCTGTGCGCAGGCCTTCTCTAGTTGCGTTGAGTAAGGGGCTGCTCTCCAGTTGTGGATAGGCTTCTCATTGCAGCAGTTCCTCTTGTTGTGGGGCATGGGCTCTAGGGCGTGTGGGCTTCAATGGTTGTAGCATGTGGACTTAGTTGCCCCACAGCATGTGGAATCTTCCTGGACCAGAGAGCAAACCCATGTCCCCTGCATTGGCAGGCAGGTTGTCAACTACTGGACCACCAGGGAAATCCCCAGCCTTCCCTTTTAATTGGAGTGTCTGCCAGGTACAGTTGGACTAGATCAGGACTGAAGTGGAGAATAATTCCTTGTAATATGCTGTCTGAGTTGGCAGGGACCTTGATGTCTTTGACTCATTACTTACTAAGATGAAATTTATTTTTGTTCCTTGATTTGATTGATTGATTATTTGCCTAATATTTTACTATATCATACAGGTTTACCCTTCGAAGTAAGATTCCTAAGTAACTCCCCCACTTTATGGGCAGTTATTTGTTATATTTTTCTTATGTTATATCTGCCAATCTGCCATGGGTCTACATGATGATGTCCTGAGAGGCTCTGGTGTATGTTGGCTCGTTTATTTAGTATTATTTCATTTGATTCTGAATTAGTGGAATATTATTTGAAAGTGAAAGTAGTTGCAATTAATATAATATTAATAATAATTAACATGCCAGAAATACAAAAAATAAATCAGTCTCAAGGAGAAATTCTTAATGTTATGGTTTAAATGTACAACATGTAGATCTGTGGAATCAGTTTAATTTGATAATTCAGCTGACTTATTACTCTTTGACCACAAAATAGGGAGATAGCAAGAAACATTGCCATCTGATAGAAATATGTAATATGTACATGTGCCATTTACTAATCCATATGAATCACACACTGTTGTGAACTTTAATGCCTTTGTTTTGAGATGCCCATATTAGATTAATTTTGCAGAGGCGGACCTGCCATTGGGGTTACTGATCTAACGTACCTAGCCTTCCTTGGTCCATCTGTCAGTCTGCGCTGCTATATCAGAACAGTTTCCTGTCCATCTGTCAGTCTGCGCTGCTATATCAGAACAGTTTCCTGGAAACAGCCATATTTTGGTATGACTTAAACTAATGAATACTTTTTTTGAGCATATAGTATCAGTTCAGTTCAGTTGCTCAGTCGAGTCTGACTCTTTGTGAACCCATGGACTGCAGCACACCAGGCCTCCCTGTCCATCACCGACTCCCGGAGTTTACTCAAATTCATGTCGATTGAGTTGGTGATGCCATCCAACCATCTCATCTTCTGTCGTCCCCTTCTCCCCCTGCCTTCAATCTTTCCCAGTATCAGGATCTTTTCAAATGAGTCAGCCCTTTGCATCAGGTGGCCAAAGTATTGGAGTTTCCGCTTCAGCATCAGTCCTTCCAATGAACATTGAGGACTGATTTCCTTTAGGATGTACTGGTTGGATCTCCTTGCAGTCCAAGGGACTCTCAGGAGTTTTCTCCAACACCACAGTTCAAAAGCATCAATTCTTTGGCGCTCAGCTTTCTTTATAATCCAACTGTCACATCCATACATGACTACTGGAAAAACCATATAGCCTTGACTATATGGACCTTTGTTGGCAAAGTAATGTCTCCACTTTTTAATATGCTGTCTAGGTTGGTCATAACTTTCCTGACATGGAGTAAGCGTCTTTTAATTTCATGGCTGCAGTCACCATCTGCAGTGATTTTGGACCCTCCCAAAATAAAGTGAGCCATTGTTTCCACTATTTCTCCATCTATCTGCTATGAAGTGATGGGACTGGATTCCATGATCTTTGTTTTCTGAATGTTGAGTTTTAAGCCAACTTTTTCACTCTCCTCTTTCACTTTCATCAAGAGTCTCTTTAGTTCTTCACTTTCTGCCATAAGGGTGGTGTCATCTGCATATCTGAGGTTATTGATTTCTTCCAGCAATCTTGATTCCAGCTTGTGTTTCATCCAGCCCAGCATTTCTCATGATGTATTCTGCATATAAGTTAAATAAGCAGGGTGACAATATACAGCCTTGAGGTACTCCTTTTCCTATTTGGAAGCAGTCTGTTGTTCCATGTCCAATTCTAACTGTTGCTTCCTGAGCTGCATACAGGTTTCTCAAGAGGCAGGTCAGGTGGTCTGGTATTCCCATCTCTTTCAGAATTTTCCACAGTATGTAGTATGGTGCTAAGCAAATGTTAAATGGAATCAATGTTGATTTAAATTGGAAGAAAGCTCAAGTTATGATGACTAGGGTAGGGATAACGATTGCCTGGAACATTTATGTATTTTGAGGTTATGAAAATTAGTAGTGTGTTTTAAATATTTGCCATGGAAGGAATAGAAACATAACCTGGTAAGCATGCCAGCTGGATTAATAGCATGATTTGTCAGCTGTACATTTAGATAAGACCACATTATGATTAGAAATTTTAAGATTAATATTTGAGGGGCTTAGGAATGTTTATTTATTATGATTTTTGAGTAGCTGTGTTTGGAAGTTTTAATTTTGTAAAATGTGTTAGCTTAACAGATCTTCATATTTAGTTCTGAAAAAATGGCTGTTTGTTTATTTTAAAAATATTGCAGTGTTTACTTTGAATTGGCATTGGTGGAAATAGTTTCTAAAGAGGAAACTGGTTTGCATCCCATGTTGCAAATATTTTCAGACTTTCAAACTAGTCAACCCAAAGAATCACTGTTTATTATTTTTGCTTAAATTTTGAGAACATAGAATTTTCCTAGTGTTTTCTTTTTCTCATCACAATTATATTTTTCAGCAGAGTACATTTCTGAAAGTTATACCATTGATATTTTAAATAAATTGAATACATTTAAATTGACAAGGAAAGTTCACTAATTTTAGATGAATTCTTAAGAAATCTTTTAATAAAATGAAGAAAGCTTTCTTGATGTGAATAGGCTTTTTCTCTTTTTTATGCAGAGGTTTTTAATCTTGGAGCACTATTCTGAAATCTTTTTTAATATCACATTTGAAGATAAGTGAGTATATTTTTTGACTGCATATATTTATTGCTACCTGTGTTAATTTGGGAAAGAAACCATAATAGAAATGAAACAAAGATTATATAAGAAATAGCTCATTTCTAGAATTTTTTTTCTTTTTAAATATTTGATGGGAAAATGTTAATTATTAACACAGTCACTTTCAAACTTCCACACAGTCAGAAAAGCAACTGTTAAGACAAGCCTTTAAAGATATGCTTACTGTTCTAACATTCTCATGTTCCCTCCAAGAGGGGCTGCTGGTGACTGGGCATAACTGTCATTCCCACTGGGGCACCTAAATTTGGGGTACTAGCTGTGATTTGAGTCCATATGTGTTACTTTTCTTCTTTTTGGTCAGAATGAAGAAAAATATTTTTAAAACCTCTTTTTGGATAAAACATTTGTTAATGTAGGTTCTGTTTATGGCACTGTGAATTTGATATTAATTATGATGAAGTAACCCTGACACCCATTTTTAGAGTCGTGACCAGATTGATTTACTGTGGGGTTTTCTGGTCAGTTTCAGTGAATTTCAGTGGCAATAAGAACCTAGTTTCTGTTCTAGTGTCCTCTCCCTCTTGGAAACACTTTGTGAAGATGACTGAGAAGTTAGGGTAGAGCCTGAAAGTTTGGCAAGTAGGCTAAGTAGGCTAATCATTTTCCTCTGTATGGGCCTTTCCTTCTTTTTTGTGTAAGAAAAGAATTATGTCTATAAAGAGTATAAGATTTTACTGAATTGATTCAGGTGACATTCAAAGGAAACATTCTTGTTCCAAATATGTTTGTGTATTTTGGATGAATTTTGAGAGCTACTATTAGAGGTGAACAAATGTTTGGTAATTACCTAGTTCTCTGACCTGCTGGGAGTGCTATCCAGCAGTAGTTCTTGTCTCCTCTTATTTACAGCCTCTGTTTGGTAGTGCTACTTTTTCCACTTTTATGGTTTCTTCTTCACCGTGCTGGTTTGCATGTGGTTCTCCTGGCCTTTCCACCTCATCACTTCCGCCTTCAACTCCCAAAGCTACTTGGACCCACATCTCTGTTCATCCACTCAAACTACACATTGAGCACCTGCTCCCCAGTAGACAGTGTTCTAGGTACTGGGATCTAGCACTGAAGCAGACAAAGGCCATCTTCTCATTGCATGAGGGCAGGGAAAACAGACAAAGAGCAGACAAATGTGTCAGGTAATGGCAAGTTTTAGGAAGAATAATAAAACTGGGAAAGGTTATGAAGTGGCGGTGGGAATGGCATCTTCCATGTGGAGTGTTTGAGTGCTGATCCAGGAAACAAACCTCAGTCAAGGCGATCTGAGGGGATTGGGCTTCTGGCAGAAGAAACTGTAATTGCAAAGACCATGAGGAGAGAGTAAGCATGTAGACCAAGGGGCCGGGGTGGCTATAGTGCATTGTGCAAGGGGAGAGCTTTAAGAGTTTGGAGAGGTGGTCCTGGCCCAGCTCTCCCCTCTGTAGGCTCTGATGAGAGTCTAACTTTTGCTCTGAGTGAGGTGAGAAGTTACCTGCAGTCTTAAGCAGAGCAGTGACTTATGATCTGACTCATACATTAAGCCCCTCTGGTTGCTGTGTGAAGATTATGCCTAGGGGACATAAGAAGATGCTTGCAGACCAGGTAGGCTGTTGCCAAAGCCCAGGCCAAGATGCGTAACTTTGGACCAGGGTGGAAGGAGTCGTGGAGAGACAAGAAGTGGTCAGATTGCAGATGTACTCCTGAAGGAAGCTCATCAAAGCGGATACAGGGTTAGATGTGGATTTGAAGCAAACAGAGGCATCCTGGGTTTCTCCCAAGATTTTGACCTGAGTTGTTGGTAAGTTAAAGTTATTATTTACTGAGACGGGAGAAAAGTGCAGGGGGAAAATGTTGGAGTAGGGCAAGTGGGGAGTAAAGACTTTATTAGTTAAAATCGTTACCTATTAGACATCTGAGCGAGAATATTGCATAGGCAGTTGGCTATTTGAACCTAGAGTTTAAAGAATGCAGCCCAGAGGTTATCTTTTTAATTGAGAGCTGTCCTAGAAGAGATGGTATTTAAAAACCATGGGCTTGGATGAGAGCATCTAAAGTAGTTCTCAAAGCATAATAGGGATCTGTAGCTTCCTTGGACCTTTATAAGGAGGTCTGCAGAGTTAAAACTTTTTATAATAATACTGAATGTGCCGTTCAGTAGTGTTTTCCAGAAGCATGTGTGGCATTGTTGCAGATTGAATGCTGACACAGATGTGGGAATCTGCTTTTTTCTATTAAGCTAGGTGTGAGGAATATGTTTTAAAAATTAAACTGCTATTCTTCTTACTAATGTATGTATTTTTATTTTGGAAAATGTATTTCTATTGAAGTATGTTATGTTGATTTGTAATGGGTTTATAGTTGCTTTTAGATGCATTAATATTTAAAAATTTTCTCAGTTTTCTAATGCAATAATTATCTATAGGTATCATGCTCATACACAAAAAATTTTTTGAGTTTCTTATTAATTTTTAAAGTGTAAAGGAGTCCTGAGCCCAACATGTTTGAGAACTGCTGACCTAGAGAGCTAATGATAATAAGGAAGAGATCTGAGAATTGAAGGAACTTCTGGGCAGAACTCACAGAGATAAGAATGAGCGCACAAAGGAGAGTGAGAAGAAACTGCTGGAAGGACGGCAGACAGTGGAAAGAGTGTACGCTGTTCTGGGGACCAAGTAAAGAAAGCATTTCAAATGCAAGCAAGAGGACAGCTGTGTAGCCTGCTGCAGATAGGTCATATTAAATGAGAACTGAGAATCAACCATTGGCTTTGACAATGTTGGAGGTCACTGCTGATTTTGAAATGGGTAGAGGGAACAAAAGTTGGCTCAGGAGAGAACAGAGGGGAAGGGATTTGTATCACAATTAGTGTCCTGAGGGTGAGAACTGACTCAGCCCATTGCTTCATTTTGAGGCATAGTCTGACCAGCCTTCAGATTTAACTCCTGTAAGCACCCACCGAAGGCAAACCAGCAGTGAGGTTGGAACGGAGGATGTGGGCAAGTGGTACAAGTTATCTAATCCCCTTTGCTGTGGAGATCATTTCCTTTAAAATGTATTGGGGTTCTTTTTTTCTTGGGTTAGAAAAAGGTTTGTCCTTCAAAAAGAATAACTGAATTTACTATGTTTACTTCTTGTATATTATTGATCATTATTAAATATTATGGTTTTAGAGGGAAAAGAAGTGATATATTTTCCCCCAGTGGGGGAAATTGGTAGTTGGTACCAATTAAATTGGTAGTTGTAAATTACCAACTTATATTCTATTTATTTACTTACACATTGCAGTAATTTATCTTCCCCCTGACCGAGAACTCTTCAATAATAAGGTGGAATTTTTTCATTTTCATTTCCCTAGTGACTATCATCTTGCCTGGAATACAGTAGGAATTTAATAAATATTTTAGAATAGTAAGATATTAGAACATTTGAATTTATGTTTCATAGTTTACTTTTGACTCCTTTTTTCATTCTGCTGTTAAAAGTAAACTTTAAATTGTTAGTGGGGTAAATAGCTCAGTTGGTAAAGAATCCACCTGCAATGTGGGAGACCTGGGTTCGATCCCTGGGTGAGGAAGATCCCCTGGAGAAGGGAAAGGCTACCCACTCCAGTATTCTGGCCTGGAGAATTCCATGGACTGTATAGTCCATGGGGTTGCAAAGAGTTGGACACAACTGAGCGACTTGTACTTTGACTTTTCACTTTCAAAGGGAAGATTGTTTTAATTCCACTAAGTTGGAGCAAATATCAAAAAGAGAATTTTGATAGGAATCAGATAATGGTTCTTTTTCCTTGCTTTGTTTGGGTGTATATTAAAAAAAAAACAAAAAACAAAAAACAGCGTGACTAAATATACACCTTCTGTTTTTGAGGCTTTAGAAGTTGTCCCCAAAGATAATAAGAGAGATAGCTTTGACCTGTGAGAGACCATATCTCCTTCAGAACTAATTCAAAGGAAGTTGTTTGTGAACTTTTTTAAAATTTGGATATAATTTTGCATACTACACAATGTACAAATTTTGTCATCTCTCTCAAGGTATAGAACATTTCCGTCACCCAGAAAATTCCCTTCTGCCATTTCGAGTCAGCTGTCCCACCCCAGAAGTAAACAGTAGTGTGACTTCAATCAACAGAGCTTAGTTTTGCCTATTCCAGAACTTTGTAGAGTTATACAGAGTGTACTTGTGTGTCTGGCTGTGTTTGCTTCACTTAATGGTGTTTTTGAGAGTTCTATTTGTTATGTGTATCAATAGGTGTTTCTTTATGTTGCTGAATAGTATTCTATCATATGAAGTTATCTGTTTATTGAAGGACATTTGGGTGGTTACAATTTTTGGCTATTATAAATATAACAGGATTATACAAGTCTCTTTATGGACATATGTTTTCATTGCTTTTGGATATACACTTAGAAGTGCATCAGAGGATAAGTATATGTTTAATTTTATAAAATATTGTAAAATATTTTCCTAAAGGGGTCGTATAATTAAACATGACCATCAGCAATGTATGAAAATCTCCAATATGATCCAAGTCTTTGCCAGCACTTGCTATTATTGTCAGTCTTTTCAATATTAACACTATAGTGGGTGTAATGTGATATCTTGTGGCTTCCTGATTTCCTTTATGATAATGATGTTGAAAAACTTTGCTTGTACTTATTGGCTATTCCTGTGTCTTCTTTGATGAAGTATCTAGTAAAGTTGTTTTCTATTTTAAAAACTGGGTTTCATGACTTTTATTCTTGACTTTTTATGCTTTTCAATTCTTTTAGTATTGATAATTCTTAATGTATTCTAGGTACAAGTTTTTTGTCAGATATATGTACTGTAAAGATGTTTCAGATGTGGTTGCTTCATTTTCTTGATTCTTTCAAAAAGGAGCAGTTTTAATTTTGATGCAGTCCAATTTATCAGTGTTTTCCTCTACCCATAGTGCTTTGCCTAATAAAGCAGAAAAATATCTATTTCTGCTTTATTGACTATACCAAAACCTTTGACTGCATGGATCACAATAAACTGTGGAAAATTCTGAAAGAGATGGGAATGCCAGACCACCTGACCTGCCTCTTGAGAAACCTGTATGCAGCTCAGGAAGCACCAGTTAGAACTAAACATGGAACAACAGACTGGTTCCAAATAGGAAAAGGAGTACGTCAAGGCTGTATATTGTCATCCTGCTTATTTAACTTGTATGCAGAGTACATCATGAGAAACACTGGGCTGGAAGAAGCACAAGCTGGAATCAAGATTGCCAGGAGAAATATCAATAACCTCAGATACGCAGATGACACCACCCTTATGGCAGAAAGTGAAGAAACTAAAAGCCTCTTGATGAAAGTGAAAGAGGAGAGTGAAAAAGTTGACTTAAAGCTCAACATTCAGAAAACTAAGATCATGGCATCTGGTCCCATCACGTCATGGGAAATAGATGGGGAGACAGTGGAAACAGTGTCAGACTTTATTTTTTGGGGCTCCAAAATCACTGCAGATGGTGATTTCAGCCATGAAATTAAAAGACACTTACTCCTTGGCAGGAAAGTTATGACCAACCTAGATAGCATATTAAAAAGCAGAGACATTACTTTGTCAACAAAGGTCCATATGGTCAAGGCTGTGGTTTTTCCAGTTGTCATGTATGGATGTGAGAGTTGGACTATAAAGAAAGCTGAGCGCCGAAGAATTGATGCTTTTGAATTATGGTGTTGGAGAAGATTCTTGAGAGTCCCTTGGATTGCAAGGAGATCCAACCAGTCCATCCTAAAGGAGATCAGTCCTGGGTGTTCATTGGAAGGACTTATATTGAAGCTGAAACCCCAATACTGTGGCCATCTGATGCGAAGAGCTGATTCATTTGAAAAGACCCTGATGCTGGGAAAGATTGAGGGCAGGAGGAGAAGGGGATGAAAGAGGATGAGATGGTTGGATGGCATCGCCGACTCAATGGGCATAGGTTTGGGTGGACTCCGGGAGTTGGTGATGGACAGGGAGGCCTGGCAGCTGCGGTTCATGAAGTTGCAAAGAGTCAGACACGACTGAGTGAGTGAACTGAGTTGAACTGATAGTGCTTTGCCTACTTAATGGTCACAAAGACATTCTCCTGTTTTCCTGCTTCATAGTTTTAGCTTTAGTTAGTTGTGGCTCAGTGGGTAAAGAATCTGCCTGTAATGTGGGAGACCTGCGTTTGATCCCTGGGTTGGGAAGATCCCCTGGAGAAGGAAAAGGCTACCCACTCCAGTATTCTGGCCTTGAGAATTCCACGGACTGTATAGTCCATGGGGTCACAAAGAGTCGGACATGACTGACCGACTTTTACTTCACTTCATTTCAGTTCTGTGTGAGATGTTGATGTCAAGATTCATTCTTCTTTCCATATGGATATCTATTTGTTCCTGTCTAATTTGTTGAAAAGACCATCCTTAAATCGACTAATTATTTTGGCCTCCTGGTTAAAAAAAAAAAAAAGAAACAGTTGACCATCTATGCATTCCTCTATTCTGACTTCTATTCTCCTGCATTGTTCTATTCATCTGTCCTTATACCTTACAGTATTCTGTTAAGGATTTTTGCATATATGTTTTCTGGGTGATAGAGGCCTACAGTTTTCTTTTACTTTCTTTGCCTGGTTTTTGTATTGCGGTTATATTGATATATCCACCTGTTTATCTATCTGTGTCTTTGCATTTAAGGCATATCTGTTGCATTTTTTTTTTAATCTGTTGCATTTAAAACACATCTACCTTTGCATTTAAAAACCAGTGTTATTAATAGTTGGGGATTATTTTTGATGTATTCTGGCAATCTGCCTTTTAATTGAAATGTTCAGTCTATTTACTGTAATTATTGATATGGCTAGTTTTATATATATCATTTTGTTGCTTCCTATTTGTCCCATCTTTTAAACTTTTTCTTAAATCCTGTAATTCCTTTTCTCCCTTCTTGTTGTTTGGGCTTTCCTGATGACTCAGATGGTAAAGAATCTGCCTGCAATGTGGGAGACCTCAGTTTGATCCCTGGGTTGGGAAGATCCCCTGGAAGAAGGCATGGCAACCAATTCCAGTATTCTTGCCTGGAGAATCCCAATGGACAGAGGAACTTGGTGGGCTACAGTCCATGGGTTCGCAAAGAGTCTGAGTGAATAAGCACAGCACAGCCTTCTTGTTATTTAGTTGAATATATTTTAGTATTACATTTTAATTTCTCAGATTTTCAGCTATACCACTTTGCATAATTTTTGTAGTTTCTCTGCAGATTATGATATTTATCCTTAATAAAAAGTCTTTGTTGAATTAATATTTTACTACTTTCTATAAAAATGTAAGAAACCTACAACATATGGTTTCATTTGCCCCTCCCCATCCATTGCACTATAGTCTTCATACATTTTACATCTGTATTTGTTACAAACTGTATAATACAGTATTATACTTTTAATATAATATGCTAAGTATGTATAAAATACTTCTATACATAAACTATATTTATATTTAATATAGTATAGAGCATGAGATGGCTGGATGGCATCGCCGACTCTACGGGCATGAGTTTGAGCAAACTTTGGGAGTTTGTGATGGACAGGGAAGCCTGGCATGCTGCGATTCATGGGGTCGCAAAGAGTTGGACACGACTGAGCGACTGAACTAACTAACTAATAGGTATATCTTAAGGAAATTATGAGAAGTAGTCTTTCATGTTTACCTATAAATTCACTATTTCCAAGGTTCTTCATTTCTTTCTGTGGCTTAAAATTTACATCTGGTATCACTTCTCTTTAGCTTGAAGAGCTTTCTTTAGTATTTCTTGCAATCAGACAGTTTCTCTCAATTTTTATTTATAGGGAGGTTTTAAATTTTTCCCTTATTTTTGAAAGATAATTTGGTTGTCAATAGAATCTAGGTTGACTATTTTTTCTCTGCTTTTCTTTCAGTGATTTGAAGATGTTGTTTTTTTGTGTTTTGGTCTCCTGTTTCTGTTGAGATGTCTGCCTTCATTCTGATTATTGTGCTCACTGTGTAAAATGTCCTTTTTTGTTTTTTTGCTGCTTCTAAGATTTTGTTGTTGTTACCTTTGGTTTTCATAACTATGTGAGGTTTTCTTGTGGCTAAGATTTCTCCTTTGGTATTGTCCTGGTTTTGCTCCATTTTGAAAACTTCTGGCCTGTGTTTCTTTACACATTTTTTTCTGCCCCATTCTCTCTACTCTTCTTTAATGTTTACATGTTTCGACCACTTGATGCTGCCCTGCAGATGATTGAAGTTCTTTTAAAAACATAGTTTTTTCCTCTGTACCTCAGTCTGGATTCTTTTTTTGAAGATTTTTTTTTATATGGACCATTTTTAAAGTCTTTATTGAGTTTGTTACAATATTGCTTCTGTTTTATGTTTTGGTTTTTTGGCTACAAGACATGTGGAATCTTAGTTCCCTGACTGAACCCTCACCCCCTGCATTGGAAGGCAAAGTCTCAACCACTGGACCACCAGGGAAGTCCCAGCCTGAATTCTTTATACTGATACACCTTAAATTTCACCAGGCCTTTTTCTCTATTATGTCCAACCTGCTATTAATCTAATTCAGTATGTTTTTATTTCAGATATTGTAGTTTTAAGTTCTAGAACTTCTTTTTTTATTTTTACTTTTTGCAGTTTCTGTATGTCTCCTGACATTTCCTATTTCTTTACCCAGTAAATCTATCTTTCTCTGTAAATTCTTTCAATAAGTTTTGCATTGTTAGAGTCTGTCTTCTGATTCCATTTTCTGGATTATTTGTAGGTCTGTTTCTGTGCACTGATTTATCTTTAATTATGGGGTTGCATTTTCCATTTGCCTCAAATATCTATTAATTTTTCTTTGTATGCTAGACATTGTAGATGCTACATTGTAATGACTGGGGATTCTGTTGTGTTCCCTAGAGAAGAGTTGAGTTTTGTTCAAAAAGTAGTTAAGTTGGGAATCATCTTGAATGTTATACAGGCTCCTTTTTATGCTATTTCCATTTTGCCTATATTTCCCAGGAAATATCCTATAGTCAGGATGTTCTTTTTTCTTAATCCATGATGCTTTTTTGGCATCACAGAAAAGTCTGAGGCCTTTACCAAGCCCCTGAAACCTGGTACAACTTGAGCTTCAAACTCCTCTGAGGGGGCAGCTGTTGGAATTTGTCAGCTTTCTGAAAACTTTTCAAGGGTTGTTTTTTTCCTCTCTGGGATTCTGGAAGTCTTGTAGTTCTGGGTGTAGCCAATAAGTGTAGAATTCATTTGCAAATTTGGGGCTCCGTCCTCCATGACTTCCTCATTTGGTGGGATTTTTCTTCTGTTTTTAGCTGCCTTGACTGACCTATATTCTGACCAGCAAGGCTGTGGTTTGCTGCTTGAGTTCCATCTGCTGCAACATAAACCTCTTGGTTGTGCCCTAACAGAATAAGTGGTACAAATGTAAATCACTACTCAGTGTGGCTCCCTTATTTAAGGGCTGGAGATTATGAACTTTTCTCCTGCTTTTGGTTATTTTTCAGTGCCTTCAAATTGCCTTTTACATTCGTTTATAATTGTTATTGGTTGGAGGGCAGTTCTGCTACCATAAAGCCAGTCTCTTAAATAATTTGTTTTGCGTGGTTTATTTCAGTCATTTGTAAAGAGGTGTTGAATCTCATTTTCATCTGGAGTTTAAAAATACCTTTAAGTCATGCATAATGGATTAAACTTTTGTTATTGGCCAATAGAACATTGTTTAGACACAAGACAATATTTTTGAAATGATTAGTATTTATGAAAGGAAATGTAACCTATTAAAGCATACTCTAAGATGGGAAATTTGATAATCTCTCTGATTTAGTCATAGGCTGGTGTTAGATAACCACAAGAATTCTAATGAAAGATACTTATTATATGTATTTGAAGACTCCAGTGTAAGCAATGGAAGTAAATTTCAAGTAAGTACTTCAGCATTTCCAATGTCTGACTGCCAATTTCTGACCTATATAAATAACCTTTAAGAAAGAAGATCTCACTTTTAAAGTTTTTTATCTGCTCCTATTGCATTTTGGTCACTAAAATTGGCTAGGTAAGTTAGTGCAGTTCTCAGAGTCCAAGACCAGAAAGAAATTAGGCCAACCTAAAATATATCATGCTCCAGGAAAAGTAAGGATGTAGTTAGAAACTGAAATTAACACCCTCAGCATTGGTACTATTTCGCTTTTGTCTGCTGATGCTCGCCATGGTAAGATATATCATCATTATGGTATTGGTAGGAATGGGTGAACATTTAAGGAGGTCAGAAACTTTTTTTTAAACTCTGTCTGCAAAGCTGTGTTAAGTAATACAGCATTGTCCTGTTTCACATTTTCATTATGTATATTGTTTCTTTCAAACAACTTTGAAGTATCAGCTAATCAGCAAGGATTTTTATTTTAAATGACTTAAAACTCTTTTAAAAATGTGTGATCACTGTATAGAAAGAAGAAAATACTGATAAATAAAAGGGGAAAAAATTAAATTAACCCAAATTCCTCTACCAGGTACAACTACTTTGGGGAGGGCATACATCCTTTTAGTTATTTTCCTGCTTTGGACTACACTCTTACGTATTTTATAACCCATTTTTCACACCCAAGTAGTTCAAGCAGTTCTATAGGCATGTGTATGTATTTAAATATAAAGGAGCTGTGCAGCTATTTCTTTTAAATCTATCCTGCTAAATATCTTTGAATATGCTAGGGCCTAGGCTAGTAAAAATTTTATCATTAACCAAAACCACGTTTGCTTCCCCCCCCACCCCTCAGACTTCTAAGAATGGGTAGCCTGCTCTGATTCTGTTTAAACATAGGGGCAGTTTGCTTCCTGGCACCTAGTCATAACCTTCCCTCTTCCACTTTATCGTATTGTACGTTGCTGAGGCTGGGAAAGACCCAGAGTTGCCCTGTGAAGTCGTGCGTTGCTGATCATCACCAGGTGTATACTTAGGCACTGGGTGCAGGGTGTCAGTTTGAAACATTCAAGCCTTCTGTTGAATCAAGGTCTCATTTCCAGCTTTGTACCCAGCTGTTGAGCAAGGCAGGTTTCTGGACCTTGTAGTCTAGAAGGGAAGTAGACATTAAGCTAGGAAGGAATTATAGGAGAGTCATGAAGTCCAATGTCACTGAAGTGTATGGCCGGTGTCTTGACCTCCCTGGCATGTTTTTCTGGAGAAAAGGGTGTTTAAATAGACACCTAAATGAGGAACAAGAAGTAGGTATGGAAATGGGACAGGGAAAGTCAGGGAGAGTTTTCCAGGTGAAGGAACTGTCAGAGACATAAGCTAGGATTCATTCAGTTGCTTCTCTTGCCTCTCAGTTTTCTTTTGTATTTATTTTTGAAATATTGGGATGATTTTTCCTATAATCATCCATATAAGATATAGGATAAGCCTGGACCTAACAGATCTGTGAATCATAATCAACACAGTATTTTACAGATTGGTTCTTTGCATGTGAATAACTTCGGATAAGCTGTTACTGAACAAAGGCATCACTCAGTCACCTAATCAGAAGGCCATGCTAAGCCCCCAGCAGACTCGGTACTTATGGGAATGGTAGCACTCAGAGTACCTGCTACCAGCAGAATGATTATGTTGTTCCTAGATTTTTTTCTGTCGGCTACAGCATCTTTCTTTTTGCTTCTTGAGTATGTCATAGGCTTCCTGTTGAGGCCAAGTGACTGTCCAGGCCAGGCGTTAGCAGGCTAAAGCTGAACAGCCAAATTTGGCCGGAGACTAGTTTTTGTCAATAGAGTTTTATTGGCATACAGCTATGTTCATTCATTTTCATGTTACCCATGGCTGCTTTTGGACTGTAATGGCAGAGCTGAATAGTTTCAAAAGATATCCTATGCCATGCAAAACCAAAAATATTGACTATTTGGTCCTTTATGGGAAATGCTCAAGTTATCTGCATTAAAATCTATAACACCCCCCCTCCCAATCAATATTACTGAATGAAAGCCTTTTTAAATGTATGTTTAAAATCAGACATATTACTTTTTGAGATTAAAGGAAAGATCAGATGATAACTCTAAAAACTAGAGACATTTTTATTCCTGGATGACAGAATTATGGGTAGTATTTTTGTCACTGTACTTTCTATGGTAGAAATTGATGCAATTGATAAAAATACAGACTTGGCCAGGCTGAAGATAACATATACTATTGAAATGTATAACCTGTTTTGTGAAAATAATGTGACTACCAAAGCTAAGGAATTTTCCATTATCTTGGATTAGGGTACAACAGTAGAGAAGGTTACTTATGTGGTTTTGTCTGGAAAGGAGATGGTGGTTTGAGGTCCAACACAGAGAAGAAAGTGGAGGAATAGCCTTGTCTTTTAGACACCACGTGATAGTGAGTTCAAAGAGCGGGTTCACTAATGACCCACTCTGCAGATGCTTTGTTGAACTGTGTAGTTTATGTACTTATATCTCTTTGAGGAGGGTTTTGTTTTACTTATTTTGTGAAAGAAATATTTACCTTGTTCACAAAGATCTTGTCACCCATTTCTGTTTTAAAACTTATTGGTGCCAGGGCTTGAGAGGATGGAGAGTTGACTAATACCCGTCTTTCTCACCCAATTTTGAGACCAATGGCTAGACCGACCAATGGGAGGTAGACAAGCACGAGTTTATTAGTATTGAAGCTGATTAGAGGACTGTGGCTGAGTGGGTTTTCTGGTATTTCACGCTTGAGTGAGACCAATTTCCCCTCACAGTGTTGGAGGGAGCAGCCTGGCCTCATCTGTGGGCAGGCCAGCACTGAAAACAGAACTCAGGAGAGTCTGGGCCATGTTGTCCAGACCCTGCCCCCAGACTCACCTTTCACACAGTTCACTTCTCACCTGGGGAGGAAGCTGGGAGGAGACTGGACTGTTGGACTAATGGAAAGTCCTCCACGTGGAAACTTGATGCCGGGGGAGTAGAGGTTTCTGCTAAGGCTTCAGTTAAAGATGCCTCTTGAGTAGTTGTGCCTGCCTTGTCAGTAACACTATCTCAGTTTTATCTTCTGTAAAACCAGGATAACAATAGTAACATGGCTCATAGTGCTCTTGTCAAGATGAAATGAACCTGTGAAACATTTAGAAAAAGTCCCGCATGTGGTAAACAGTTTGTTTTTACCTTGACTAATATCAGTATTTGTAATACTCTGTCAAAGCATGTAGTTAAAACAAGTGGAAATGAGTCCCAGCGAGGGTAATACCCGTAGCGTGTAAGTTTCATGTTGAGAGAAAACTGCTTGCTATCTAGAAGAAAATAAGACCTGTTTCTTTTTTGTTTGTTTTTAAGGTGTGTTTGTTCTCGGTGCTGAGAGGAAAAGATTAGGAAGGAGAATGTGGGGGTGAAAGACCACTTTCTTTTAGGCCATGGAAAGTGTTCCCTAGTGAGAGTTCTAGAAGGATACCACCTGTGGATGTTTAACAACTTCATTTTGATAACTCCCGCTGTTGCCCTATAGGCAGTATTATTACACAGAAAAACAAGTTGATTTTTATTTTAAATATGGAAGTTTCTGGGGGAATTAGGAGCAGGCCATTAAGTCTCCATTCCTAATAGTCTACCAAAAAAAGAAAAAAAACGCTGGAAATCTTGGTCTCTACAGTGATTCCTTGTTTACATGTGGCTACTTCTGCTGAAAATATTAATAAACATTATTTAGGTCCAAACAGTTTCCTTTTATACAGCACCTACTATGCCTGTGCCAAAGTGTTTGTGTAATGGATATATCTGTGCAGTGAATCAATGAATTTATGAGTGGGGATTTATGAAGCAGTAGAATAAATGCACTTGCATGAGTGTTTTTTCTATGTTTTTGATTTTCCTTCATACTTAGCATTCATCAAAAAAAAAAAAAGGGCAGAGCATTCATAAGAAAAGGCAATCTATTTTAGGGGCATCTTAGTTTACTTAAAAAATTCCACGCATTGCTTTGCAAAATGGATTGAACACTTAATGTGAATGTCTATTCAGTGTTATTTTTCCCCCTTGCCACAGATCTTAGTTTTCGGTTTTTTTTTTTTTAACTTTTTATTTTGTATTGGGGTATAACCCATCCTAAAGGAAATCAGTCCTGAATATTCATTGGAAGGACTAATTCTGGCGCTGAAACTCCAAAACTTTGGCCACGTGATGCAAAGAATTGACTCCTTGGAGAAGACCCTGATGCTGGGAAAGATTGAAGGCAGGAGGAAAAGGGGATGACAGAGGATGAGATGTTGGATGGCATCACCGACTCAGTGAACATCAATTTGAGCAAGCTACGGGAGTTGGTGAAGGACAGGGAAGCCTGGTGTGCTGCAGTCCATGGGCTTGCAGAGTCGGACACAACTGAGTGACTGAACGGAACTGAACTGAACTGATGGCCCATTAGCAATGTTATCATAGTCTCAGGTGAACAGCAAAGGGACTCAGCCATACATATACATGTATCCATTCTCCCCCAAACTCCACTCCCATCCAGGCCGCCACATAACATTGAGTAGAGTTCCATGTGCGGTACGGCAGGTCCTTATGGTTATCCATTTGAAATATAGCAGTGTCTACATGTCCGATCCCAAACTCCTTCACAGATCTTAGTGTTTACAAGTTGGGACTTTGTAGAGTCAGAGAAAGTTTGTCCCAATTTTCTTCCTCACGGAATATTTGATACCACTGATTTTATTATGTCTGGAGTTGAAGATAAGGTTTGGTAGTGTTAGGTTGTTCACTTGTGTTTGACTTTTTGCAACCCTATGGACTATAGCCCGTCAGGCTCCTCTGTCCATGGAATTCTCCAAGCAAGAATACTGGAGTGGGTAGCCATTTCCTTTTCCAGAGGATCTTCCCGACCCTGAGATTGAACCTGGGGCTCCTGCATTGCAGGCCGGTTCTTTACTGTCTGAGCCACCAAGAAAGCCCCAGAGTTTGGTAGACTTGAGCGCAAAGACGCCTGGGCAACAGAGGTCCAGGCTGTGCTGCTGGGTGACCCTGAACAGGTTTCCTCAAGTCTTTGGGTCTATGTGTCATTATCTGTCAACTCTGAGGCTAAGACAAAAAAAACTAATGAGGATATTCCAGCTTTCAAATGATGTGATTGTAGTATTTCCCTACCAGTTTCTGTGTGTAGCAAGACGGCCTATTTAGGTAAAAGATCTCTGGTTCAGTGAGTCGTAGCTGTTTGCTCTGCCTGAGAATTGTTACTGGAATTAATTTGTAGAAGCTGTTAGGTATTTGCTCAGCAGATTTCAAACTACATGTTTGATTTTTTTAAGAGCCTGTATTAGCATCTGGATGGAACTTTAGATGTTTGAATTTTTATTCTGTCTTCAAAAGCACTGCTACAGAAAGTAGAAAGTCTTTAATGTGTCTCTCTAAATATGTGTTTTATAAAGTGTTTAAGTCCATTACATCAGATTTAAGACACACTTTTACTAAAATTATTTATAGGTAGGGTCATAGTATAGCTCATAAGATGGTCAAAGTCCTTTTGCTGTTTCTTTTCTTCTTTTAATTAATTAATTAAATTGAAGTATAGTTGATTTATAATGTGTTAGTTTCTGGTGTACATCAAAGTGATTCAGTTGGTATATATGTGTGTGTGTATATATATGGGCTTCCCTGTGGTTCAGAGGTAAAGAATTTGCCTAACAGTGCAGGAAATGCAGGCTAGATCCCTGGGTCAGGAAGATCCCCTGGAGAAGGAAATGGCAACCCTCTCCGGTATTCTTGCCAGGGAAATCCCATGAACAGAGGAGCCTGGTGGGCTACAGTCCATGGGGTTGCAAAGAATCTGGACATGACTTAGTTACTAAACAGCAACATTTTATACACACACACACACACACACACACATACATACACATACACATACATATATACATACACATACATACATATTTTCTCAGATTCTTTTCCCTTATAATTTATTATCATATTGAATTCCCTATGCTATACAGTAGGATCTTGTTTATCTATTTTATTATATAGTGGTGTGCATCCGCTAATCGCACACTTGTTTATCCCCTTCCCACACCCCTGTCCCCTTTGGTAATCATGTTTGTTTTCTATGTCTGTAAGTCTGTTTCTGTTTTGTAAGTAAGTTCATTTGTATCATTTTTTAGATTCCACATATGAGTGATATCAAGTATGTCTTTTTCTGTCTGACTCACTTGACTTGGTATGATAATCTCTAGGTCCATCCGTGTTGCTACCAATGACATTTAATTGTGTCAATGTTTGGCATGTTAAATAGCCTTTGCAGGCCAGGCAGGGAACCTGACTGCCGTTTATAAAATTGTTATTTCCTTGGTAATTATAGTCTACTTTGTCTTCCGAATGATTAAAAAAAGGAATGACAGGATGTGTGTGTGCTAAGAGAGGAAACTGAGTGTCTGAGTCAGAGGTGGTTGAATAGGAGGATGTGTTGCCAGTGTGACGGCAGGATCACTCTCCCAGGCCCTGGCCCCGGACCTCCTTCCTTCCCCTCCTCTCTCAGAAGAACAAGTGGTTGCATAGGAACCTGTGCTTCACCTCCCTTCTCTATTGGTTATGCATAGCTGCATGACAGCACCACTACCAACTTAATTGCCGAATTAGTGCATAAACTCTCTGGGACAGTTTCTGAGTGTCAGGAGTCTGGCTGTGGTTTGTCTTGGAACTTTATAAGGCTCCAGCCAGGGTGTCAGCCAGGGCTGCTGTCTCATCTGAGGCTCGAATGTGGAAGGGCTTTCTTCTGAGAGCACGTCATTGTTGGCAGAATTCAGTTTCTGGTGGGCTCTCAGACGCTTGTTCACTGTCAGCTGGAGGCTGCCTCCCGCTGGCTCTGTCTCTAGGCAGTCCACCACTTGGCAGCTTGCTTCAGCTTTCCCACAGAGAATCTTGCTGCAGAATGGACGTTACTGTCTGATGTGCTATAACTACGTGCCCTGTCATTTTTGTCTTATTCTTTTGATTACAGGCAAATCACAAGTCCCACTTGCAGTCAAGGGAAGAGGATTACACAAGCATGGATAGTAAGAGATGGTGGTTATGGGGATTGTTTTGGAGACTGGCCAGGAATATGACTTCTTTTTATAACTTCTCTCCTTTCTGGGTATTCTTCTACTTAACTTGGGGCACAGTTCTTCTGTCTTATCCCTTCCTTCTGGGGGGAAGGAATTCTGGCAGGGGGAATTCAACACCCTGGTGGCCTTTCTTCAACTCTTTTCTTCTATAGAAACACCAGGAAGAGGTAGCAGGAAACTCAGTCTTGGTAAGAAACTCTCATGCTTTTGGGGCTCTCCTGTAACACCTCGTATTTTGTGTGTGTGATGTGATTCCTGGCAGGTGTTTCTAAGTCATAATGCAGCTAACACAGATGACCTAAGAGGCATCTTCTCAGCTTTTATGTCTTCTATTCACTGTTGACTTTAAACAAGTGTTGAAGCCCAAAGCTAGTTCACTTTCCCCTGTTAGCTGCCCATTTGTGTCATTTCCCTTGGTACCCTCTCCTCTTCAGTCATCTTTACAGGGTTTCTTGCCTTTCTCTGGCCTGCTCCCGGCCTGTGACTTGGTCCGTCTCCAATTACTGCTCTTCCTCAATGCTGAGGAGATAGCATAGTATCGGGTTAAGAGCAAGGACCGAAGCCAGGCTTCCTGGTTTTGAATCTCAGCTTTGCCATTTATTAGCTGAGGAATCTCGAGCAAGTGGTGCGGTTTTGTTTCCAGGTGGCTGCTGTGAGCTGTTCTGATTTTCTCACTGGCCAACAAGCCTCTGCTTGCTGCTCCTGCTCTCACTTTGCTCCCAAGATACGTGCACAGATATTAGAGTGATGTGTGCTTTACCACTCACTGGAACTTTAATAGACAAAGCCTTTTTTATCTGGTGAAGTAGGCCAGAACATTTCTGAGCTTATGAGGATACCTCTTTTTTTGGTTAGTGTTGCCTTGGAACTTGCAAACCTCCTAAAGATGAGGATAGTTTACTTCTTCCAATAGCCCGTTTAATGAGCACTTAGTGTTTGTCATGAGCTTTATAAAACTGTGTGCAGGCAGTATATCTTTAGCCCATAAAGCAACAATAAGTTGTAGCACTACTGTTACTCCCATTCTATTGTTGAAGAAACAGAAAAGTGAAAGTTTAAGTCGCTCAGTCATGTCTGACTGCGACACCAAGGTCTGTAGCCCATCAGGCTCCTCTGTCCATGGGATTCTCTAGGCAGGAATACCGAAGCTCAGCGGAATTTAATGACACGCTCAAGGTCTTCAAGGTAGATTGGGGAATGCAGTTCTGTGTGATTGCAAAGCACATGCTTTTAATGACGGAAGGACACCATCTGCCATAGAGAAAATCTAAGCACTTTTCATGAACTCTTTAGGAGAAAAGAGGCTAAAAATGCAAAGCAATCACGTCTTATGATACAAGAGCACCTATCTACTTCTGCAGTTTTAGTGCAAAGGCCATCCTCTAGCGTCTCAGCTCTCAAATGATCTTGGCTTTGATGCCCTCCAGTCACCTTCAACCTTTGGGAAGTTTGGCCTCACCCTCGAAGATAAAGTGGGTGTTCGAAAAGTTCCGTGATAAAGTGGGTGTTTGAAAAGTTCCGTATTCTTGTTAGCCAGATTTCTTCATGACTGTTGCAGAATCTTAACATTGCATATGAGGTGTGATTAAGAAATACTGGGTTTTTAACTATCCCACCTAAGATTTTATACATCCAGATTGTTCTCCTTAAGTGCCTCAGCTAAGTTAATTGCTTGTATTCTGGTGAAACTGCCATTGCACTGCATTCTCTTAAATGAACTTCACCTCAACCACCTTATAACTCCTTCCCCACCTCCATTAGTGAGCATAGTGTCTTCTGCCTGCTGCATAGTCCATTGTTGAAGTCACTTATAATTCTTTCAGATAACCATGGTGGTGGCCAATGACCATCTTTGAGGAAGAATTTGATTCCTAGAACCTATTAAAATGCTTTCCATCATAGCAGAGAATGTGTTTTTGTTAAAAAATCAGGAGCAACTAAACTGTAATGAGACATTTTCTCATGGGTTTTGAAGGTTTCTTCTTTGTATACAAGAAGAGTATACAATTTACTCTGAGCAGTCAGCATCACTGGAGTGAGTCCCAAAGAGATGAACGGGATCAAGGAGTACTTTTTGTAGATGGAAAGTTCTGTTTAAACGTGGGTATTGCTTTACCTCTTGGCCTTTGTTTTCCTTGAAAACATAGCTGATAAATTCTTACTGTTGTTGATGAGGCTGTAATGCAAAGCTCACCTTGGAAATAAATAGGTGGCCTGCCACTCTCGGTGTAGCTTTTATTTCCCATAAATGCTCGCCAAGTGCTTGGCATTATAGTGCAAACCAGAAGAATTAACACTAGTAGAAACGATTCATTCCCTCTTTTAAGAATTTATCATCAAAAAAAGAAACTTGGTACTGATACAAAAAATGCCAACAAATACATAGCTAGAACTTTTGGTTTGCAGGTTAGTAAAGGCTGCCAATGAAAATGGAGATTTTTATTTAACACTTCATTAGGATCGAGATAGAAATGTTTCATGTTGCTGTCAAAAGTATCACTTGTTCCAAAATGTTCACCTACAGAAGAGTCTGAATTTAATGGACTCAATACCATAATTGCGCTGGTAGCTATGAATTTAATAGACTATCATGCTTGCACTAGCAAACACAATAATTATAATTATATTTGGGGGACATATTCTGTGGCGGATACTGTACATGCATTATCTCTAATCAGCACAACAACTCCCCAGGGGGATATATTATTGTCCCCATTTTACAGACCTGGAAACTGAGGCTTAATAATTAAATTACTTGGCAAAGACCACATTGTTGTTAAATAGCAAAGGATGGAGTTCACGCCTATGTGTTTTAAACTTACATCAAATCCTCTGCATTTTCCATGCTTTTAAAAGGCTTCCATGCCAAGTGACCTGGAGTATAAAGCTATGGCCAGCATATGAGCAAGTTCCTCTGTGCTGGGTATAATCTATAAATCTTTGACTCTTCATTCCTTCCCTGCTATTTTTGTTGGTGTTGACAAGAACTAGGAAGTTTTCCAAATTGGTGTGGTGTTTTTCATTTCTCTCCCTTCTTTATGCCCCTCTTACACACACACATACACATACTCCCTAATGGTCTGGATAACTTGGAGTTTCTGCCTATTCTGTAACTGAGGTTAACCCTGTCTCATGGTATCTCAGTGTGTGGGGCCATTTTATAATTAATATTATCTCCTGTCTCTGAACTCCTTTAATACTGAGGCTTTAGGTGAGGAAAGGTAACAGGTTCCTCTTTTAAAAGTGTTGTCTTCTTGGAGCTGTATGTTCTTCACATGAAATGAGCAGTCCTTGCATTCTGCTTGGTAGAAGTGAGATGTTTCATTTGGGCTGTACTGTAAAAGGAAAGGAGAGCTTCCTATCCCTTAGTAGTGGACCCTAAAATGTTATGAAATTGAAAAACAGAAGTAAAACATACTCTGAATCACTTCCTTTAGGTAAAAGGGGGACAGTTTGCTGAGTGTAATCCATTCAGTTCAGTCGCTCAGACGTGTCCAACTCTTTGCCACCCCATGGACTGCAGCATGCCAGGCCTCCCTGTCCATCACCAACACCCAGAGTTTACTCAAACCCATGTCCATTGAGTCAGTAATGCCATCCAACCATCTCATCCTCTGTCACCCCTTCTCCTCCTGCTTTCAATCTTTTCAAATGAGTCAGCTCTTTGCATCGGGTGGGTAAAGTATTGGAGCTTCAGCTTCAGCATCAGTCCTTCCAATGAATATTTAGGACTGATTTTCTTTAGGATGGACTGGTTGGATCTCCATGCAGTCCCAGGGACTCTCAAGAGTCTTCTCCAACACCACAGTTCAAAAGTGTCAATTCTTCGACGCTCAGCTTTCTTTATAGTCCAACTTTCACATCCATACATGACCACTGGAAAAACCATAGCTTTGACTAGCCAAACTTTGTTGGCCATGTAATGTCTCTGCTTTTTAATATGCTGTCTAGGTTGGTCATAACTTTCCTTCCAAGGAGTAAGCGTCTTTTAATTTCTTGGTTGCAGTCACCATCTGCAGTGATTTTGAAGCCCCCAAAAATAAAGTCTGACACTTGTTTCCACTGTTTCTCCATCTGTTTGCAGTAAAGTGATGGGACTGGATTCCATGATCTTTGTTAACATTTTCACTCTTCTCTTTCACTTTCATCAAGAGGCTCTTTAGTTCTTATTCAAATTCTGCCATAAGGGTGGTGTCATCTGCGTATATGAGGTTATTGATATTTCTCCCGGCAATCTTGATTCCAGCTTGTGCTTCATTCAGCTCAGCGTTTCTCATGATGTACTCTGCATATAAGTTAAATAAGCAAGGTGACAGTATACAGCCTTGATGTACTCCTTTCCTGATTTGGAACCAGTCTGTTGTTCCATATCCAGTTCTAACTATTGCTTCCTGACCTGCATACCAATTTCTTCGGAGGCAGGTCAGGTGGTCTGGTTTCCCATCTCTTTAAGAATTTTCTACAGTTTGTTGTGATCCACACAGTTAAAGGCTTTGGCATAGTCAATAAAGTAGAAATAGAAGTTTTTCTGGAACTCTCTTGCTTTTTTGATGATCCAATGGATGGTGGCAATTTGATCTCTGGTTCCTCTGGCTTTTCTAATTCCAGCTTGAACATCTGGAAGTTCACGGTTCATATACTGTTGAAACCTGGCTTGGAGAATTTTGAGCATTACTTTGCTAGTGTGTGAGATAAGTGCAATTGTGCAGTAGTTTGAGCATTTCTGACATTGCCTTTCTTTGGGATTGGAATGAAGATTGACCTTTTCCAGTCCTGTGGGCACTGCTGTGTTTTCCAAATTTGCTGGCATATTGAGTGCAGCACTTTCACAGCATCATCTTTCAGGATTTGAAATAGCTCAACTGGAATTCCATCACCTCCAATAGCTTTGTTCATAGTGATGCCTCCTAAGGCCCACTTGACTCCGCATTCCAGGATATCTGGCTCTAGGTGAGTGATCACACCATTGTGATTATCTGGGCCATTAAGATCTTCTTTGCATAGTTCTTCTGTGTATTCTTGCCACCTCTTCTTAATATCTTCTGCTTCTGTCAGGTCCATACCATTTCTGTCCTTTATTGAGCCCATCTTTGCATGAAATGTTCCCTTGGTATCTCTAATTTTTTTGAAGAGATCTCTAGTCTTTCCCAATCTATTGTTTTCCTCTATTTCTTTGCATTGATCACCGAGGAAGGCTTTCTTATCTCTCTTTGCTACTTTGGAACTCTGCATTCACATAGGTATATTTTTCCTTTTCTCCTTTGCTTTTCATTTCTCTTCTTTTCACAGCTATTTATAAGGCTCCTGAGACAACCATTTTACCTTTATGCATTTCTTTTTCTCAGGGATGGTCTTGATCCCTGCCCCCTGTACAATGTCATGAACCTCTGTCCATAGTTCTTTAGGCACTCTGCCTATCAGATCTAATCTCTTGAATCTATTTCTCACTTCCACTGTATAATCGTAAGGGATTTGATTTAGGTCATACCTGAATGGTCTAGTGGTTTTCCCTACTTTCTTCAATTTAAGTCTGAATTTGGCAATAAGGAGTTCATGATCTGAGCCACAGTCAGCTCCTGGTCTTGTTTTTGCTGACTGTATAGAGCTTCTCCATCTTTGGCTGCAAAGAATATAATCAATCTGATTTCGGTGTTGACCATCTGGTGATGTCCATGTGTAGAGTCTTCTCGTGTTGTTGGAAGAGGGTGTTTGCTATGACCAGTGCCTTCTCTTGGCAAAACTCCATTAGCCTTTGCCCTGTTTCATTCTGTACCCTGAGGCCAAATTTGCCTGTTACTCCAGGTATTTCTTGACTTCTTTCTTTTGCATTCCAGTCCCCTATAATGACTTGGGTGTTAGTTCTAGAAGGTCTTGTAGGTCTTCAACCTTTTGAAAGAGGTGGCTGTTATCTTCATTACCTCCACCATAGTTTGGCCCCAGGTAAATAACAGGGAGTGAACACAGCCCCACCCATCAATAGAAAATTGGATTAAAGATTACTGAACATGGCCCCGCCCATCAGAATAAGACCCAGTTTCCCCCTCAGTCTGTCTCTCCCATCAGGAAGCTTCCATAAGCCTCTTATCCTTATCCATCAGAGGATAGATAGACTGAAAACCAGAATCACAGAGAACTAACCAATCTGATCACATGGACCACAGCCTCGTCTAACTCAATGAAACTATGAGCCTTGCTGTGTAGGGCCACCCAAGACCAACAGGTCATGGTGGAAAGCTCTGACAAAATGTGGTCCACTGGTGAAGGGAAAGGCAAATCTCTTCAGTATTTTTGCTTTGAGAACCTCATGAGCAGTATGAAAAGGCAAAAAGATAGGACACTGAAAGATGAACTCCCCAGGTCGGTAGTTACCCAATATGCTCCTGGAGATCGTGGAGAAATAACTCCAGAAAAAATGAAGAGATGGAGCCAAAGCAACAACACCCAGTTGTGGGTGTGACTGGTGATGGAAGTAAAGCCTGATGCTGTAAAGAGCAGTACTGCACAGGAACCTGGAATGTTAGGTCCATGAATCAAGGCAAATTGGAAGTGGTCAAACAGAAGATGGCAGGAGTGAACATCAACATTTTAGGAATCAGTAAACTAAAGTGGACTGGAATGGGTGAATTTAACTGAGATGACCATTATATCTACTACTATGGGCAAGAATCCCTTAGAAGAAATGGAGCAGCCATCAGTCAACAGAAGAGTCTGAAATGCAGTACTTGGACGCAGTCTCAAAAACGACAGAATGATCTCTTGTTCATTTCCAAGGCAAACCATTCAGTATCACAGTAATCCAAGTCTATGCCTCGACCAGTGTAATCCATTAGTCCACAAATTGTATGGATCACCAATATCTGAAGTGGAAGTATGGACAAACTTCCAGTCTGAGCACCGAGTGCCCCTTGTTAGATCAAATCATGGTTGACTTTGGCAAATCATGTCTTTCATTTTATTTAATCTGAACAACCACACAGTATAGTAGGGGCCATTTGATCCTCTTTCAAAAATAAAGAAATTGAGGCTGGGGAATGTGAATGGATTTTCCCAAGGTCATGTGACTAGAAAGTGGTAGGACTTTGAGCAAAGCTTTTATCTAGGCATTGTCCTTTGACAGCTGGTGGTTTGGGTTGCCTAATCACTTGTCTCTTCTATCCTGTAATCTTTAAACAGTTTGTGAAACAGAGCAACAATTCAAATAAGAATCAACATAGGTAGTAATTATTGATAAAAGCAGGATTGGAAAACTCAGAAGTGTCAGTTCCCTCTTTCTGTAAAACATGCATTGGCCCCCAGTAACCCTGATGGAGTCATCCTAGTCCAGTAACTCTGCTGGAGAGAAGCCAACAGAGAAAGCTGGCTGATCCTCCCAGAAACAGGCGGCTGTTGTCCTGTTTACTGTGGGGAAATTAGCTTGACTCCGGGTGTTGGAGAGAACTGAGGGGAGACCCTTGCTGCCCAGCTCAGCACTGGGCCTCAGCACTAGACCAGTGCTTCCTCTAGCCTTCCCAAGTGGTTAGTCACTCACTTTTGAGAAGGAAGAGGGGTTTTGGGAAGAGGGGAGAGAGAGAAAGTGGCTTACTCTAATACTGCTTCCTCCCAAGAGACAGACTGAACATTTCTTCTGGAAAACATAAGGGAAGGTATTTTAAAAGTCTTCACCCCAACCCCCCACAGTAGAAATAGGGCTCTTTAAAGTTTTTCTTTTGAGGTAATCTTCTGTGTTGTTCTCTCCTGCCTTTTTGATTTTGGAGAGAAAGGAAGAGACGACCATATTTCTCTCTAAGTTATAAAGAAAGAAGACTAATGTAGTAGAAACCAAGAAATGGACTTTATGAGACAGATAATCAGATTCTCTCTTCTCATGGCAGGTGATGGAAACGTACAGGAACAGTGGGAGAAGCTGGTAACTTACAGGAAGCCAAGATGACAAGAATTTTAAAGAACAATCCGTGAGTAAAATTTTGTTAGCTCTTTGGCATTCCTTTGACTTCAGGGTGAATTTTCTGTAAGAAACAAAGTTAAAACAATAGCCCAATTAAATACCTTAAAAGTTTAAAACAGAAAATTTTGAAAAGTAAGTATCTGAGTAAGTAAATACTTCTGAAACTTGGTGCCAACATTTCAGAGATTCTTTTGCATTGTTCTTTCTTGGCAGAGTGTCTCGTTTTAAGTTGGGTGTGTCAGTTTGGTGGATAGAGTATAAATATTTAAAAAACTGAAAGGGGATCCCTCTTACATTAACCTTGGACTTAGTCTCAAATGCAGATCATTCTTTCTTCCACTGGTTCCATGGGCCTTATTTCTTACTCACTTTTTGTGGGTACATTTTGGAGGTAAATATGAATAAACTTGGTGAATATGAAAAAATCGAGCTCTTTGTCAATTCCTCTTCAATGTACCTTTTTTTTTTTCTTTTAACATGTAAGAGGCCATTAGTATTTGCAAATTATCTGACAGTTATATGTGATTGATTTTAGTTTCATTATGGTAGTCATAATGCTAGTAAGTAGGTAGTTAGTGGAAAGATCATACATTTTTGAGTCAGACATTCACACACCTGACTCTGGCTATTGTGCTTTTAGTCGTTACTCAGCCTCTCCACCTCAGTTGACTCATCAGTATCCTGGATTTGATAATATTTCTCATGAAATGAAAGACTTTTGGATAGTACTTTGTGCTGTGACTGTTACATTACAGGGCCACAGTAAAAGCAGTTACTTTCCATCCTTATATTTGCATCATGATTTCTAGTTTACAAACCTTTATTTTGATTTAGGAGACTGACCAGCTCAACTTCCTGAGCTACTGTCAGGCAGTGGTGGGTGAACATTGCAGATATTGATATGCAAGTAAATGTTCAGAGTCAGCCCTGAATGGTGGCGGGGGCCGGAGGGGGGTTGTAGTGTTTGCAAATTTCTGTAGTGTAAACACTCCCACCATCGCTGATTTCATGCTACCAGCAAGCATTACTGCCGGCAGAGTTGAGAAGTGATTGCAGGAGCACACCTTTATATGATTTCCTACCAACCAGGTATAATAGTTGCAAAGAACATCAAAGATCATTGATCATAGTAAAATAGGAAATGATGTGTTTTGAGTACTTATGATCTTTGTTTTTAGTATAGTTTATTTTAATTGTATGTTTATATAATTTAGCATTTACTGATGGTGTGTTTAACAATCACCTTGCCCCAAATCCTGAGAATATGCAAGGTTTTAAGGGACTGATACGTGAGCTGGCCTCAGCACACCAATGATGGTAAGTTTCCTATTGTGAAGACATTTCCAAGTCACAAATCTTCAATTATCTTTCTCAGCCCTGATGGTAAGAGCTTGGTTTGGTTGATAAAAGCAAGGTCTGCTTTTGAATCCATGCTAGGTAACCCAAGCTGTCATGCCCCCACAGCTTCTGGAATGAAGATAAGTGCCAAGATCAATCCAGAATTTAGATCTATTTTCTTAAGTGTGTGACTAGAGTTCTATGTTATTAACTCAGCTTTGTAACTGGCTGCTGGCACCCCTCACTTCTTCTGGCTTTTGAGTGAGAGTGTGTGGAGATAAGTCAGACTGTTTATGTCTTGTGAACTTTTTTTTTTCCCTTCTCTGTACTCCGGTGAGTCTGCATTTCCTCAGGTAGTGACACTTTGGGGACAAGCAGCCAAGGTGCCTCCTGACTAATGATGGCATGTAGCTTTGCTTTTGACTCAGAAATTAAGAAAAAGGAATTGTCTCTATAGAGAACGAACCCAAACCAAAAACCTGAGCAGTTTAAAGTTCATACCAGCTGGATTAAGATCTTAGGGAATAAAATGGAGAGAAGAAAGGAAACTGGATCAGATATCTCAGTGTTTCCTCTGGAAGCAATTTCTTCAGTCTTGTCACTTGCCCTTTAGAAGGGAACAATTGAAGCCTGAAATTGCTAAGTAACAGCTAAGATCGTGGTGCTTGTATTTATTTTAAATCTCACCCACCTAGTTCTCAAAACACATTCTTTATTGAACCTTAAAAAAAAAAAACAAAAAACCACACGCCTTGGCTATTTCAAAACCTTCATTTATGTCAATTCCCTGAATCAGACTTACATAATCTTAAAACATTTTATTTCCCTTATTTCTTCGTAAAACAATAGGTATTTATATTTCCTACCGAGTCAGGATTGGACTTGGATTATTATAAAAGTAGTTCTTGTCCTTTTGAAGAGGAAACTCATGGATAAAAATCTGAGAGACTAATCTCTGGACTAAGAAATATTGACTTACATCTTAAACAAGTTGAATAAGGGTGTCTTTGGTAACTCTGAAAGCAAACATGGGAGTAATGATTAATAGCGAAATGTTGCCACAGATAAAATATCCTGACTGATAATTTCTCTCTCCAAAATGGACCCTATGTATCTTCGGAACATCCCCACAGTAGATGAATTTTTGATTACAGCACTAGGTGTACAAACTTCAAATGTGCAGATTGTATAGCCTTGCTTTATGTTCAAATCAACATACTCAGTAGTGTCTGGATACTTGAGAGTCATGGGTCATTACGGTAGATTCCCTGATGACTCAGATGGTTTAGAATCTGCTTTCAATGAAGGTGACTTGGATTCCATCCCTGAGTTGGGAAGATCCCCTAGAAAAGGGAATGGCTACCTACTCCAGTTTTCTTACCTGGAAAATCCCAGGGACAGAGGAGCCTGGAGGGCTACAGTCTATGGGGTCACAAACAGTTGGACAGGACTGAATGACTAAGCACCAGTAAAAATAAAACAGGCTTATTCCACTTATTCAAGAGTTGATAATCAAGCCTGAACAGAGAAAATTGTCATTTCAAAACAAGTGTGGTAAATGTTATAATAGATATATTAAATACTCAGGAAACAGACAAGAGAGAGGAATTACCTGTGTGATAAGAGTGAGCTGGGGTGGGGTGTGTTCAGGAGCAGATGACATTTGAATTGCATATTTAATGATTAATGCCTTTTAATTAAAATGCCTTTTTTAGGTTATAAAAGTTAACCGTGCTAATTGGAAAGAGTGTTAAAATGTGAAAATTATTAAGATAGAAAACTCATTATCACTACCCAGAGATATGATTATTAGGGTTTTTTTGTTTTTTTTTTTTTGTATTCTGCATACTGTTCCTGTGTCTAAATTAGATATTTTTCTCCCTAAAATGGATCATTATCAATATTACTTTGAAACCTGATTAGACTAATAATAAACTGAGACCACGCCAAATCAAGGTATAATCTATATCATTTTTGTTACTGTTCTATAGCATCCCATGTATATGTGAACTATAATGTATTTAGCCATTTCCTTACTAGTGAGCATTTAGTTTGTTTTCAACTTTCCATTCTTTTAAAGCACACTGTGATAAATATCTTTGTGTGTGCACTGTGGTTCACTTAACCAGTTATTTGGATAGGATCTTTGAACAGAGTGGTAGGGAATACTCTATGTAGAACAAACAGTTTTTGAGCCAAGAGGGAGAGGTGGGAAAGGAGGATTCCATTCTGGGGAAAGGTCAGAATTGTAGTTTGGTTGAATGCAAAGAGAGAAGGCAGGTAGTGCTAATTAGGGCTAGAGGTAGAAGACAGAGATTGAAGCATCTTTGATGCTAAGTCCTTTATTCACTCTCAGTTGGAAGCCACATGTGGAATCTCTGTCATACTTGAAATGAAGACTGTCTTTAATTGCCCTTCATTTCTCTTGTTTGGGAAGAAATAAAAAATTAATACTGCTGCCTTCTGAAACTTCTTGAGAGTCTTAAGAAACTGACCAGTCAGGAAAACAAGTAAGAGAAGTCACGGGGAAAGAATGTGTGTGTGCTTAGGAAAAAACTCGACTAGAGGAGCTTATGGCTTTGACAGGGGAAGAAAATATCATTAATAAATGCATTTTCTACTTAAGAAATTTAAAGATAAATTAATGATTAATTTGGGAAAGATATGGGATAAGGGATAAATATCATAATTTAATAATAATACAACTTTTTTTATATTTAGCAAGTACTTTTTGGGCTTATGTGTTTTAAATATATTGTTTCACTTAATCTTTCAACAACTGTCTTAGAAAGTATCTAAGATTATCTCCATTTTGTGGGTGAAACCGAAATCTCAAAAGGCTGCTTTGGTAAGAGATCACCAGAACTGGGTTCCAATTTAGGTGCCGCTGGGGCCTTGGGCAGGTCCTAGAATTGCACTAGGATAGTTGTCAGAATACAGTGAGACAATATCTGAAAGCTTATGAGAACAGCATAAAGTACCATAGAAATGAAAAGACTGCTTTTTATAATAGGCAACCTTCTCTCATAAAACTTCCCTGGTGGCTTAGATGGTAAAGCATCTGCCTGCACTGCAGGAGACCCAGGTTCGATCCCTGGGGCAGGAAGATCCCCTGGAGAAGGAAATGGCTACCCACTCCGGTACACTTGCCCAGAAAATCCCATGGACAGAGGAGCCTGGTAGGCTACAGTCCGTGGGACCACAAAGAGTCGGACACGACTGAGTGACTTCACTTACTTACTTCTTCTCTCATTACTGAAGGGAAGAAAGCACTTCTCTAGCCATTTTCCATTCCCTTTGCCGTAGGTTACATTACCATCAAAACATTTGCTATTCCTTCCTACCCACGCACCATCCTGTGGGAGAATTATGCTGTCACACCCACTGAGGGTTGAGCCTCATGGCTGTCTTGGCCCTTGGACTTGTAGATAACAATGACATGTGCCATTTCCAGGCAGAAATGGAATCTAAATTGCCTGGTTCTACCATCTCTCCTTTCTCTTTGCATGAGATCAACCTGTCCCAGTTAGGACTGCTACTTCTGCCTTGGTCCCAGAGGGAAAAGGACATGGAGCCCAAGCTCAGCTCACCTGCAGAGAACCAAACAGGAGTCAGAAATAAACCTTCCTCTGTTGTTGGCCTCTAAATTGCTGGTGTTACTTGGTACTGTGGCATAATTTAGCCTGAACTGATACACCCCTTTTTCACCCCTTAAGTATCACCCTCTAGCCCTTTCAGGACACACACAGATACTCTGTACAGACAACATCTTTGTAAAGCTGAAAAACAGTGCTCCCCATCATCAGTTGTATTACACTCTCTCCTGCATTGAAGAGGCCAGCCTTCATCAGAGGTTATTACTTTAAATAAGGCATTTAAATAAGGTACTTAGGGTTGACCAACTTGACCCTTATTTTTTTCCCCTTCAAACATTTATAGAATGTGTCCCATGTCAAAGTATGGACATCTAGAGGTTTAAAAAAATCCAAGCCTTGGTCCTGGTCTTTAGAAATCTTAAACAGTCTGATGCAGTCAGATGCTGTATATCTAATTCAGGAGACACAAGTTCGATCCCTGGGTTAGGAAGATCCTCTGGGGAAGTAAATGGCAACCCACTGAAGTATTCTTGCCTGGAAAACCCCATGGACAGAAGAGCCTGGCAAGCTATAGTCCATGTGGTTGCAAAGAGTCAGACACAACTGAGCGACTGAACAACAGCAAATCCTAACAGCTATAAAAGAAGGCAATGTCGGGTGGTGAAGGAGAGGGCCACTTTGATGAAGGTGTCTGTAGGTGTTCATATAGGTGTCCCCGTTTTGTTGTATGCTATCCTTAAGATGTTCTTTAAGTATTGTTACTTTCTTAGTTAAGCTTATCTTCCTTTTCCATCTCTTCCTTAGCATGTATTTATTGTGTCATTTAATTGTACTATGTGCTAGGCTTCCTTATTCTCAGTATGTAGTTTTTAGTCAGACAGTTTATACTGACTCACTCACTGAGTGTGTATGCCCTTTTTGACATATGGTGTAAACTATTTGGGCTTCCTGGTGGCTCACCTGGTAAAGAAGCTGCCTGCATTGCGGGAGACCTGGGTTCGATCCCTGGGTTGGGAAGATCCCCTGGAGGAGGAAACGGCTACCCACTCCATTATTCTTGCCTGGAGAATTCCATGGGCAGAGGAGCCTGCCAGGCCCCAGTCCATGGGGTTGCAAACTCTTTAACTTCTTTACCTCAGTTTTTCCCCACAACTTAGTTGCTTAACACACTATTAAAACAAAATTATATTCTTAATAAAGGATTGACTCTTTTCTTTGGTTTTTCCCACTCTCAAGTTTTGAGTTCTTCTCACCATGATATATGAAGTGAAGTTCATGGTTGTTAATCCATGTGCTGCTTTTTTTTTTCTTCTTCTTCTTCTTATGGTATCTGATGTGCTTAAGGCTCTGCATGGGAGAACCAGTTTGTCTTGGCTTAGTAACACCTTACCTCAATTTGGAATAATTTCCAGATGACTTGTCATATTTCAGATCACATGCCTAATAATGTGACTAATGACTAGTCCTGGCTTTGGATGATGGAGTAAAACCAGAAGCTTCTACAAGTCTGTCTGGCCAGCGGTTGCTAGGTTAAGACAGTGTACAATCCAGCCATCCCCTTGCTTTATGATTGAATTCAACTGTTTTCTATCTTATTACTTCTGGCCATCTCTCCAGTTTTATTTCAAAAGGCATAACAAGGTTAATTTATTATGAAAGTCCCCTCTTGGATCAAGGGCTTTTAAATTCTTTGTCCAACATGCACAGAAGGAAGGAATTGTCCACCTCCATCAGATGGGAAGGAACACTCAGGGACCTGCCATAGTCACTAATGGTCTGCTTTTAGGTTGGGTGATAGGTTTATGATTGCTGATTTTATTATTATTTTTCCTGACCAATATGTTAAATATATTCTCTTATATGTAATAAATACTTCTTAACCATTTCAAACACATTTTTAAAAATGTGATATACAGCTAAAGCTGTAAAGTGCATCCATCACATTTATTTTGGCAGAACTGAGTCACCTCAGTTATTTTTGCCACTTTAATCTTTTTAAAAACACCTAAGTGCCCTCTTAAGATAGTGCCATCTTTTTTCAACAGGGCAAAACAAATTTTCTATGAAGATACTATTTATAGACCCTTAATTTTCAGACGCTGTTCATGTCAATACCAGCATTTGTATAACTTAAGGCTTATCCAGAGAAATATTTTCTTTTGTTTTGCCACAGAGAAATACCTTTTCTTGGGAAGATATAGAAAGTTAATGTCTGGCTATTGACTATGACTGCCCACTAGTTCCTTCTCTTCTCTGCAGGGAAATCTCGATATTTACACAGAGTTGAAAATGTTAGCTCAGTTCTCAGTCACCTGAACTAAAAGCCCACTCTTGTCTGGCTGCTATGGATATCGGACAGAATACTACCAGCTCTGGGGTCAGACATTCATAGCTTTGAAGCAGGCTGTGACACGTCTTCATGATTGACCTTAGTCTTCAAAACCTTCTCGAACGCCCAGTTTCCTCATGTGTTCAGTGCAGTTGTTAATACCTGCCTTGCTGCACTGTGTGTACAGATTAAATGTCAAGTGATACATGCACGATGGAAGCCACCATCATTACCAGATCCTCAGTAAGTGAATTCAATTGAGCATGTTCTTCTTGCTGTAGGTGGAATTTCAAGTACATTTTCCTATAGGAACAATGTTATGAATGGGGTCTGAGTATTGTATTAGAAATATTAACATTATACCTCAGATAAATCATGAGTTAAATAGGCCTCTAAAGACTGGCCAGAGAAGCCAATCTCTCTACATCTGGTCTCTAGTGAAATGCATTTCAAGTGCCACAGAAGAGTTCATTAAACAACTTTCAGAATGTAATTTATTACCAGATTGAAGACTGTTTAGCTTTTGCGTTAGACTTGAAATGGAATTTCTTGATAGGTGCTGATCTTTGGGGGACAGACAAAGGAGCCCCCTTTCTACTTCTGGGAAGTAAACACCTTCTGGAGAACTTAGTTGCTCTTTCCTCTAGTTCAGGTAGGTAGTTCTAGTGTAGACCAGTCAGTCATGGGACCTTGGCCACTGGGGTGGCTACATGGTCCATGCTGACCGGCGTGAGTTTTTCTTCAGAAGTTTTAAGATTATAACTATGGAATAGTCCCTCTTAGTGCCAGAGCTGGGAGTTAATTGGAAGAAGGCAGATTTTATTTATTTTTTTTTCTTTATTCAGTTGTGCCCAACTCTTTGTGATGAAGGCAGATTTTAGGAAGGGAGAACAAAGCCAACATGTAGAAGCAAAGATGTCCTTTTGTCCTGGTGGAGTTCACAGTGTAATGGCCCAAAAGCCTAGCCACCCCTGTGGCTTTCATGTTGCTAGCCCTGATGGCTCAGCAGGTAAAGAATCCACCTGCAATGCAGGAGACACAGGAGACGCGGGTTCTATCCCTGTATTGGGAAGATCCACTGCAGGAGGAAATGGGCAACCTGCTCCAGTATTCTTGCCTGAAAAATTCCATGGACAGAAGAGCCTGGTGGGCTACAGTCCATGGGGTTGCAAAGAATTGGACACGACTGAGTGACTAAGCACAGAGTCAGTCGATCTATCTTACTTTTGCCTCTGCTGCTTCAAGTGCCATGTTACCTGCAAATTAAAGAATACTAATTAGTTTGGCTCTTTATATTTGGAATATTTAAGAAGTGTGTCTTTGTCATGAGCAGTTATAATAAATGTCATTGCATAGTAGGGCAGCTGATTTATCACAGCTCTTTTAGAACAACAGTAGTGTTTATTCCCATCTCATAAAAGTAGAACTGTATTAGCACTAATCAAAAGATATGAGAGACTCTGTATGGATGCGAATGACTCTTGAATAGAGGCTTGCTCTAATGCAAATGTCATATAATTTTTTATTTTAAACTGTATAAGCAAATGGAAACTTAATGATGGTTCTAACAGTTATATGTTGCCTCGGACAACTGCCATTTGCTCACTTTTATGCTTAGGAGCACTTTAAGGTAAACAGGTAAGATATTTCTATTCAAGGAGGAATTGGTCTTTGGTAAGATTGTCAACTATGTATGTATGTGTTCCTAATTTGAGAGGGAAGATGGAATGACTTAGTCTCTGTGTTCTTGTGAGTGGGTTAGTGTTTGGGGAACTGAGATGGTATGTGCTGACACTCTTCTGTAAACTGTACTTCCTTTTAGGAAGTATCAGATTTGCTTTCTCAGTAGTGGCATTCTTTATTGTTGGAACATGTCGTAAAGAGCAAAGACTCACATCTGTCGCTTGGGTTCTGATTGCCAACTGGGTTGAACAGCTATAATGTTTGTGTATTCTTGATGTGTCAGCAGTCAAAAGGAAAGTTTTCCTTTCTCCTTTGTGGCTGTTATATGACTTAAACACCATTATATCAACAGCAACTATTTATTCAGAATCTGCTAGGTCCTGGGGAGACAAGGCCTCTGAAACATTGTCTCTGTCTCCAATGGACTTTTGTCATCTGAGAGAGAAAAGCCAGAGATTTCAAACAGAAGAAAGACACTTAGGCTCTCTAAGTTAGTTTTGAGATGGAGGTATTAAAGAACAAATCTGTAGGCATCTGGAAGAGAGGAGAGTTCCCTGAGATTTGAACCAGTCAGTAGGGGTCCAGGAAAGGAAGGGGTTTGAGAGGATCTGAAAGGTGGTAACTTGTAAGGAGAGTGGGAGAGACAGAGGCCATGGTGTGGGCCCAGGTGTGGAAGTGGTAATGTGCCCGTTGCTTTAGGGGAACAAGAAGTAGGCTGGTGAGATTATTTGGCCAAAGGTTTTTTAAGTGGAAGATGGGGGCTGAAGAGGTGAAAGCCAGCTTTTGAATTACTAAACGTCATGGCCCCCGATGCTGGGAAAGATTGAGGGTAGGAGGAGAAGGGGGAGGCAGAGGATGAGACGGTTCGATGGAGGCAATGGACATGAGTCTGAGCAAACTCTGGGAGATAGTGAAGGACAGGGAAGCCTGGTGTGCTGCAGTCCATGGGGTCGAAAAGAGTTGGACACAACTTAGCAACTAAACAACAGCAGTGTCATGGCATTGGGATTGGAGCTAATTGTTTCTTTTTTGAAACCATGGATTGCAAAGTACAAAGATTGTCATTTTAACTTTGGACAACAAAGATATCCTAGAAATAGTGACCTTTTTTCTATTGTGAGAACGTTCTGATAACGTTGGTAATTGTGCCCTTTTTTTCCAAAACATAAGGATCATTGTAAACATCTTTCAGGTGCTTTGAGCTATGATCACAGGTGCACTTATTTATGAACCTTCCTTCTTGAATGGAGCACCAACTCTATACATTCTCAGCTTGACTGGATCCTAGATAATAGAAACAAACTAGAGTATCTCTCTCTTTTCCTGCGTGGGTTACCTTTCCCGTCCTCTTTTATCTGTGTATGGCTGCACAAATGCATACAGTTGCATATTTTATTCTGTTTTTTATTTTTTGGCCATGCTTCACGGCATGTGGGATCTTAGTTCCCCCAAAATGGACTGAACCCATGCCCTGTGCATTGGAAGTGTGAAGTCTTAACCACTGGGCTACCAGGCAAGTCCCCAACTGCACATTTTAAACTCAAGGTCACGAAGCTTACTGAGTTGCCCATATTCACATAGGTTTTATATATATGTATACACACATATTCACACACACATATATAGTCTTTTCATATAATATAAAAGAGCTACAGTTCTTGATGTAACAGCCAACATATTATCAGTTTGGCCAGTATAATTGACAATAATGGTTTCATAAGCAGAAAATCAATGTGCCTAAAAATCAGTATTAATTTCAATGACTGTTTGAAGAAAGTTGCCTGCAACGCACATGTTTTCCTCTTGATCTCTACTACAAAACTCTATTTGTTTAACTGATAAGAGAGACGAAGGGTTTATGACACGATGGCATGCTGGACTCTGACAGTTACCACGTGACAATGATGTCCTGGAAGCAGAGAGGATTGGACCTGGCAGCAGGAGCAGCAGTTAGGAGACTCAAATTTAGTAACCCTGGCATGGGGGCATGGATGCCTGAACCAGAATGGAGAAACCAGTACAGATATGAAAGACATCAAGAAGCTGTCATCACGCCAGGTGATACTGAATTGTCAATAGGGAGGGAGGGAGCACAGATGATTCTAGACTTCAATTTACAATGTCTAAGACCATAAAATTAGCTTTATAAGGAATATGCAAGTCAAGAGACATTTATCAGTTTCATCATCTAGGATATAGGCCCAGTTTATGTGAGTCCCTTGGACTGCAAGGAGATCCAACCAGTTCATCCTAAAGGAAATCAGTCCTAAATATTCACTGGAAGGACTGATGCTGAAGCTGAAGCTCCAATACTGGATGGGAAGAACTGACTCCTTAGAAAAGACCCTGATGTTGGGAAAGACTGATGGCAGGAGAAGGGGACGACAGAGGATGAGATGGCTGGATGGCATCACTGACTGGATGGACAGGAGTTTGAGGAAGCTCCAGGAGTTGGTGATGGACAGGGAAGCCTGAGTGCAGTTCATGGGCCCGCAAAGAGTCGGACATGACTGAGCAACTGAACTGAACTGACTGACTGACTATGCCTCTTGCTAAGGTTAAATGTTAGGTCATAGGCTTATCTTGTGCCTGCCCTGTTTGGGGCCATAACTTGCTCTTAAAAATGAAAGAATGCTTAGGAATCTGCAGAGAGAGATGAAGCAGTTTACGCAGGGCCAAGTACCTGATCACTTACTGGCAGAGCTGGGATGAGGACAGGACCTTTGGACTCCTGGTGAAGCGTTCTTTCTATTCTTCCATGATGGTTCGCAAAAAAGAGTAGCATTTTAGAAAGAGCCCTGGATCTCCCTTGAGATTTTATCTTTGCCTTAAAAGAATATTTTAAAGAAATCCTGGCCTATGGAAATCCCGGTTTTAAACAAATGCAAGGAAGTTAAATTTAGGAGATCTTCTCCAAAGCCAAGATGGTTTAATTGGTAACTTAAAAAATAAAAAAAATTATTACTCTGTAAAAACTCTGCCCCTACTAGTAATCAACTGGTGGTCAGGACCTAGCAGTTCTATGGGCTCCTGTAATTTGCCAATTCCAAACTACTTAAAGTTTCTCTTTTCAATCTTTCTATTCCAACATGGTGTTTAGGGTACAGTGACCAGATAGAATAAATATTTCCAAAATCACGCTTACTTTTTAAAAGTTGGTTTAACTGTGGCATAAATGGAATCATTCCAATTCTAAGCTTTTTTTTTTTCCCTTCCTGCTACTAATTAAATTTCTCTGGTAAAACAAGAACACCATATTCAAGAATTCTAAACCAAAAGCTCCTTGAGGTTTTTTTTTTTTACCGCTTAAATAAGGGACACTCATACCATGCAAATACCAAAGAACTATTCGAGTTCAAAAATTTTTTGGATATTTTAACTTAACCAGAATTTAAACAGAAAAATTACCGGCCAGTTTGGCCACAATTTTGGAGATTTTGAGTCCCAACTCAGAGGGACAGGCAGCATTGTCTGAGTGCCTAATCTACACGTCACTGTGTCAAATACTCTGCCTATATTATTATATATAATCTGTCCAGCAAAGTGCTGGATGGGCATTTTATCTCCCTCATTGCAGATAATAACCCCGCAAGACCAAACAGTGTCAGAGGTTAGATCTCAATCTTAGAGGTTAGATCCCAATCTGCTCCGACGCCAGATTCCAAGCTGCCATTCAGGATCGCTGCCTAACTCAATTAACTTTTACTAAGTAACACAAATTAACATATGTCCACTGATCAAGTTATCTATCATAACAGAATTTACCCTTGTTTTTCTTGACGTTGTGAAAGGCTTAAGTTTTCAAAAAAAAGAAAAAAAGTCTGTAAAAGGCTCCTAAGCCTGACATAAATCAAGAAAGGCAAGTTCCGCCTTAACGGACTGTGAACACGCTTATTGGTTAGGATCGCACGGGCTGACTCATTTCTTTTTTGCTGTGTTAGAGGGCCACACCCTGAATTCCAAAAAAAAAAAAAAAAAACCAAACCTCTGCTGCCCGGCCACACCCGCGGCTTCCCTGCCGGAGCCTCTGGGGGTTAGAGCCGGCGTGCCCGCTCACAGCTGCCCCCCGGAGAGGATCCTCCCGCCGCACGTCTGTCGGCCCGCCCGCCCGGACGCCGGCTGCGAAGCGCCGCGGTCCTCGCACGCCGGCCCCGCAGGCCGCGGGAGAAGGCGGTTCGGGCCGGCGGAGGCGCGCCCGGGAGCCGGGGCCGGGGGGTCGGCGCGCCGCCGGCCGCCTTCTCCTCTCCACCGGAGTCCGGGCGGGCAGCGCGCACCCTGAGCGCGCCGTACCCGCGCGCGGACTTGGCGCCCCAGGAAGTTTCTGGAGACTTGGCCTCCAGGGAGGAGAGACCGTAAGTACTGCTCATTCTGGGATGCTTGGCTTCATTAATAGGCTCTCTGGGGGCCGCGTGGTAACACTGTCAGACAGAGACCTGGTTAGAAGCGGGGAGAAACAGCCTTCCCTGCCTTGCAGAAAACACTTGGTACCGCAGGCTTTGCTGTTCCCTCTCCTAAGGGACTCTTAGTTTTTACTGGATGCGCTTTGATGATCCAACAGGCAATTGCTATTGATACCTGAGAACTGTAACACGGTAGTTGACTTTAGAAATTGGGGTCTCAGTAGAGGTAGGTAGGCTGCATCAACAAGATGCTCTAAGTGTTGGGGGTGCGTTTGAGAGTCAAGGGGTCAGGGGGTGGTTTCAGTTTGGGTTTATCAGGCTTTCCTAATGGAGGGTTTTGAGGGAGTGGGGTTGTATTTACAGCTTGGTTGCTCCGTTTTGGGGAAGTACTCACTTGCTCAACTCCAGTCCTGGTATAGAAAGGTTCTTTAGCCAACTCCTGTGCCTAATGGGGAGCAGCTGGTGAGTGAGCCCAGCGCGCAGTGCCAGAGGAAAGCACGTGCTCCGGGTGTTTTGGAATGCGTGTTTACTCCACTGCCGTGCTCTCTGTTTCTTGTGGCCAGGTAACTGCTCCTGTGGAATTTGGGGAAATAAAAACACTGAGAAGAAGGCATGGTACTTGCTTTCCCCCACTGCCCCACCTGTTTGTGTATGCTGTGTGTAGACATTACTTAAGTTGTAACGGGAGCCAGAAGATCTAAGGTCTGTTGACTCTGTTGAATTGATCACTGTTAAATTTATGTAGAAAGAGTGAGCCTCTTTGAAAAGTCTGCTTTTATTTAAAACTGCTTTTTATGTAAAAAGTTATCAGCACGTGCATAGCGATTTGTATGGTGCAGGCAAATATTTTCTTCTGAGAGGGGTGAGGAGGTAGAGAAGCAGATTATTGCTGTGATTATTGCTGTTTTATTTGAGGACACAGTGTAACAGTTGTCACCACCAGAAACTGTACTAAAAAGTCAGGCTGAAGATACCGTAAGAGCATAAAGGATGACAGGAAAATGTAAATGAATTATGAAATTACACCTGTGAATTATAAAGGTATGAATAGTACCTTTACTCTTCATTTTTGTAGATACAAACTAATGCAACAGAGAGAATGAGTTAAGTGCTTAAGCAGCTGACTTTTAAACTCTGTAAAGGAAATGCTTCTGGAAAGAAATCGCTTCTAAGTGGAATAATTAGAGTAGTTAGAATTTTTAATCAGTTGCCCTTTGAATTCCTAGTTCCACTAATTTTGTGCTCATACGCTCATGGTTAAATTCAGTTGCTTCGAGTTTAACTAATCAAAGGCCTCTGCATTAAAGGTGACATCTTGGGATCCCATTTCTTTTGGAAAACAGACTGTGATGTTGACAGAAATGACCATAAGTCCACTGGGGTAGTTGGAAAAGCACCCCCCGCCCCAGGTGGTGAGAATGGGAAAATATTTAATTAACTCTAAGATGTCTAAAATCTAAAGGGATAATTAAATCCAAATTTTGCTTTGAGTTTCAGCTGGTAGCTATAACAGACCAGAACATTTAAGTGAGATGCTTCACACCTGCGGCCTCATTTTCGTTTTTCCCAGTAATGTTGAGAGGTAGAGGTATTATCAGCTCTGCTTTCTAGATGAAGAAACAACCTCAGCAAGGTTACCTCATCTCCAAATTTTGTAGCCGGTTAATTTAGTTTACAAGGTAACATTTAAAGTTTGTCATTTTTCCCCATGTGGCCCCAATTGCTCCTAATGTAGTGTTGATTTTTCTGTGTGAAGTAATCCAGAGGAGGTTCTGGGTTCAAAGCAGATTTTCGAAGGGGTTTTAAGCTCCTCATTGCCCCAGTGCCAGAATATCAAGGTTCAAGGAATAATGCATTTACTTTGGAAGCTTGCCGTTTTCAAGTATTTACTAAGCAAGCCCTCTCCTTCACAAGCCCAAGCATTGATACCCGATGCTGCCTCATGGTTGCTGGTTTGGGGGAACTTTACCTTTTTTCCTGAGGCCCTGCTAATTGAGTGTGTGCAGATTGTTCTGTTTCTCACCAAGTATGGCTCGGCCGTTCTCTGATTTTAATACCAAGCAACTGAGCTTATGGTCATCCAGTGGTTGACTGTCTAAATGCACTCCTGCAGTATTTTATATGCTATGTGAAATGTTTTAAAATTTCTACTAGCATTTAGGTTAGTGCTGAACCTATTTGTTAGCAATGATAGGGTCGTGAAAAGCATGCTCTGTGAATGCTAAAGATTTTTTTGTTGTTGTTGAAGGTGGGGTAGGCTCAGCGCGTCTCACCAGGGGTGGCCAGTTCTGAGAGTCCATCTGCTGGATCATCTGTTGGTGACTTTCAACCTCACAGAGCCTCTCTGCCAGGCTCCTCTATCCATAGGATTCCCCAGGCAAGCATACTGGAGTGGGTTGCCATTTCCTTCTCCAAGTGATATTCCCAACCCAGAGATTGAATCCATGTCTCCTGCATTTGAGATAGATTCTTTACCAATTGAGCCACCAGGGGATCATCTGTTGGGATGCCACATAGTACAGAACAATGCCACTTTCTTAGAAGACAAAGAACTACATTGTCTGTTCCAGGATGGAATATGGCTCACATGCCACCTCATCATTCTTGGCATCTATTTGACACTGAATACCCACCCACCTTCTCAGGCAAAACAAGGATGCCTTGGCTTCCTTCTTAAACCTCTCTGAACCCCCAGCTGCTTTAAGTGAATGGAATTCTTGAGGGTGTTGAAAGGACATGCCCATGTGCTGATAAAACCATTTTGGGGTGATCTTGAGAAAATTGTGGAGAGGAGGAAGTGTGCTGGTCCACTTTGATTTTCACAACTGGGGAGATGGTAAATTATGGAAACTTCAGCTGCAGCGTGTATGTTGCTATTTAGCAGAATAATAAATCACATTTTTGAAAAGATGAATTGGGATCACTTAAAAAAAAAAAAAGTGGTGGTGATCAGTAGGTAGCATCACTCATCTCTAATAGACCTCATTTCTTTTTCAGTCTCTTGGATCTTGTGTGTGCTTTGCTTGCTCTGTCGTGTCCAGCTCTTTGCGACCCCATGGACTGTAGCCCATGAGGCTTCTCTGTCCATGGATTCTCCAGGCAGGAATATTGGAGTGGGTTGCCGTTCCCTTCTTCAGGGAATCTTTTGACCTAGGGATGGAATCTGAGTCTCTTGTGTCGCCTTCATTGGCAGGCAGATTCTTTAGCACCTGTGTCACTTGCTACTTAAAAAGTATACAAGGATGTGGTCGTGCCATGCTATGGATACAACATGTCTGCACTGGCAAAACATTTAACAACGTGCTGTGTATTCTTTACTCAAGATGGACAAATATGGGATGGACAGCAGCGTCAGTAAGTGGGTGTGTGTCTTGTCATACCCAAGGAGGGATTATCAGTAGGGTCACCTCAGAATTGAATAAGGTGCCCACAATATGCCTTGATGAGGGCATTTGCTACAACTGGACAACAAAACTCACTGGTAGAGACAGAGAATTTAGAACCCGGGAGGTGATAACCCTGCAGTTCTTTGAAGTCCTGTAGATAGTGGTTCAGAACAGGGATTTTGGAGCCTGATCTTGGGCAAGTTATTTGAGTGCTCTTTGCCTCCGTCTCTCCATTCATAAAATGCAGGTGATACTACTTCCTTCACACGGCTGTTGAAGATGGTAAGGATCAAATCAGATGATTCAACCCAACTGCTTGAAAACAGAGCCTGACCATAAATCGTGTGTGCCGTTTTAGTCTTTGTTGCTACTGCCTTTTCTCCTGTGGCAATATTGTGCCTGTTTCTGGGTCTGTGTTTAAGTATGTGTCCGGAATGGAGTAATCAGGTTTTCGGAGAGAGCCTATAAACTCTATGAACAATGGTTGAAGATGCTGAGGATGTGTACCATAGTGTAACAGCTTAGAGACAGTAAGCATATACCGAGAAGTGACCAGAGGTGATCACTTCTGAATTCTAAGATACTTCGTCCAGTCTAAATGCTTTCTTTTAAGGAACTGTAGCTTGGTATAAAAGAGGTCTCCATTAAACTCGGATTTAGTGGGATTCTTTTCTGGCTATCAGTACAATCTTTAACCAGGCCATTAACTTAACACAGTGGCTTTCCATGGCGTGTGAGTTACCCCTCAGGAGACGTTTGGTCATAGTTTTGATGGACACAGCTAGGGTGGGAAGAGTGCTCCTGGTATTTAGCAGGTAGAGACCAGGGATGCTGCTGACATCCTGCAATGCACAGGATGGCCCCAAACTGACAGTTATCCTTTTCAAATGTCGATAGTGCCAACATTTGAGAAACCCTGGCTTACCTCTTCATTATATGTGTTTCTCTTTGTGAAATCTGAGTACTGATCTTGGCTTTAGCAACATCACAAAGTAGCTTGAAGAGTGTATTTATGAAAGGGCCTTTGAGAGTTAACATATTCTGAAATCTGCAGATGTATACAGCATATACATTTTATCAGCAGCAACACAGTAAAGTATCACTTGCTCCATTGCGGGGAGAGAGATATTATGGTGGTTTGAGAATCTGATAGGTCTGTGCTTGAGTCTCAGCCCTTCCAGTTTAACTGGCTGTGTGATTTGGGGCAGGTTTCTTTAGCATATCCCTAAAATCAGTTGCAAGTTAATGTCTTTGACTTACGAGTTTCACTGTTTGTGTATGTGTGTATGTGAGAGAGAAAGAGATAAGGTTTGGATTGAAAGATCCCCAAGTGTGTATAACCCACCTGCTGTCTACCTTCTAAAAGCAGAATGCTTTGTAGCAATGTTTATCTTCAAGGAGGTAGCAGTAAAGGTTCCCTGAGTTAGAGAGGTTCTTAACTCAGGTTGGAGAGTGGAAGTTAGTGGTTTTTTAAAGAGAGGTTACTTCCTAACTTTTTTCTCACAGTCCTCAGTGCATTGGAACTGAATTGTTTAAAACTCACATAAACACATGAGCTGAGCCCTTAGATGGAGGAGGTGTTAGTCCCCCGACAGCTGGCCTCTCTGTGGGCATCTGGAAACGTTCCTCCTGGAGCGGTGGGGAGAACTCGTGGCTGGCTTACACCACGAGAGCGATGGCAGCCCCGAGGTGAAGTGCAGCAGCCACAGCCTCCGCGGCATGTGGAAGGGAATGACTTGAGGACCAGCTTACACTTAGGAGAAATTTATAACACAGATTAAACTCTGTTAGTGCTTGGAGCCTTTCATTAAGCTAACCTTCAAGCTTTAAGTCTCCTAATGGTACAGAAATAGAAGGTGGTGTTCCAGACCCTCAGGGTCTCCAGCTGCCCTTGAGTTGCTTGGTAAGCACTCTTGGTGAAAGCTCAGTGATTCTAATGGAGAATCTTGAACTGGTTACACAAAATTGCATACCTCTGTGGGGTCAGAAGGCAAGAGTTTGATATTCAAGCCAAATTGAAAGTCAGGTTAATAATAAACTAAATGAGGCTAACAGAGGCATCATAATTTTAGATAGTACCAGTGACCACAATTCTTGAGACAGCTTAGATGATTGCTCCACTTTTGTAGGTACATCCTTATATATATCATTTTGATTTCTCTGATGTGGGTGAGACCAGAAAATTCCATAAGCTGCCAAAAGTGTTGTTGAAAGTGTTGGAAGGCTGATTATGGGTTTGCAAAGGCCCCTGGGCATCAGCTTAGTGAAACTGTGCAGTAGTGGGTAACAAAATCCAACTTTTAACCTTGTGCTGAGTCAACAGATCTAAAGATAGATTTCTTTGAGTCTTGCAACTAGAATCTCACCAAAAGACCCCAACAAATTTTAAACATAGAAGGAACAAAGAGATTTAAAATGTCAAAGTAGAGTGCAACAGGATAGCTCATCCTCCACATCTAAGGCCTGTTAGTTTGTGTTTTGGCATTTAATGATTTTTAAAAAGTGTACGTCTTTCAATATAAGTTGTGAGTGGAGTATTTTTTTTTTTTAAAGCAGCCGGTCCCCCTTCCCTGAAATTCCTAAAACCTTCATCTCCCTGTGGAATCATTGGCTTCTGCCCTAAGTGTGGTATGCATACCATACATTAGGGCCAGCAGGGAGATCCCTTCTGCTTTCTGACCAAAAGAAACTGTAAAATACCTCTATAATGAATGGATCACAGAAAAGATAGGTGAAGTAAGTAAAGAGATTAAATGGCTTCTAGGGTAAAATTATAACTTAGTCAAAGGTACTGACATCTTAGTCTGAAAAAGGATCCTTTTGAAGGAGAGTTCAGTGGAGTGAAACTTGGAGACGTCAGGTTGGCCTTTCCATCGGAGAAGGTCCCCTGCCCCTCATAGCATCACTGGATCTGTCTAATGATCTTACCCCAGTGGTGGGGCCATCTGTGGGTTGACATCAGTTGGTTAGGTTCCAAACCTGACTTCGACTGTAATCTTGCCCTCGTCACTGAACACCCCTGAGCCTACCTGAACGCTCACGTGCACTGTCAGGCCACACAGGAAGCCACAGAAGCCCTTCTGTGCCCGTGATGCATTCTTCTGATTATACTTTGGGTTCCTCATGAATTATGTTTTTTGGGAGACATAGGATCAGCACACATCAGCATCGAACATCTAGTCTACATGATGGTATTAAATTGATGTTTTTACTTGAATGTCACCCTGAGCGTGGTTAGCCCGAGCCATCTGCTAATCACCACATTTGTGAATTGCAACGTTCAGGGGTCAGCCTTGAATGGTGGCAAGTCCACACCAAATGATGGTACTCTGTGGAGACTAGTTGGCTTCTCCAGTGTTTGTCTTTGCCCTGAGTATACTTTTCTGTATGACCAGCAACGTAAGAAGGTGATGCCCATCCTAATGGTAGTATCTTTTTTGCTCTTTTGAAAACAGTGGGAAGAAAAATGAGTATAACAGTGCTTTATCATGCTGGAAATGCGGTGGTCTCTTGTTAGTGAGTCACGTAAACACGAATAAAGCTAACTAGAGTACATTGTTATCGGTACAATTACAATGTACACTAATTCCTGCTTTGCTAGTTAGCATATCCTATAATTCTCATTTAGATGGCACAGATTACTAAACAATTACAAAAGTCCCCAGTCAAAGCAGTTCATAGCCAGCATTTCACAGTAGCATTTTGCAGGGTGATTTAGTATGGCTGAGATTCTTGTAGATTTATAAAGCATACTTCTATTTGGTTCTCAGGATAGCATGGCCAGGTCTTTGGGGGCATTTGAGTTCCAAAAGCTGTGGTACTTGTAAAGTCTATTCAGGTAAAACTATGCTTTTAATATTGTTATATTCCCACAGATATACTGAAACGATTCCCTGAAGTTAAGTACTGTTGATAGGAAGTGATTGTGTGCTGTTGAGGCATGGTTAGATAATACCAGTCTACCATCCTGGGAGAGTCTTAAATCTTTAGCATTTACTTCCAGGAGCAGAATTCTCAGGAGAAGCAGGAGCCTGATGATGTCATTTACGCTGATGATGTCCATGTAAAGGTCAGAGATGTGAAAGTGCATGCTTCTAACCCAGAAGTTAGTCATGGTTGGTCTATATCAAAGGGAATGTCTTTCTCAACTGCAGCAGCGCCAGGATAGATGAAGGTATGTCATGTGGCAACTGCACAGTCCCAGGAAGACTCTAGAGGAATCCTCTGGGAAAGAGAGTAAGATAGGGCTGGAACAATAGGAAATTAGCATGGAGTGGAATAAGCATGGGGTAGTTCCCATTGGGTTGAAAAATAGGGAACACAGAGCAAGAATTCTGTTACTTACAATTCCAGCGCTCCTCCTCTTACTGGAGTGAAGCCTGTACTTCTCAACAACCCACATTTCCTCCAGACCTTCATTCTCAAGCTGTCATTGTGTTTAAAGGAAATTTATTCTCTAAGAAATTTGTTCACCAAGGTCTCTGAGTAAATTGTATGCTCCTGTGGTTGGGGATAAGGTAGGCCAGAGGCGGTTAGATTTTTACTGTGAATAGAATGAACAAAAGGGCTGATAGTTCTACAGTTACTGTGCTTCTCTCTGTGCCACCTGTTCCCCACCAAAGTCCACAAAAGCACCCACAGCAGGAATCCTTCCCCACCATAGAGATGACCATATGCTAGACCTCTGCTAGCCAACACTGTAGCCCCTGGTCACTTGTGGATATTTAAATACAATTAAATGAAACATTCTGTTCTTAGTCATGCTAACCATATCCAGGTACTCAGGAGCTGCATGCCTGGTGGCTGCCATCGTGGGATGGAGCAGATACAGAACATTGTCATCAATTCACCCCAGGAAGATGATTCAGCCATAAGAAAGGACTGGATCCATTTTCGTATGTACTGGCTCCATCTCCAAGGACTTCTTATATAAACTAAAACATTTCTAGGGTCTAGCAGTTGAGTCTTTTAGGCCACATGAAGATATATTATCGAAAATCATAGTTTTCCTCGAGTTTCAATTTTGAATTCCAGCAGAGCATGACTGCTTTTGAGTCGAGGTGAATTATCGGCACGTTATAATGCAACTGGTTCGTGGGGGACTAAGGAGGAAAACAGAAGCCATTTTGTTTACGGTTGCGGGTATTTAGTGAAGTTCCTCCATAGGTGATGCTACAGCAGAAGTCCAAGGAAGAACCCTAGAGATTAGCCCCAGCCAGAAGTCACTACTATCGTCAGGCTGGAGGGACTAGTGGTGGGAGCTGTTACTGAAGCCCAGGGGCAGATAAGAGCCAAAGCCCCAGAGGAGAACCCAAGATATCAGCAGATATCAGCAGATAGAAAGGTGAGAAGCCTTCCGCTTTGCTGTCCGCTCTGCGCTCCAGTCTCTGCCACTGCCTCCTGTTGGTTGAATCCAGCAGGTTGATTCCCTGTGACTGCAGAGAAGAGTTGGGGACCAGAAGGGATGGATCTGTTAGCCCAGGACCGACACAACTGGTATCTGTTGATAGAGACAGCTGTCACACATAAGGTGACCTCCTCAGGTGGCCCCCGGCAGGCATGCACAATCGTGCAGCTTTCTGAACGGCACTTCCCGAGTTGCTTTCTGTGTTTCTCTCTTGAGAGGAACTGGAAGTCCTGGGCGGCAGGGGCTGTGTTGCAAGCATCTAGGTATTTCGGGCCCCTGGCGCGTAGTGGGTACATGTTTAGGTTTTTAACAGATTGGTTCACAACTTACTAAAGTACATTCTCTGGAAGATATGTTTCTCAGAAAACTTTTCTTTCTTTCTTTTTTTAAAGAATATGTTTGCAGCTGCCAGTGCCCTCTCCTAGAGGGTAGGAACCTAGGACTATAGTAACATGAGTAAGAAGACGAGCAGGAGAGGGGAGGGCCTGGAGAGAGGGAACCAGGGTAGGAACATTCTGGCGAGTTCATTAGGGTCTCATAAATAAACGTCTGGATGAGCCTACTTATCACAAGGGCTAGCTTCTCAGAATCCCTGCAGTTTGTCATTTTGGCCTCAACTAGGGAAAAGCGGAGGCCCCTGAAAAGAACATCCCCTGGCAATTAAAAATACTAGACACCGATTATACAGAAATGTAATTCCTGGTATTATAGAAGAGAAATCAATTCTTGGTATGCTGTCAGCTTTGACTTTTTCTCCCAATATTTTAAAATTTATTCTAATCTCAAGAGATTTTCTACACTGAGCTGACTACTGTCCTGACTCACGTGATGTTTTATGATAACAGTAAATTTGCACCTAGCATAAAGTAAGTATTTGATAAATCTATGTTCACCAGGTGAATGGGCGTGTGGTTAGGAATCATAATTTAAAGCATTTGGCTGTTTTTCATAACATGAAATCATTGTGGAGAGTGCTGATCTAAACCTACATTTCATTATCTACACTATGTCGTGTAGCAATATTAGTTTACTTACAGCTGCGCACCGTGGTTGGGCCTTATCTCTTTCCTTCACAGCTGTGGTGTAAGGTCGATATTATTATTCCCAGTCATGAATAAACTTGCTGCTGCTTCCATGTAATGGCTAGATGTTCAGAGAAGAGTATGTACGAGTTGGTGTCTGCCCTAGAGGGGTTCAAGACCTTGAACGTTGGGTCCATTTCAGTGGAACTAATCCTGTATCCAAGGGGGTCTCTTCCAGGGGCCTTAGAGGAGCAGGACTTGCTGGGAACAGGAGGGGACCCACACGAGACATCTGAGGCCAGGTTCAGAGGCCCTGTGAAGGCTTGGAGCCCTCAAACAGCCTGGCACTTTGGGGTTCCTTGAGCCACTGAGGCAGACCAAAATGCAGAGGTAGGTAGAGTGGTCTCCTATAGGATGATGGTGGTGTCACGGGGTGATTAAATAACATTATACAATTTTGTTTTTAAGCTGAGAAACTCTGATGGCAGGGAGGATCTTGCATCTCCCTGGACTGTAATAACCCACATGACCCCCTCTGAAGGCCAGGGTGTAGGCAGCGACAGTGGTTCCGAGCAGGAGGGGACATATTCCATTTAGGAGAAATCTGTGGAGTAGAATCGGTGGGATTTGGTGGCCATGTTTATGTGAGAAAGGGATGGAGTGGGACAGGGTGATGGCACTTCTTGACCCACAAGAGAGTGCCTCTCCCTACTGTTCTTTTTCTTCCTCCCCTAATACTCCAAAAAAGTCCCTTTTTTCACGACATAGAATTTAAGCTTACAATTAATTACACGGGTCTAATCTAACCAGGAGATCCTCTAGGGAGAACCACGCTTTTTTCCCCCCCAAAGTAATGTTCACCTAAACGGGGAAACAGTTTTAATCAATCAACAAATCATAGAGCTTCTTACTTTCTGCCCTTCTATGACTGTTACTTAGAGTTTTGTTGGGAGAATAACTTGAAAAGTGAGAAATAGATATGTCGGATTTTTCTTGTCTCCCTTTTTTGTTATATTTGTTTTCTGAACAGATCTCCTGATCTTTGGAGCCTGGAGTACTCGGCAGATTAGGGCTCAGGTTCTCCATGTGTCAGAGTGCCAGGTGTGGATAACTAAAGGCATGTCAGGTACTGCGGGCTGGGTGCTGGATTTGTATTTCGCCTATGCTAGCTTAACTTAATCCTCACAGTGCTATATTATAGATAGCAAAATTATATATATATATATATATATATATATATTTTTAGAAGTGAGCAACTGAGGATGAGAGAATATAGGTAAGTTTAAGGCCATGCAAACAGGGACAGAATTGCAGAATGTAAATTGCTGATTGAATGAAAGAAAAATAAAAGTTCTGAGAAAAGGGTGGGCTTTTGCCCCTCCTTATGCCAGTTATCAGTTTACTGCGTGTCAGTCACAAGCTCACACTTTACTGGTCTGCAAAAATGGACCTGAACCCCTGGAATATTTTTTCACTAGCTCACTTGCATGATGTTGTTAACCACTGTTGGTAGAAGATGCCAGAAGGGCACTGCTGGGAGGAAGGCCTTGTGCTTCCTGGGTCCGTTGTGCTCCTTGGCAGCCCCGTGCTGCCTGGGCAGTAGTTAATGTCCTCAGGCTTTGAACACTATATGGTTTGATTACCTATGTTATCCATATAGTGACTTACCACTAAGGGTGCTGAAGATTGTTTCTTTCCTTTTCTTTTTTATTGTTTGCCTCTTAAACCTCGGATAAATACATGGATAGTCAAGAGTTGGTGCCATTTATGAAATGTCATCCAGCCAGATGACATCCTATGCTTTTTGTTTAATGCCTGTGAAGATGTTTGGTGCAGCCTAGAATTATAATTGTTGTTCAGTCGCTAAGTCATGTTTGCGGCCCCGTGGACTGCAGCACGCCAGGCTCCTCTGTCCTCTGCTATCTCCCGGACTTTGCTTAGTTTCATGTCCACTGAGTCAGTGGTGCTATCTAACCATCTCATCCTCTGAATTATAATAACATGTGAAATAATTCAATTTGAGATTTATCTCTGAGGCTTTATAAATATTTGCCAAAGGATGTCACAATATAATATGGGATTATGGTTTTATTTGTCTGTACTGGATTTTTTATTTGGTTTGCTAGTGCATTTCTTTACTGTTTTCTTGTGAATTTGGAAGAACAGACCTTCCAGAAAAGCTTTTTAAAGTTTTTCCCTCCAGGTTGTTTCCTGCGTTCTATAGCTTTGAACTACTACTACATTTCATGGCAGTCTCTTGCTCCCTAACACCATGCAATGCCTAATTTATCATTTTGTTTAAAACATTTGAAAGGGACAAATGCTCAGCCTTGACCTTGAACCCAAGTTGATACTTGATCTCTCTGTGCTGCTTTCATTTTCTCTACTTAACTTTTTATTTTGGTGTGTTTTTCTTCCTCAGAACTCTCCTAAAAAAAACCTTTAGCTCATTAAATATATTTTCAGAGGTTCAGACTTTAAATTTTTAAAAAATTAGATTTTATGGAAAAACAATGTATAGAGAGATAACTGCCCATAATCTTACATTTAGGTAACCCATGTTGATGTTGAAAATAAATAAAAAATAGTGTATGTATGTGGTTAGCATGCAAATGGTACCAAAAGATACAAAAAGAGAAGGAAAAGCCTTTCTGCAAATGTAACTGTTAAGTTTCTTGTGATTTCTTCCAGGGGAAAAATGTTTTTGGCATATATCTACCTGTCTCTCTGCTTTTCACATTTTTTTCATAAAAGGATTCAATTACACATTTTCTGTACTATTTTTGGTATTTTTTTCCTGTGTGTATGTGTGTTTAGAGCTCTTTCCCATCAACATACAGATATCTTCCTTATTCACTTTAATATGATATGGTTAAGATTTCATTATTTCTCCACATTATGGGTGTGTAGTAATTGACTTTACCTATGTCTTAATTCTAGCTAGTCTAGTAACTGCCAGGTATTTGTGGGGAGGAGTTGTGGTTACCTAGTGGAGTTACTGTAGTTTGCCTTTTTGTAAGTAAACATCCTGCTGATATATCAGTAGGTTACATTCCTAATAGTGAGATTGCTGTCAGAGAATAAGTGCATTTTTAACTTTGTTATTATTCAGTCACTTAGTTGTGTGCAACTTTTGGGGATCCCGTGGACTGCAGCACGCCAGGCTTCCCTTTCCTTCACTATTTCCCAGAGTTTGCTCAGATTCACGTCCATTGAGTTGGTGATGCTGTCTACCCATCTCATCCTCTGTCACCCCTGTCTCCTCCTGCCCTCAATCTTTCCCAGAATCAGGATCTTTTCCAGTGACTTAGCTCTTCATATCAGGTGGCCTAAGTATTTTATCTTCAGCTTCCGCATCATTCTTTCCAATGAATATTCAGGGTTGATTTCCTTTCGGATTGACTGGTTTGATCTCCTTGCTGTAAGGACTTTCCTGCTAGCTCAGCTGGTAAAGAATCTGCCTGCAGTGCAGCAGACCCCGGTTTGATTCCTGGGTTGAGGAGATCTGCTGGAGAAGCGATAGGTTACCCACTCCAGTATTCTTGGACTTTCCTGGTGGCTCAGCTGGTAAAGAATCTGCCTGCAGTGTGGAAGACCTTGGTTCGATCCCTGGGCTGGGAAGATCCCTTGGAGAAGGGAATAGCTACCCTCTCCAGTATTCTGGCCTGGAGAATTCCACGGACTGTATAGTTGATGGGGTTGCAAAGAGTTAGACACAACTGAGTGACTTTCACTTTCACTATCCAAGGTACTCTCAAGAGTCTTCTCAAGCACCAGAGTTCAAAAGGATCAATTCTTCAGCACTCAGCCTTTATAGTTTAAAGGCTCACATCCCTACATAACTATTGGAAAAATCATAGCTTTGACTATATGGACCTTTGTTGGCAGTGATGTCTGTGCTTTTTAATACACTGTCTAGGTTTGTCATAGCTTTCCTTCCAAGCAATTGTCTTTTAATTTCATGGATGCAGTCACAATAGCACCCCGCTCCAGTACTCTTGCCTGGAAAATCCCATGGATGGAGGAGCCTGGTAGGCTACAGTCCATGGGGTCGCTAACAGTTGGACACGACTGAGTGACTTCACTTTCACTTTTCACTTTCACGCATTGGAGAAGGAAATGGCAGCCCACTCCAGTGTTCTTGCCTGGAGAATCCCAGGGATGGGGGAGCCTGGTGGGCTGCCGTGTTTGGGGTCGCACAGAGTTGGACACGACTGAAGTGGCTTAGCAGCAGCAGCAGTCACAGTCCGCAGTGAGTTTGGAGCCCAAGAAAATAAAATCTGTCATGGTTTCCATTTATTCCCCTTTTATTTGCCATGAAATGATGGGACAGGATGCCATGATCTTAGTTTTTTGAATGTTGAGTTTTAAGCCAGATCTTTGGCTCTCTTCTTTCACCTTCATCAAGAGGCTCTTTAGTTCCTCTTCACTTTCTGCCATTAGAGTGGTATCATCTATATATCTGAGGTTGATATTTCTCCTGGCAGTCTTGATTCCAGCTTGTAATCCATACAGCCTAGCATTTTGCTTGATGTACTCTGCATATAAGTTAAATAAGCAGGATGACAACATACAGCCTTGATGTACTCCTTTCCCAATTTGAGCAAGTCCCTTGTTCCATGTTCAGTTCTAATTGTTGCTTCTTGACCTGCATGCAAGTTTCTTAGGAGACAAATGAAGTGGCCTGGTATTTAACTTGATAAACATTACCAAATTGTACTCCAGAAAGGCTACAGAGATTTGTTTTCTTTTACCAAGGTTGTGTCCTTCTCAATCTTCTGCTCCCAGCCCCTGTAAATCACCAGACTTTAACAGTTTTGCCAATCTGATAAGTTAAAAGTGTTATCTTTGTATTCACTTGCTTATCTTTAATTACAGGTTTAATATCTTCCCATAGGTTTGTTGAGCATTTGAATTTCTTTCTGTAAATTGTCTGCTCTTATGGCTTATGTTGTACTATCTTCTTCCTCTTCCCCCTCCTCTTTTTCCTCTTCTTCCCTATAGAGTTCTTTATTTTTGTCAAACTGATTTATATGAGCTCATTTTAAATTAGGGAAATTAGTCCTTTTATATATGTGTTGCAAATATTTTTTCTCCTGTTCTATCCTGTCTTTCAGTGTTCATTAAAAACTTCGTTGCTGTAAGAAATATAAAACATTTTTTTTTAAAGAAATGAAAGAAGGGTAGAAATTTAGAAAAGTTGGCCATACTTTGTCCTATGTTTAAGTACTAGTAGTTGTGGTTTGGGAGAGTGTGTCTTCCTAGCCCTGGAAACCCCATGCCATCTGACACACCAAGACCAATTAGAAGGAGTAATGGATATTGGTGTCCTTCCAACCTCTGAATTTGCCTAGGTCCTCAGTAATTTATTGGGTTTCTTAAGAGCAGGTGAGCTAATGAACAGCCTTATCTATAAATGCCAAATTTAGCCACTTGATGAGATCATTCCTGGTGGCCAGACACCATGGGTAATTCTCACTTCTGTATCTCAGCACCTAGCACAATCCCTGAAGTGAAACACTGTGTGTTGAATTTATGGATGGAGACCAGGAGTAGCAAGAAACTCTAGTAAGAGATGAGCAGAAATAATGAGCTTAAGCAAAGGATTGACTTTAGAATGCTCTAGTCAACTTGATGTGTGCATGCCTGACCTATGTATCAGGCCTAGTGGCCAGAGCACTTCATTTCCTGCCATTGTAACCCCTTGAAGAGGTTTAGCTTGTAGACAGCGGAGTTGATCCTAAGATAATGATATATTATTTATCTCATGATAAATTTTAGAGACTATTTAATATGGAAATAGTGAACTGGCTCCAAGTTCACCGGAACGAACCTCTTCTTTCTTTGTGTTCACATGGTTACCTGTCCATTGGCCAGTCAGAATCACATCTACTCTCTTGTGAGTAGAGTGTTACCAAAACAATATTTTTTAATCTACTTTTAATTTCATGAAGAGATCAAGAATGGATACCTCTCCAAATTTCTTCAAAGAACAGACTTCTCATTTGAACGTTTAAAATGTAAGATTTTGGTTAACAAGAATTGAGTGTATAAAGGCTCGTTTTATATATATAATATAAATTAAGACTCAGCCTATACCCAAGGAAAATGTTTATTTCACTAGTTTTTTATTTAATTAAATATCTCCAGAGAAGATTTTAAGGATCTCTTGAAACTTTATATAATATATATATAATATACACTTCGTACTTTCACACATACAGAAAGCCTTTTAATGGTATCCTGTAAAGGGCAGTATTATGGTACAGTATTTTCTTGGTTTGACCTACAGTGCTACTCCCTGAAAAATATCAATAAGTCTAAATTTCCAGTAGGATCCTGGCCTTTTCTTCAAGCCGTTTGACCTAAGATGAGATGTCTAATGGGTTTGTTTACTCTTCATTGTTCCATGAAGGCAGTTGATTCTGTTAAGCTGAATTTACTGAAATAAGAGCCTTACAATAGGAAGATGGATTTATTTTTGAGAAAGCTAATGCTAAGCTTTGACTTCTGCAACTGTTCAGTGATATTCAGTGCAAAAATAATTGGACATCAGAACATTTAGAGAACTAGCCATTGTTGTTTTGGATGATCATGGTGCTTATTAAGCCTTCCTTTCAGTGTAGACTGCTGAAATAAGTGATGATGTCATTAATTGGTCTTAACCAGATAAAATTTTTTGTAGTTTGATAATGGCCCTTTTCTTTTCTAAACAGGATATCAAAATGAAAGACAAATGGAGATGTTAAAAAATTCCTAGTTGTGACAAAGGGAAGCTCACAAATGATTTCTTGGGCACAATAGATCTGTACCACTGTAATCCGCTTTGTATCCCCAGCTTTAGCTTATTAATCAAGTTGACTAAATAAGGCTGACAGAAATTCTTTTGTAAATTTGTCTTTGACATTTTATACAGGAGGATAAATGAATAAGATGAATGGACTCTACTTTGAAAAATGAGTTTGTGAAATCAGGGATGTCTGTGGTTTGTTCTCCTCAGTGAGGATGGGTTGGCAGGTGACAACTTGGTGCCTTGTCAAAAGGCATCAAGTGGGCCTTAGAGAAAGTAAGCAAATGAAAAACACAATATTAATATCAACAGTTACCATTGTAAAAATAAAAAAGATGCTTTGAGAAAATGCAGGACTTTTGTGGGATATTTTTGATTAACTGGTGTAAATTCTTGGTGGTTATACACCTTTTGGGAGAATGCTTTGCAGTTGAAATAAAAAATGTGACCCACTTGAGAATGAAACTAGTGAGACGTACAGTGAGTGGGAAGGCAGAGGGTTTGAAAATAGAAATTTCTGCATTTGATTCTTGTGTTGCCCCTCAGGGCTGTTCCCAAATAGGGAACACACTCTCTCCAAGCCTCTGTTTTTTTAATTTGTAAAAGCGTAGGTTAAAAGACCTCCCTCAAAGAGTTTTGAACTCCCATGGATGGAGGAACCTGGTAGGCTACAGTCCATGGGGTCGCTAAGAGTTGGACACGACTGAGCGGCTTCTCTTTCAGTTTTCACTTTCATGCATTGGAGAAGGAAATGGCAACCCACTCCAGTGTTCTTGCCTGGAGAATCCCAGGGACGGGGGAGCCTGGTGGGCTGCCGTGTTTGGGGTCGCGCAGAGTTGGACACGACTGCAGCGACTTAGCAGCAGCAGCAGATGAATTTGGTAGATAGTCATCACTGGACAAATACGTATCCTTCCTCTAAGGAGGTTTCTGGTATTGTGCAGGTGGAGAGAGCAGCTGCCAATAACAGTCTGGGTCTGCTGACACTGAATGGACCTCTTACAGCATCATGTATGGGAAATGGGGCTAGTTGAGAACTTGCTGTTTTTCAGGAAAGCAGAGATGTGTTCTGTTATTACAATGTGATAGTTAATGATTTTTCCCATTGCTGGCTCAAGTGTCAGATAATTGACCCTGGTTTGTGTTGTATGTCTCGAGATGAAGCTATGAGTCCCACTGAGGTCAATTATAGGCAGAAGTATTTATATTGGGGCATTTGTGTTTCTGGAGTCCTCTGCCACTGGGTCTGGTCACATAGGCTAATTATCGCCACTGTGAGACAGCAAAGTTGCCTTGGCGGCAGCCACATTAAAAACTGGTCACAACACGTTGAGCCAGGGCACTTGGGAGCTTCCCACCCAGGTAGCCTCTGGCCTCCGTGTGGCTCACGGGGAGGTTGATTACATCATTGTTGGTCATAAGACAGGCTCTGATGACGGTCCAGACTTCGATTAGTGCCTGCTACATCTTGCTCACATACTCATATTGAAATACTTGTGGCAGTGGAACAAAAACTCAGTGCATGGGATTTTTTTTTTTTTACCCCAAAAACATTTTGTGCTAGCATATAGCTGATTAGCAATGTTGTGGTAGTTTCAGGTAAACAGTGAAAGAACTCAGCCGTACATAATACATGTATCCATTCTCAGCTAAACTCCCTCCTATCTAGGTCGGCATATAACATTGAGCAGAGTTCGTGAACTATACAGTAGGTCTTTGTTGGCTATCCATTTTAAATATAGCAGTGTATACAGGAGCCTGGCGGGCTGTAGTCCATATTGCAGAGTTGAACACAGCTGAAGAGACTGAGGACGCACGCACGCACATGATGAGTGCATGTGATTTTATACTTTTCTTCCCCCCCACAATAAAGTTTCTTTTCATGTTTTTTTCCTAACTAATAATGTATTTATATATATGCTAAGTGCTAACAGGTAATAATTATTATGTACTGTACTCTAAGTGCCTTGTGTATTTCATATACTTAGTTAATCCTCATAAACTATAGTGTGGGTGCTATTATTATCCTTGGTTTACGGAGACAAAAAGCTGTGGCACAGAGTGGTTGAGTAATTTGCTCAAGATCTCACAGCCAGAAACAGAGGAGCCAGGATTTAAATCCGGGTCATCTCTTGACTACTACTATATCAACCTTCCTCTTCAATAAGAAAATTAAGATAGTTAAAAAGAACATTAAAAAAAAAACATATAAATCCTGTGTATCCGGTGACATCCATTTTCAGCACTTTGGTGCACTTACTTCCAGATTTCTTCCTTGAACTTTGATGGAAAATCCTCTCTCCCCATTTCTGCTTCCAAGGGCTAATGAAGCATTGTGAACAGCTTGTTATTTATCTTCCCAAATATACATGCAAACACATGCACAGGCATAGATAAGTCACATCCATTTCTTAATGTCCTACCATATGTATTGTTCTGCAAGGCAGTTTTTCACTTAGTATATGCTGGACATATTTCTCTATGTATTGTATATAATCTAACACGTATATTTTGACTGATAATTTAGTATGAATTGTACTACTTCAGAGGATGACTGTACCATAATTTCTTCCAGTGTACTGCTTTCATTAATGGACATTTAGATTGTTGCCCACTTTTCCCTATACCATTTACAGTAACTGCATATATTTTACTATGTGAAATTACTACAACTAACTTTCCTCTTATGAGATTCAGGTTGTTAGAAAGTATTAGGATGAACATTCTCACAACTGAGGATGTGGGTACATCCTTACTTAGTTACTTCCCAGTCCCTAACCAAACTTAATATTGAGGTATATTTTACATACTGTACATAATGTAAAACTCACCTCTTTTAAGTGTATAGTTCAGAAAATTTTAATAAATGTACTGAGTTAAGAAACCAGCACCATAAACCAGTTATATTAATGTAACATTTTCATTGGTCCAGTGAGACCCCTTTTGCCCTTTTACACTTACTCCCCATTCTCATCCCCAGCCCCAGATGACCACTAGTTTACTTTTCTGTCTCTACAGGCCTTTTCTGGACATTTCACATACCCTATCAATTTTAAGAGTTTAATATCCATGAGTAGTATTTCTTTTCTTATTCTTGAATAATTTGGCTCACATAAACTCCTGGCTAGAATTAATTCACTATATTAGAGCTTAGTACTGTCTTTCTTGAATATTATTATTATTATACATTTTTATCTTATGTTCCACAAACTGCAGTTGTGAAGCTTCCTCAGTATCCCTTGCCATATCAAAAGAGAACTGTTGGGTGGTTTTTCAACTTTTTTAGTTAATTTCTTCATGTGGTGGCTTGGTAGTAATGGAGATTCTTGACTTAGTTTGAGAATATATGCTGATTTCACAGAAGACATGCTACTAAGACATGTCAAGAACTTACCAGAATCTCACCTTTAAGAAGAGGTGCCAAAAAGTTCTTAGCTGTGATATCCCAAACAAGTTTGGGGTACTAAGTGTTAACTTCCTGTTGCTTAGAAAAGTTGGGCAACCCATTTGGACTGAACAACCCTGTAGTGTTAAAATAATTTAAAAATTGTAAAAGTTACAGTTGCCATTCAATGCTTTTATAAATTATTTTGAATGAAAAGCTGATAATTTTAAAACTTAGGATAATTTCATTTCAATATTTATTATTTCAATATCTGATTATCCCTGCAAATACTTTCGATAGAGGTGTGAATAATCTGATCATTTTTATATCATCTGTTTTGGGATTTCCATTTGAAGTATACACACAATTACTTTTGTTATTTCAAGTGAGTAATTACTATTGCCCAAAGAGCTTTTCATTTTTAAGAAGCTCAGAGAGAGTAGAGGAATAAGCAACAAGCCTGCCTCTTTTGTTAATGAGAAAAAATGCAGTATGATATTAACTATATGCTAAAATATTTGTTAGCACACCAGAATGCGGGGTCCAGGTGTGAGATTATTTCTGTGTGTAGTCTTTTGAAGGTATCTGGTACATGGAAAAGATCCTCCCAAGTCATACACCGAAGAGATGTGAAATGATTCAGCATCACAGTTCTCAGCTGCCATATCACTTGTTGAGGTAAATTTCATCACCATCATCCCTGCGAAGGCCTCCAAACTCATTTGCCTTTAGCGGCTCCTTTATGAGTCAGTGATTAACTTCTGTGGAAGGAAAGAGCTCTTTCTTTAGAAGCAAGAACAGATTTATCTTGAATACCTTTGAAACCTGAATGATTGCTTAGGTAACAGCTGTTGCATCTTTATGATCTCTGGCAAATGGGAAAGGCAACTTTCTCAACTTGTGTTTGTCCTCCACAGAGAAAACCAAAGCAATGCAGAGTTGTGGATGCTTACCCAGAAAAGGTAACTCATGTGTATAGAGGCAGAGAGTGGTAGACATCTGAGTACACCCAGGCACTTTGTTCTTCAGAACTTTTAGAAATTGGTTTTCTCTTTCATGGAAGGGAAGTGAGCTGTGATGAGCTGTGTGTGTCCGTGAGTGTTGTCGGAGTGCAGTTAAAGCTGGCTGTGTCCTTTTGTTTTCCCCTTTCTCTTTTGGTTTTGTATCATGGCTGACGCCTTTCATTTATGGGCCAGGTCACTCCCATACTTACTCTTTCCTGTACTCTTCAATGCTTTCATCTTGCTTTATTGTGCATGTGTACTATTTTAAGCTGCAAGATCCTTCTCTAGAATTGGGCAATGACAGTATAAACAGACACTGCCTGTGACCACGTATCCTGCCTGGTACCCACAGAGCACCCCATCCTGAGTGAGCTCTCATCTAGGTGTGCAGTGAGCCAACACCTCAAGGATGATAATCTGCTGTTTGCAAAAAGTGTACAATTTGAATCTCTAAATCTAGAAACTACATCAGATATCTTAGATGATCAGATTCACTGCAAGAGAACAGGTTGAGGGAGTATTGATGTAAAGAGGATGAATTGTTTTCTGGGGGGTTTGGTTTGTTTTTGATCTTATAGTACATTACTTTTGAGTAAATTTAATAAATCAACCAATGTTCACATTTTGAGTGCCCCATATTTTCACAAGACTGTGCATTGTTTACAAGTGTATATCTTGTACATAATGTTACCTTGCCATATATAGCTTTCTTCATTAACAGAGCCCCCGAGTTCTTGCATAGGGAATCATTGAGTTGTGGGAACCCAGCTAATTGTAAGAGAATCTTTCGAGTTCTTTGGGGAGGCAAGATATGAAAAATAATGCCATTTGGGGGATGTGGTTGTTGGTGGGGTTTGATGTGAGGAAGTATACTACTAAAAGCAGCCATGATTGATTGAGCACCTACTGTATGCCTGGACTGTAATAGATACTTTGTAATTATTTATTTCAATTAATCCTATGAAGTAGGTGGTGGTGTCCTTATCTTTACATACAGGGAAACTGACTTAGAAACGTTAATTTTCCCAAAGTCACAGATGGAGTTTAAATCTAGTTCTTTCTAATTCATAACTCACTCACTTTGAAACTAACCTGTGCCTTGCTATCCCTGGTTCCAAAATATCTGCCCCCTCCACAGTCCTGTGTTTTAAGTTCCTTTTTGTATACTCTTAATCTGATACCACTTATAGATAGATCTTCTGAAATGCCCACATCCAGGGGAAAAGGAACACCTTTGTAGTGTGAGTTGACTTTGCTTTACTTTGCCCAGCTCCTAGCTGAGCAGACTTGGATTTGAGATACAGAGGGTTGTAAATGCAAAGGAGAGAGAAGAGACAGTGTTTAACCTTGGCCTCCAGACAGACTACCCTTAGAGCCCCCTCTACAGGACCTGCTGCTGCTGCTAAGTCGCTTCAGTCGTGTCCGACTCTGTGCAACCCCATAGACGGCAGCCCACCAGGCTCCCCCATCCCTGGGATTCTCCAGGCAAGAACACTGTGGGTTGCCATTTCCTTCTCCAATGCGTGAAAATGAAAAGTGAAAGTGAAGTCGCTCAGTTGTATCCTACTCTTAGCAACCCCATGGACTGTAGCCTACCAGGCTCCTCCATCCATGGGATTTTCCAGGCAAGAGTACTGGAGTGGGTTGTCATTGCCTTCTCCAGGGCCTAGGAAAGTGCAAACTCCAGAGAACTTGACAGCTGAAAAGGGGGAGAGATTTCATCAAGGCCAACTGTCTCCCTTTCATTTTTGCTCAAGTTCTTTATCAAGGAAAGAAGAAAACAGAGTGGGAGAGTCCAGATCTTGGTTTAGTTTCTTAGAGAAAGTTTTTTCAAGTTCAGTTAAGATCCATAGTTGGATGATTAATCATTTGAGAGTAGAGATAATGATAAAATGACATGCCTACCATCAACATTTTATTAAACTTAGAAATATCAATGCTAAAGGGATTGGTTAGTCTTTCATGTACTATCGAGAGTGTTTTCTTTGGACATCAGCCCTCTGTTTCGTGTTCCATATTGTCTTTCCTTCACAAACCATAGTCAGATGCACCATCGATGATGTCCAGTTTTTATTTCTTTAAAGCCAGAACATGAAGACTTTCCAAGCAGCTCAGTACTGGATCCGTCTAGATTTTAAGTTACATTTTCCCATTAGAGTCTTACCTCCAATACACCTAATTTTTCAGCAGTCATTTTTAGCTAGTTTCATATTTCAGGTGTTTCTAACACCTTTCAGTTTAGTTTTATAAAAAACGACAGCTCACTTTTTTTCAAACTCAGATTTCATTTATTACTTCATATTTTGTTAAACTATGTAGTAACAGAAACAGGTACAGCCTGCCCAAACAGGTTTAGCAGCAGACATCACTTGAGTCTTGGTTAAGCATTGCACATCTGTCAGCAGGAACAGAGCTGTCAGGCTTGTCTGAATTAATTCCAGTCAGTGACAGTGGGTGGTTACTTAGCCATCCGCGTGCTTTAGTATGTTGTGAGGGAGGGGTTAATCTAGTCTAAGATTGGTTAAGGTATCCTGGGGACCCCACCAACTCGTTACTATGCTTTTTACTATGAATTGCGTGGTGAGTTGTAGACGTTCAAGACACTGATCATCACAGTAACCCATAAAGGTGTTTTTTGGTATCTAATCAACAAAAACAAGTAACCATGTGGCTAGAGTGAGCAGGACATGGGTTTTGCCATTACCTCAAGGCTTGCTGGGCTTCTCAGGTGGTGCGGTGATGAAGAACCCACCTGCCAATGCAGGAGAACAAGAGGCACAGATTCGAGCCCTGGGTTGGGAAGATCCCCTGGAGAAGGAAATGGAAACCTGCTCCATCATTCCTGCCTGGAAAATTCCCTGGACAGAGGAGCCTGGTGGGCTACAGCCCACGGGGTCTCAAAAGAGTTGGACACCACTGAACAGCTGAACACATGGCTTGCTATCTTATGATATCCCTGGATTCAGGGGATAAGCTCATGAGTTAGACATGAGCCAAAACTCTCAGCTAACTCAAGTGCTTCTGCCAAGCTCTTCCTGTTACTTAAAAACTAAAAGGAATCCATGCAGATTACAGTGTTATTCTATTTATGATAATTAGTTCACAGAGTATAATCATTTCATGTAGTGATTTGTTAATTTGGTACATTACTTGATTTACTTTTAAGAAGCAGTCATTACCTTCATTATCTTTGCTTTTTAGTTAGGCAGCAGTTTCCTTTGTAGCTCAGTCAGTAAAGAATCTGCCTACAGTGCAGGAGACCTGGGTTTGATCCCTGGGTTGGAAAGATCCCCTGGAGAAGGAAATGGCAACCTACTCCAGTATCCTTGCCTTGAAAATCCTGTGAACAGAGGAGCTTGGTGGGCTGCAGTCCACGAGATTGCAAAGAGTTGGACACGACTAAGCGACTAACAAACACTAGACAGAAGAAGTTCATACCACTCACAACTTGGTAAACCATTTGGTGTTGGATGAGAAGCAAAAACCTAGAAAAAGAGCAACTTTCACTCTTAACAGCCTGAATGCTGGGGTCAAACTTGGCTTGCTTTCCTGCCTCTCAAATTAAATTAGTTATGACTTTAAGCAGAATGTATAGACAGCTATAAAAAAAAAAAACCAAAACTCTAGTTTTTTTGCTGTTGCGTGTTTATTTCACATAATCTCAGATTTATTTTTATCTGCATTTCTTAGTGCCTGGCACCAGAATTTGTATAGACCTCTTGAAAGACCATACCCTTTGAGAAAATTCACACTTTGAAAGTTACTGATGATTGCATGAGAAGAGAAGTTTCTTAGTGGATGTGGTTCTTGATCAAGTCTGGAAAATTCTTCCCTGTCGTGTGTCATAAAATATGGTCCAGAAGGCATCTAACATGCCAGGGGAAAACCAGCATTATGCCATCACCCATGTGACCATCCCTGACTCTCATTTCTCTTGAAGAAGAAATTCACGTGGCTGGTGACATTTTGTTTTGGGATCCACCTAGCACACACTCAGACTTGTTAAGTGTCAGCACTGAATCTTTACATCTAGTCCAGTTGTTAGATTCGGCTCAGGGATTCCTGGTGGGCACAGCAAAGTGAGAAACATTGTAAGATTCATATTATCCATAAGATGGGAACTGACCAGTTTTTTAAGAAAAACAAGTTTCTTCTAAAAGTTCAGAGAGGGACTTCCTTGGCGGCCCCGTGGTTGAGCCTCCACGCTTCCACTACAGGGAGCATAAAGTGAGTTTGAACCCTGGTTCACAACCTGGGATCCCACATGCCACAAGGCATGGCCCCCCAAAAAAGTTCAGAAAGGACGGATGTGAAAATGGAATGTAAATACTTTTGCCCTTTAACCCAGAGAATGTCCTTATGTGACAGTTTTTCCTCCAGTTTTTATGTGTCTTTATATAAAGAGGATGTATGACTCAGGGGGCAAAGGTCAGGAATCTGGACTTTTGGGTAGGGAGTACCTTGCTCAGGGAAGATTGAGCACAGTCTCCCGAGGACACATATGAGCAATAAGGTTCTCCTTGTTTGGGGACTTTTGTCAGCTCATCTGCAACATCTTTTTCAGCTGCCGTGTTCAGCCATTGCTTTGGTTACCTGTATCCTGGATGTCCATCCTAATAGAAAACATTTTGCCCAGAGAATCTTTTTTTCTTGTTGAGAGACAGATATCAGATTCACAGTCTGTGTAATTATCCTCACTAATTCCTCTCAGAACTCTATCAAATGGAATTTCTGGTGTATTATTGATTAACCTGCCTCCTTATCTCCCAGTACTAGAGTTTCTCAGATATTTCCTGATTTCCTTATCAGCCTCTGGACCTAAAAAGGAAATGTGGAGTGAGTGAGGAAATAGTTAACAGTGATAACATCCCTCCCCCCCCCAACCCGCCACATACACACAGAATAAAGCTTTAGTGTGTATCTTCCTGGTAAATGGCAGACGGTGATTTTGGCGTCTTTAGATTTTTATCATTCATCTGATGTGAGGTGTTCTTACTTGTCAGTGTTTGATCTTTTTGCCCCCCCCCCTTTTTTTCTCTTGTTGACTTGACCTGATTTTTGGTTGTTTTTTTAAAAATATATATATAATCATATTTCTTTATTTTCAATTGATTGATGATTGTTTTATAATATTGGTTTGATTTCTGTCATACATCAACATGTACATATGTCCCCGCCCTCTTAAGTCTCCCTCCCACTTCCCACCCTTTCCCACACCTCTTGTTTATTACAGAGCCCCAGTTTGAGAATTTCCACTGGCTATCTGTTTTACATACGTTAGTGTATATGCTTCCTTGCTACTCTCTCCATTCATCTCACCCTCTCCTTCCTCTCTCCTGCCCTTGACCACAAATCTGTTCTCTGTCATTGCTGTCCTGTGAATAGGTTCATCATTGCCATCTTTCTAGATTCCATATATATGCATTAATACATGATATTTGTTTTTATCTTTGACTTATTTCACTCTGTATAATAAGCTATAGGTTCATCTGCTTCATTAGAACTGACTCAAATGGATTCCTTTTTATGACAGAGTAGTATTCCATTGTAAATATATACTACAGTTTCTTTGTACATTCATCTGTCAGTGGACATCTAGGTTTCTTTAGAGAATCTGGAAATGTTTTCATTCTTTGAGGAAGAGCTATGGGTAAAAGCCCCATTGCCTGTGGGTACTTTAGGGTGTGTAATATTGGGGTATACTTTTAGGTTCAGGTATCACCTTGCTCAGAAAATGTTGTGTGAGTGGGTAGGTTATTAAATAGACGTAGTTTGACACAGTATATTGTGTATCAGCTCATTGTATTGTGCAACTTAAAAAAAACAAGTGGTGGGGCTCCAGTAAATGTTGGTGAATGCATGAGGCTTGGTGGAGAGAGCTTCTGTTTACTGTGAGTACTGGTTAGTAGTTGTGCGTTTCATTCTACCATGCAACATAATTTTTTTGATGTATTTGTTTTAAATAGCTGTTAACATTTTGCCTGTGTACTTAACAGTCTCCACTTGGTCTCTATATTTCTTCCATTTATCTCATCTTCCCTGCTCACTGCCCAAATACACACTTGCCCTGTGATTTCACCTCCTTCTCCTCCAATTCTCTGCCAAGTGTATATTGTTTGTGTTTTTATTTATTGTATTTTGTTTCTGTCAGTAGAAAGCCTAGCTGAACATTTCTGTAGTTTTGGCCTGGGAAAAAAAACTTGATACCATTGACACAAAATGGTAACTGAAAACTACAAAGAAATAAAAATGATAGAAATTAATACTTGAGTATCAAATGCCTGATATATGTCAAAAGAGACTCAAAGGAAAAAGGTGAATGACATGTAGAAAGAACATTTCTTACAGTCAAGTATATAATAGAAATAATAATACTGATTTTTATTCTACAATGTTTTATACTTTACATTACACATCCACACAGTTTATTCCACAAAGACTTCATAACCATCCTGCAAAGAAGGTAGAAAGCAAGGTTTCTGAGCATAGGCACTAAGGACAGGTCATTCTTGGTTGTGGGCATTGCCCTGCTGAGTAGCACCCCCTGGTCTTTACCTACTGGATGCCAGGAGTCTCCCGACCCCCACCCTCACCCGTGTTTTGACAACCAAATGTTTCCAGACATCACCAGATGTCCCTGGAGGACAGAATCATCACCAGTGGAGAAACACTGCCAGAAAGAAATAGTATCTCCTTTTTCATAAGCTGGGTGAAACCCTAAAAAGTTAATCGTTTTGCCCCAATACACCCCTGCCCTAAATGCCCTATAAAGCTGACAGTTAGAGGACACTGCCGTGAACGCCTTGGGTGAAGCACTAACTGCCATCACATGGATTGATTGTGATTTTTCTAAGCCAGCTGTCTTCTGTTACAGACCTCTCTGAACTCACTCTCTTCTCAGTTGATTCAGTCGTGATTTCAGGCTTCTTTCTTCCCCCAAAAGAAAAACATTCCATTATAAGTTTCAAGTTAGAAATACACATTGAGAAAATTTTACAGCACATGCCTCACTTCCCCCACCCCCCAAAGGGAGATTGATTCTGTCTTAATTTGTACAGGATTTATGAAAAAAGCTATTACTCTTATTAATCAGACAGCTAATATACCATCCAGCCTTTGTGATCCACCTCTGTCAGACACATAGGAAACACTGAAAGTATTCTCTTTTTATACAAGCAACATAGCAGGAAAGCTAGTCATATACTGGGAGGTAAAAGCATAGTTGAAGACACTTTATATGACCAAAGACAATTTATATGACCAAAAATACTTCCAAATAGACTTGAACTTCTGTTGAAGTTCTGTGAGTTTCCTTAATGATCTGACAGTGTGTGGTCTTATTCAGTGCAATAAATAGCAATTCTATCTTTCACATTATCATCCTTTCCCCATGTCTGAAAAAATACTAGATTCTCATATTTAATAATTCTAAACACAGACACTTCAAACAATTGATCAACAACTGTGTCTAAGCAGTGTTCTTCCTCTTTTCAAACTGCTTCTCAGCAACACAAAAAAAGAAAAATGGAATTGTTTCATGTAATGATTGCCATCTGTGTGCAGACTGATCAGATGAAAAGAGAATATTTGAAAGTCAGGGGAACATGGTTGCAAAGCACACCTTCCATGACATACACCAGTGACCCCACATTTCCTTCTTTGATGATGCAGCTGTCTTTGCCGTACTCTGCTGGGTAATACAATCCACAATCTCTTGGATCTGCGACAGCTCCAAGTTCTTCATAAAGTCATTGTCAAGGATGGCCTCCTTTATGAGATCCTTGGACCTGCGGTAAGAGAGGGAAGATTTACTGGTACAACTGACAAGCGCTTTCAGTTTGTGAGGTTGAGCAGAGCCAGAGAGTGTCAGGCATACTACAAAGGCATTTTCTTGTTAGGAATCCAGTAATTTCCTGACCAGCCTGAGAAAAGAGTGATTCTATGGAAGCAGGAAAGACCTTGAGAAATTTTCCTTTAACTATCACTTAATGAATACGGGACCAACAAATAAGCAAAATTACACAATTCCATTTTGTTTTAGGACCTTTTTAAACCCAAAGATCATGGGCAAGCCAGTAGACAGACATTTTAAACTAAAGCTTGCAACTTAGGTAAAGAATGAATAGGAACAAAATACAACAAAATTTTATAGAACACACAGTATTATTGCCATGTTTATATATTATAAAAGAATATCATGATGTATTGTACTACACACAATTACAGTAAAACACAATTTGTTTATTTTTTGGGTGCCTCTTCCACTAGATGTTATACTCCATGAAGGCAGGGATCATCTTATTTTTTTTCTTTAGTATATGCCCAGCGTCTACTATGTCAGTTAAAGTACAGGTGTTCAAGAAGTATATTGGATAAAACAAAATGATACTTAATTAGCTGTTAGCAATAACTGGTATAAATGTGACAGTTGAATATTTATGTCTTCAAGCAGCTTAAATTGAGGTAACCAGGCCGACAGGCAAATAAAACTCTATTGAGCAAGTTGTTTTACACAAGGCCTAGACATGGGATTAAAGAGGTAATCGGTGGGGAACATGTTTACAAATTCTCTGAGAATCCGTGGTTAACAGGAAAGTTTTCCAGAACTTGAAAGAGGGTGATCATTTAGTTCTTTGTGATAAGCAGTGCCAGATGACTTCTGGGATATAAAAATCAAAGTAAAGGGTAGTGGAGAAATACTGCGTCAGGAGCTGCACAGAGTACTGTCAGAGAAGTCAGGAGCTGGAAGAGACAAAAAGACCTTAGCAACGTGGAGGGTAAGCAACACATCTGGAATTTTATATTAAACATCTTAGTTTGGAAAGCATCTGACTACAAGCCGGCCGTTATCCTCATTTGCTTAATGAGTGGCTTTCAGGGAAGCGACCTGCCGTAGTGAACGCTGACGACGGCGTCAGCGCTCCCCAGTTCTGCCTGACTTCCACCCTGGACCTCAGTCTTACTCTTCCAGCCTTCACACATGATGGTTTGTAATGACCTGGTTCTGAGTTAATAAAAAGGTGCACATCAAAATGAAAACAATGTAAAATTTATTAACGTGAAAAAACATACTTAAAATGGACTGTTGTGAGGCAATTCTTTATGAAGAGTGTTAATGACATAAGATGAATTATTATGCTATTTTTAAGTGAAAAAGCAGGATACAGAATTGTTTTTAGAATATGAAAGTATGTGTGTGTGAAATGTAAAGAAAATAGGCTTTCACATTAGATATATTTGAGTCTCAATCCTAGTCCTGACATGTATTAAACGTTGAGCAGGTTGTTTTACTTTTCTAAATTTTCATTTTATGATCTGTAAAATGGTATTTAAAATTACCAGCCACCAACAGGGACATGAAAAGATGCTCAACATCTCTAGTCATTAGGGAAATGCAAATTAAATCCACGCTAGATATCACCCACATGGCTATCAGAATGTCCATCACCAAAAAGACAGGAGAGAACAAATGCTGGTTTGAATGCAGAGAAAAGGGAACTCTTGTGCACTGTTGGTGGGAATGTAAATTGCTACTGTTACTATGAAAAACAGAATGGTGATTCCTCAAAAAATTAAAACTAGAACTACCGCATGGTCCAGCCATTCACTACTGTGAGTATATCCAAAGGAAGTGAAAACAATAACTGGGAACAATATCTGCATTACCATGCTCATAGCAGAATTGTTTGCAGTCGCCAAGACCTGAAAACAACCTAAGCATGCCTGATGAGTGAACGGATAAAGAAGTTGTGGTGTGTATAGATATAGATACGCAATGGAATATAATTTAGCTCTAAAAAAATGAGAAAATCACCGTTTGTAACAACATAGGTGAATCTTGGGCATTATGCTAGGTGAAATACATCAAACAGAATGACAAATACTCTACGATCTCACTTTATGTGGAGTCTAATTAAAAAATAAAACTCATAGAAGAGATCAAATTTATGGTTATGAGAGGTGGTATGTGGGGGGAGAAAGAATTTGAGAAAAGATGGTCAAAAGGTACAAACTTCCAGTTATAAGATAAATAAGTACTAGTGACATATGTATGAAATTATGACTATAGTTAATTACCATATAATACATAAGAAAGTTGAGAGTAGATCCTAAGAGTTCTCACTCTTAAATTACAAGGGTAATTTAACTATTTTTTTCTTTTTATTTTACCTACATGAGATGATGGCTGTTAACTAAAATTATTGTGACAATCATTTCCCAATATGTAAATCAAACCATCGTGCTGTTTTGTACACTTTAAATACATATGGTGATATATGTTAATTATTTCTTGATAAAACTGGAAAAAAATAGGTGAAGAGTGGTAAAAATACAATGTTACTTTGAGTACATGATGGGTGAAAAGGTGGTGGTGGTAGTAACTGCAGTTGGGGTAACAGGAAGAGGAGTAATAGAGTGTTCAGTCATGACTTGGAACAGTATCAGAAGGAAATAAGTAAAAAGTTGGCATACGTTGCCTTTGATGACATAATTATATTTTCTCTATTCTTTTCTCTATAAAATTTTCTCGAATGGGCATACTGTTTTTTTTTTTAATATGGAAAACTCTTATTAAAGGTAGTTTCTGAAAAGTAACTGTGCTATGAGGAAAAGTAAGAATAATAATATATTGCTCATTCAAATAATGACTCAGATACTTAGTATTGGTTGACTGCTATTGGTATATTCAATACTACTCTTCCCAGTAGATTCCCTTTCACATGGCATGTGTCTAAATGCTAATGATGGGAATTTTCACTTAATAAACGGATAGTTATGGATGGCCCAATGGTTAAGGGCTTCAGGATAGACTCTTAAAAAATCTTTTTTGTGAGAATTTCACTTTAGTTGCTCAGAATAATTTAGCTACATGTTTCCTTTAATGTTGCTTTTTTTTTAAAAAAATTCCAACTTGCCAAAACTTTCTTTCTCCTGAGACGAAGAGTTGTTTTCCTTGAGTATTCAACACAAGATGTAAAACTTTGTCCCCATTTATGATTTGCATAAGATCTCCTTTCTTAATTATCTTCACCATTCTTATTTCTTTTTTTCCAGGTGCCTTATGTTTTTGTGTGTGTTTGTGTGTAATTTTCAAAACAAAAATTGAATCCATACTGTTTTATGGCTTAAACATTTTGCAGTGACGGTTTTTGCAAATGTGGAGTGACCAGTAGCGCGGTCTCGATGCTTATCACCCAGCACTGACAGCCATCAGCTTTCCGTGATTCTTGTTGCATCTTTGCCTCTGCCCTACTTTGTTCAGGGTCAGGGGAGGCAGAAGAGGGAGCCAAAGCAAACTTCAGACGTCATTGCCATTTCCTTCCCGGTACTTTGTTCTCACGTTTGTTGTTCAGTTATTTACTTTTTGTCTGTTGACCTTTCTTTCTCTTGTTATTGAAATAACTCTTGGACTGTGCCCTGGTGGCATGGTGCAGGTGTGCTCTTTTGGAGGCACTGTCCTCTGCACGGTGCTTGATGGGCTGGTCTTCAGGGATCCCGAGGAGGATGGCACTGTTGGTGGGGAGTTGATGGTCCAGTTGCTGGTAGAACCCAGAGGTATGCCTGTTGCCTCCTTAGCCTGTGGAGTCAGATGTGCAGTCAGGCCTTTATTGTGTGATGGTGTGTTTAGAAGAAGTAGACCCAAATCTAAGTCATAATGATTTGTATTATTTATTAAACTCATACAGGAAGCATAGCGTTGAATAAAACTGTCTAAAGGAGTGTGTGTGGATCCTGTTTTGTTTCTTTAGCTACCTAGACAGGAAACTGTTGATATTACAATTTAATCATTTATAAATTTGCCATCCTTTGGGTACTGTAGTGATTCTGTGTAACATTTCACGGTTTTGGAAGGTTTGTCATATTCAAGTCTTATAATAACATTGTGAGGCAGGAAAGATATGAAATTTCTGCTCAATGAACTCAACAGAGAAATTGGAAGATGAGAGAGGCAGTTACTGACTTGACTTGAGGTCTTATGTCTTCCTGCCTAGGAGTCTTTATGCTTTGGATGGTTTTTGAGTTGCTTTAGAATGTGTTGTGAAATTGGAACTTGCATTTTGCTTTATACTTAAGCATTTTTGTTTTAAATGGTTGGGGAATTTGCACCACCTCGGATGAGGTCTTGGAAATACTTGGGGAAGGCCATACTCTTACTGGGCCTTATTCCCAGGCAGGGCTGGGGCAGCAAGCAGAGCCCTTATGGAGCTGTCTGATTGCCAACATCAGCGTCCCTCGCCATGACACTGGTTTCCGCCTCCCTCCACTGTTATCCCAGACCCAGACTCCCATTGCCATCTTTACCTTCATGCACTGGTTACTTTTGTGACAGAGTAGAATTCATTTGAGCCCAAGATCTCTGAAATTTTTCCTGGGGACCAGAGATACTTGATCCACTAGAGAAATTATTCGGACATTCCTTCACTCCCATAGGAATTTGTGCAAGCTCCAAATATCTCAGTCCCTCCAAAAAAAAAAAATCTAGACGTGAATGTTCTATTAGCTTAAATTCCCTGAGGGAATACAGTGATTCTTCAGAGTTGACGCTTTGTGCAGGACATTTTTATAGTAGCAGTCTAAAAATGTGTATACTTATTTCTCCAAGAGAGAACTTTTTTTTTCTTTCACCAGTTAAAATTGGTTTCCTGCTAAAGTGTTTTGCCTGCTGCAGGTGTCTTTCGTAAAACATGATTTATGCATTTGATTTATGGACATTACACACATATAAAGTACCAAATATTTTGAGGAAGAATGGAACATAATTTCAGTGCACATATTTCAACCCGTGTTTATTATTCAAGGAATTCTTTGTATAAAATAGATTAATCTAATTTTTTAATATAATTTTATTTAGGTAGTTGGTTTTGGCTGTGCTGGGTCTTCATTGCTGCATGGACTTTTTCCTCTAGTTGCCGAGAGTGGGGGCTATTCTCTAGTTGTGGTGCGCTGGCTTCTCACTGCGGTGGCTTCTCTTGTTGTGGAGCACAGGCTGTGGGGCGTGTGGGCTTCAGTAGTTGTGACTCCCCGGCTGTAGCACACAGGCTCAGTAGTTGTGGCGCGTGGGCCTAGTTGCCCCATGGCATGTGGGATCCTCCCGGATCAGGGAGCAAACCTATGTCTTCTGCATTGGCAGGCAGGTTATTTACCACTGAGTCACCAAGGGAGGCTGGTTAACCTAATTTTTCCCGGGGTCCAGCCCCACTGGGTCCAGAAATTCTAAGAGATGAGTGGCGTCAGCGAGGAAGAAGACAGACACACATAGGAGGTTGCGTAGAAGAGGTAGCTTTTTTTTTTTTATTTTTAGGACAGCTCAGTTTTTATAGAATGAACGTTACCTCCCCCTTAAGTCACCACATATTACATCAGATATTGGTTTTGTGCTCCTGTCAATATTTTTCTTTCCCATGTTTTTCCCCTATGCATTCATCTGGAACGTTTCTGATTACAGGGTTTTTTCTTAAATGTCCCGTGCATTAATCTTCTTGCCTCAATGGCCTAACATTTTCATTCTAACAAAACAATGTTCTACAAATCTCAGGTAGAATGTAAATTCTTTGGACAGTAAAACAATACATGGGAAGGGTCACAGTAACATGTTTGACATTTCTGAGAATAGTACCATGAGAAAAACCTTGATATTTTTCTTTATCTGAAACCATAAGACTTCAATTTACAATGATTACCTATTAAACAGCAAAAACACCTTTAAAGCAGCAAAACACCTCTATTAATAGTGAGATAATGGCAGTGAAGCTGGTTAATATAAATCTTCTATTGAAATCCTATGTACCCCATTTTCTAATTCTACAAAAATACCCATAATATCCCATGTTGTTTAAAGAAAGGGAAACAATGAACAAATAGCAGCATAGAAATAGCAATAATGAAAACCCTCTCAACCAAGGAGCAAATAAACTAAAGCAATGTATATCTACTTCTAAATCTAAATGCCTCTACTCTTTTCTATTCTAGAACATTATAATCTTTTAAGCAAGCAGCCAAACTATGCCTATGGCCTTTTCTTTTTTTTGACTTGATGTTTGTGGTCATGTCCTGAGCCAGAGCAATCATGAGCATTTCCAAAAAGGCTTGGACTTTTCCAGGGAGGTCTTATTACTATATATTATGTTTTCAAAAATTAATAGAAAGCCCAACAACAGTAAGACAGAAAGAAGAAAGGGACATACCGGGGCCCCGGGACAACCTCGAGGGGTAGAGCTGCCTTGCAGATTCCTTTCTTGTCCCGTGACCTTGTCATGGCCCAGGCACGTCCTGGCGGCTCCCGACAAATTTTAATATGACGTTGCTTTGAAACAGTGAAGGGAAATCCAACTAAAATCAGGGGACTGTGTATTATGGAAGATATTAAGCAATAGACAGTACTGTTTTCAAACATTAAGTTAGTCAAAATGGTTGGTTAACCAAATGTTTTCATACCAAGGTTCTGGTCTTATCAAATAAGTAAAACACACAGATCTGCAATTAGTGCATTAACCAATATGCAAATGGTACAGCCAGGATAATTACTAAAGTGCTTAGAAACAGTTTTGTTTATAAAAACAAAAAAAGTCTTCATACAAACTCTAATGAGATACAGGGCTTGTGGGAGGTTTTATGTTTTGTGGGCACAGCTGGACTCAGTGGTTCTGCAGAATGGATGTGGGCCCCCAGATTCAGGTAGATACGAGAGGGTGTTCATTTGGGGGAGTCTGGTAGCTGTGTGCAGGATGGGTGGAGACGGGGAGACAGTCACCCAGAAAGACTCAGGCTCTCGTGAGAAACAGCTCTCACAGCCTGGTCTCAGCTTTGCCAGTCTTTGCCATGTGATCTTGGGCAAGGCACTGATTTTGATGACCCCAGTTTATTTAAAATTTGAAGATTCAGCTAGAATCTGACTTACATTGGAGTGCTTGAATTCCCCCATATGTGAGGTGGTGGGTCAAGAAGTGTGAAGTAACATGATAAACATATTTCTTGAAGATTTGGGCAAAGACAGTGATTTTTCTATTAACATAACCCTTATTATAGAGCAAAATACAAAATTTACATGTAACTTTAAGGTCAACTAAACATAAAAATTGTCCCTCTTACAGAGTCTGTGCATCCAGAGTTTTGGATGGCTATATTTACTCTCTCTCTTTGCCAATAGGAATCTTGGGAGGAAATGTTAGAATGATAATTGATATCTTTGCCAATAGCTAGATGAAATCTAAAAATCTTCTCTAACTCTTAGTGTATACCATTTCTCTTATAAGAACCAATCATGGTCACCTTTCCTTGGCAGTGGCCAAGTGTTTTTGTTCTGCTCTTGTTGTATGTGACTTACAATAGACAGAATAATTCCTACTATATTAGAAGACGTAGACTCATTTGCTTCTTTCATTCTGCAATATCTGTGGAGTGACGGCTCTATGCTAGGCACTGTTTGGACTTTTAATAAGTCCATTTTCTCCATTGTATGTTTAACTCTGCTAGTATTTTAAGTAGATAATGCATTCATATGGTTTCAAGTTCAAATGGTAAGAAAGGATGTCTGGTGACAAGTGTACTTCCCATCCTCGCCACACAGGTCCTCCTCCTGGCGTCAGTTGCTATGACTATTTATTTTGAAGCCTTCAAGTGATATTTTATGTATATATTTGATATGTTAACAAATAGGTATCTATCTCCTTCCCTCCCTCTCCTTTAGACAGATGATATTATACAATACAGGTAAGTCCGATCCCTTTCTTTTTTCTTTTAACAATTAGATTTGCATTTTTTTTTTAAAGTCCTAAAGGCTGAACATCAAACTGTTAGAACTGTTTATCTCTGAAGGATGTGGTTGAGGAAGCTTGCTTGCACTTCCTTCCTCCCCCTCTTCCTTCCTATCTGACTTGAATGTACTTCTGTATCATTCGAATCTCTTTTAAGAGAATATATTCGTTTTATAAGAGGGAAAGTCTTTTTTGAAGAAAGAAATAGCATATGGTAAATAAGTTCCTGCAAACAGCTGTAAATCAGTTATTTGGTCCTTCTAATAGCTCCTTAAGGCGTGGGACCTGAGGGAGTAGTAATATGGGTGGGGAGAGCTTTCTGACCTGGGCAGGGAGCACTCTGAAAGAATCCCCCTGTAACGTTCTCATACTTTTGCTCAAGGGATTGAGGAAAGTGAGCCACAGGGAAAGAAGAGAGAAGAATTTGTCAGTCACAGGGTTGTGGCAACCGTGCACCTCATTTTAAGGAACTGAAAACACGTTCCAGAGTCTTCTGTCAGCTTTCCCCTGTGGTTTGAAGGGAAGGGACAGCGTCACACTAGTGGCTCACTGCCCAGTGTGGAGCACACAGGTGAAGGAGCCCAGTGTTGGCGCCCTGCTCTGGCACATGACCTTGCGCACTGGGCCTTACTTCCACGGCCTCAGTCCTCACCTGTCAACAGGCATTCTTAACCCTTTTTGTAGGATTGCTTGGATTTCAATGAGTGTGTAGTCTAAAAAGCTTAGGTCCTAGTTCAGTTCAGTTCAGTCGCTCAGTCGTGTCTGACTGTTTCTGACCCCATGACCCGCAGCATGCCAGGCCTCCCTGTCCATCACCAACTCCCAGAGTTCACCCAAACCCATGTCCACTGAATCGGTGATGCCATCCAACCATCTCATCCTCTGTCGTCCCCTTCTCCTCCTGCCCTCAATCTTTCCCAGCATCAGGGTCTTTTCAAATGAGTCAGCTCTCCGCATCAGGTGGCCAAAGTATTGGAGTTTCAGCTTCAACATTAGTCCTTCCAATGAATATTCAGGACTGATTTCCTTTAGGATGGACTGGTTGGATCTCCTTGCAGTCCAAGGAACTCTCAAGAGTCTTCTCCAACACCACAGTTCAAAAGCATCAATTCTTCTGTGCTCAGCTTTCTTTATAGTCCAACTCTCACATCCATACATGACTACTAGAAAAACCATATCCTTGACTAGATGGACCTTTGTTGGCAAAGTAATGTCTCTGCTTTTTAATATGCTGTCTAGGTTGGTCATAACTTTCCTTCCAAGGAGTAAGCGTCTTTTAATTTCATGGCTGCAATCACCATCCGCAGTGATTTTGGAAAAGAAAAATAAAGTCATCCACTGTTTCCCCATCTATTTGCCATGAAGTGATGTTTACTAGGTCCTAGTAAACTCTCATTAATGTTAGCTAGAAGATAGAGCAGGAAGGTGAGAGCAAGTAAGTAATGGACCTTCCGTCTCACACGTGGGGCAGAAATGTGCTGAGAAAGAGACCTTGGACTCTTGATCCCACTTAGTTCTCTGCTTAAACCATCCTCTGAAAATTCAGTGCTTTTCATTGTCATTTATAGGTCACATGGTCCTCATCCTGGCCTGGGAGCCAGAGCCATCAGGCTCCATCTGGCAGACTGGTTTTTTCAGAGAACTACATGTGCATTTTATTTCAGCTCTGTGGACATACAGGTTCCCGCTTTGGCATAGCGAAAAGTTAAATGGCTGTTAACATCCTAGTCTCTAAGGTATGGGTACTGTAGAGCTCGACTAGTAATAACTATCTTATAGAAGGCTGATTTTCTAGTTATCAATACTTTAACACTTAATGATGCTCTGATACTTTTGTAATCAGTATTTATGCTCTATGAAGTAACACAGTTCTTATTGTTACTATCCCATGTCTCTGAATAACGACATGGCTTTCGAAAGCTGAGGTTAAATTCACAAAGGCTGTGGTGTAGTAATTACTTCTATGACCCTTCATGTGGTGAGAAGTGTTTAAAGTCCAGATGCCCCCAGGATTAGTTTTCCATTTATTTTCTGGTTTCTTTAGGGTTAGGCTTATTTTTTAAAAGGAAGAATGTATTTTAACTACCATATGTTAGGTGTGTTAGAAATCCTCTCCTATCTACACCCGAGTGTAACAGCAGAGGCAGCTGCAACCAGTTTGATGTCATGTGTCAATCGCCTAAAAATCCTTGCAAGAGATCCTGGCAAGCAGAAGGTGGGGATTTTACAAGAGAAGATTAAATAAGGGAGGAGCCTCCATGGCATGGAACAGGTAATTGGCTCTTGCATCATGGGGTTCTCTGCCAGAAATCAAGCACGAATGTCTTTAGGTTCTCAGGCCCCACTTGCAATGCTAGTTTCTGCAAGGAAAGATGAGATGAAATAAAAAGGATGTGCTCTTTGTTCTTCCATGCCTTTCCCCCATTGTTCTTCCATGCCTTTCCCCCAATCTGACATCTTTCCAGCCTACTCCTACTCCCACAATGCTCTAACTCACTTTTTCCCCCCTCAGATCTCAGATTTCTTTGTCTTAAGCCATAGTGCTTGTTTTGCAAAAAAATAGTAACTTACTTAAAAAATAATAGTCGTGATTGATTTCATGGAACATGCATAAATTCCAGGCACTAAGTACTTTACTTGCATTATTTCATTTCATCTTCTTTATAACAGCTTCGTAACAGCTTCACAAGTAGTTTTGTCTTATTGGACACTATGGAAACTGGGGAAGTTAAAAAAACTTGTCCACGGTCACATGGCAGGAACTCGTAAAATGAACATTGGAACCCAAGTCTACATACCTCCAAAACTTTTGTTCTTATTTTGGATTTTACCATAACAATAGCTGCCATTGGTTGATGGCATGTTCCCGGGACCACCGCATAGAAAAACAACTTTCTTAAAGAATCATGGTTTGCATTGCCCCAATATGATGTATAAAGGTCATGTAATTAACTCTTGATATGATTACTGAATAGGACACAACATCACTTCTAGGTATTCTTGCCAAAAATGCATAACTTTCATCATGAAAACATTTGAGAAACCCAAACTGGGAGACATTCTACAGAATAACCATTTCAGTTCAATAGTATTAAGGTCATAATGGCAAGGAAAGATTGGGGAATTGCCATGTATTGGAGGAGATTAAAGAGAATGTGGGAATAGAAAGAGGATATTGGGGGAAAGTTGGTGAAATTCAAGTATGATCTGTTTTTAAGTTAATAATATAGCAATGTTAATTTCTTGATTTTGATAGCTACTGTGATTAAGTTGTTAATACAGGAGAAATGTTGTGAAGGGTATACCTCAGTCTTCTATTATTTTAACTTTTATATAAATCTATACTTATATCAAAATAAAAAATATTTTAAGCCATCTGAGATCAATATTATTTATTCTCGGTTTAGAGATGAGGCAACAAAAATTTCAACTGTTAGGTAACTCACCTAAGATCATACAAATGGTAGTTATTGTTAGTGAAGGAATGAGGAAGAATTCTAACTCAGTCTTGGAGATTTCCAAAGCTCATTTTAATCACATGCTTTATGGCTGCCTCATGTTTAAATATGTGTGTTCAAAACATTAGTTAAACTCCATCCGCATTAGACAGCCCTTATAATAGGAGGGGGAAAAAAAGCAGCAACTTTGTGCCTGTTGAAAAAAAGCAACGCATATATTTCATTACTATTATAAAATTACATGACAAATTTTGTGTGTATATATGGAGCAATATTAATAGAAAATTTTATACTTAAGGGAATTTTAAATCAAAGTTATATAAATTTTTACCAACAAAAATGAGAACTATTCATTATAAAACTGTTCTTATTTTTTCAAGTAATTTCTACATCCTACATCTCCAAATTAAAAATATCGTGTTTCTGTCTCTTCTTGCTACCCAGCTCTCTCAAACTTTTTTCTATAAATGTCATTGGCACAGTGAAGCTAATACTGTTTAATGCGAAAGATCCAAGAAGAAAGCCATATTTTTGTCTTATTAAAAGATTGATATTTTGAGGGGAAAAATGGATAAATTGTTTTAAAACTTCAAGCTGAATAGGAGAATACAAAAAAAAAATCCTCTGTAAGTTTTAAAAATCTTGATAAAATATAATTACAGTGGAAGTCTTTTTAAATTTTAAAAGAAAAAAAGAAGTGGATCAGTTGGCTTTGTTCAAGTCTAAATAATTTAGTGATAAATTGTGGATAATTCTTTGATGTATAGAATTGTGGCACTATTCTAGTGCTAAATATCTAACTTGAGGTTGCTTAGTTTCTGAGCCTCCGTGTCCTCAGCTGCAAAATGGGTACAATAAACTTACCCAAAATTTTGGCTTAAAGAATTGGATAATTTTATAGTTTATATACCTTCACATAAGAGATTTAAGCATTCGATGTTTTTTTTTTCTTATTAAGAATCTATTGTACTGTTGCTCGTAACTCCTGAAGTTAGCTTGCTTCTAAAGACTTTGACCTTTGTTATTTTGATTTACATGTGCTAGGTATTTCAAGGAAAGTCAGCAAACAAGTTTCTCTTTACCAAGATATTACACCAACCAGCATGTTGTGGTACTATTTTTTAATAGTATATAATTCCTTGTGGCCATTTGATAAAACCAGAAGCTCATAAAATGAAGCCCAGAGTGACAGACCGAGGAAATTTAGTTTGGTAAAACCAGAGCTATTTCCGGGGGTGCTTTGAGAGGAACTCTTACCTTGGATCTGTCGGCTAAATTTAGTCTGTCACTTGACAGTTTCTCTTCTCAGTTTCTATTGATAATAGAGGACATGGAGGTGTGTCTGAGGGTTTTTAGTGGGGAGAGGGAAAGTGTGTGTATTGGGGGAGGGCATCCATTTTTAAAATAGCTATTTATTTTTATTTATTATAGCCTTTTATTGATAAGATATATGTCTGAATCACTTTGTTGTCCACCAGAAGCTAACAAAACAAAACATAGTAAATTAACTATACTTTAGTTGATCAATTAAAGTGCTTAGTTATCAATTAGGTGCTTAGTTATTCTAGACACTATTAATGATAATTCCACTCCATTCATTCATTCATTCAACAAATATTTATTGAAAGCCTATGCTGTGTTAGATGTTATACTAGTCCGTTGAAGGTTTTAGGTACGACTATTTATTTCTACTCAAGTTTGGAGTATTTCAAAATAAAAATTTTCCATTAGTTCACAGATACTTCTTGGGACTTCCCTGATGGCTCAGATGGTAAAGCATCTGCCTATGATGTGGAACACCCGGGTTTGATCCCTGGGTTGGGAAGATCCCCTGGAGAAGGAAATGGCAACCCACTCCAGTACTCTTGCCTGGAAAATCCCATGGATGGAGGAGCCTGGTAGGCTACAGTCCATGGGGCGGCAAAGAGTTGGACACGACTGAGCGACTTCACTTTTCACTTCTTTGAGTATTATGAGTCGTATGCGCTAATGGATTGAACAGGGGCAGATAAAGCTTGCCAGTGATGTCTTTGCTGGAGTATATGTTGTTGTTAAGTCACTCAGTCGTGTCCAGCTCTGAGACCTCATGGACTGCATCACTCCAGACTTCCCTGTCCTTCACTATCTCCCAGAATTTGCTCAAACTCATGTCCCTTGCGTCAATGATTCCATCCAACCATCTCATCCTCTGTCGCCCTCTTCTGCCCTCAATCTTTCCCAGCACCAGGGCCCTTTCCAGTGAGTCAGCTCTTTGTATCAGGTGGCCAAAGTATTGGAGCTTCAGCTTCAGCATCAGTCCTTCCATTGAATATTCAGGATTGATTTCCTTCAGGATTGACTAGTTTGATCTCCTTGCAGTCCAGGGGACTCTAAAGAGTCTTCTCCAACACCACAGTTTGAAAACATCAATTCTTTGGCGCTCTTTATTCTTCTTAATGGTCCAACTCTCACATCTGTACATGACTATTGGAAAAACCATAGCTTTGACTATATGCACCTTTGTCAGCAAAGTGATGTCTCTGCTTTTTAAGATGCTATCTAGGTTCATCATAGCTTCCCTTCCAAGGAGCAAGTGTCTTTTAATTTCATGGATGCAGTTGCTGTCTGCAGTGTTTTTGGATCCCAGGAAAATAAATCCGTCACTATTTCCCCATCTATTTTTTCCCCATCTATTTGCCGTGAAGTGATGGGACCAGATGTTGTGATCTTCATTTTTTGAATGTTGAGTTTTAAGCCAGCTTTTTCACTCTCCTCTTTCACCTTCATCAAGAGGCCTTTTGGTTCCTCTTCACTTTCTGCCATTGTGCTGTGCTTAGTCGCTCAGTCGTGTCTGACGCTGAGACCCCATGCACTGTAGCCCACCAGGCTCCACTGTCCATGGGAATTCCCCAGACAAGCATACTGGAATGGGTTGCCATGCCCTCCTCCAGGGGATCTTCCCAACCCAGGGATCGAACCCAGGTCTCACACATTGCAGGCAGAAACTTTACCATCTGAGCCACCAGGGAAGCCCCTGCCATTAGGGTGGTGTCATCTATAATCTGAGGTTGTTAATATTTCTCCTGGCAATCTTGCTTCCAGCTTGTAATTCATCCAGCCTGGCATTTTGCATAATGTACTCTGCATGTAAGTTAAATAAGCAGAGTGACAATATACAACCTTGCCGTACTCCTTTTCCAATTTGGAACCAGTCCGTTGTTCCATGTCCAGTTCTAAGTGTTGCTTCTTGACCTGTTTACAGGTTTCGCAGGAGGCAGATAAGGTGGTCTGGTAGTCCCATCTCTTTAAGAATTTTTCACTGTTTGTCGTGATCCACACAGTCAAAGGCTTTAGCATAGTCAGTGAAGCTAGAAGTAGATATTTTTCTGGAATTCTCTTGCTTTTTCGATGATCCAACAGATGTTGGCAATTTAATCTCTCGTTGCATATAGTATGATGGAATTGAAGTTTACTAAGCTTAAGAGGGCATGCACAAGGAGTAGGTGTGGAGAAGAGTTGGAATTTGGTTTTTGGACTGTTTAACCTAGTTAGACAGGAACCATGCTGTATGCATCCCTGTGTCCCAGGATGCCCATGACAATGCTTTATGCATAGTACACACTTAATTAATGTTTGATTTTATTTGGATTCAGTGATTTGGCTTTTATTAATATGTATACTTTTCAGTCTTTGGCTCTTTAGTGCTGGCTTTGTTTATGCCAAAAAGAAAAGCTCATTATGAATATAAATAGAAAATAAATTTGAGCTGTATTTTCAGTGAAGTTGATGTGCCTCGCACCTTGCCAGAGTGCTTTGTTAATAGGCTCTCTGAATTCTGATCATCAAGTTCTGTAATGAACTGGATCTCTATAATACAGACTTAACTCTTTACAAAAAGAACTTAATTTAGGTGTGCAGATCTTTTATTATGCGTGCGAGTTGATTCTTGTAGCACAGGTGTGGAGCATAATCAGATGTGGATTAGAAACCCACAGGAGCCACTGTTATTTTATGGTAAGAATGTAGTTTTCAGAAATACTTTGAAGTGCCGTTTTGGGCATTTTAGGGGAAATTTTTATTTGCCCTCCCACTTATTGAGACACTGAGAGATTCTTTTGTCCTAGATGTAGTCTATCATTGTTCTTAGTCATTTTTCCAGTTTCCATCTTTGTGACTGGTGTTTTATGTCTTTACAAATTAAATCCATATTTTCCCCTGCTCCTCTTTCTCTTTTATACTGAAATAACTTGTGACATTTGAAAGTTAAATTATTTGATCTCACATTTTACATCTTTAGATCATTTGACAGAATTTTGAAATGCTTTTAATGAGCTATGTCACCTTTTCAGGTTATGATAACACAGTGTTCTCATTGTATGTAAAACTGACATTTTGTCAAATGGTTCAGGTATTAATGCATATAGAATTTTGAAAGAAAGATGAGACTACATGATCTGAACATTAAGAAGCGCAACTCAGAACAGTGATACTTGTAGTTCTATTTTAGTGGCCAGGGCCTAATAAGGAGTGAGTAATTAGGGACTTGCCATCTCCATGCATTTGCTCAGATGTGCCTGTGTTACTATTCCAGCCAGTGTCTCAACAGCTAATGCAAATTAATGGGAACAGCGCATCCAAAAAGGATCTGGGAGTCGCACCTTCAGAAGCAGTTGGGAAACATCTGTAAGGTCTCATTTTAGGCTCTTTCCCACTGTGACATTTAAAGATCTGACTAAACATACTACTGAGGAGAGTTTTGGTAACTTGGAAAAGTGTGAGGGCCTAATTATAGGTAGAAAATGGCTGTGTATACAATTTTGGGGAAAAAAACAAATATTTTTACTTAATTCATTATTGTATAAATATGAAATTATAAATGTTTGAATACCTTTGTTTTTTGTGTTATGGCATTGACTCTGCATTGTCTTTTAATTTGCTCATAACAAAGAATAAAAATTAAGGAACCTCTATGAGCCTTCTCTTTAGGCATAACAACTGGATAGTGATTCCTTTTCTATGTTTAAGGAATTAAGTTCCTACCAACAGGGATCAATGTTATTTTCTTCTTGTATTAAAGAAAGTCTAAAAGGAAAAAATGGTATGATTAAAGGAAGTATGTTTTCCCATCTGAAAAACATGTAAAACATCCTAGCTGTATTTCTTTTCAGAAGATTATATTTTAAAGTAACTTTTTGATGAAATGGTTTATAGATTTGTTCCTTTTTTTTTTTTAGTTAGGTGGGAGTTGTAAAGAATTATTGAGAATGATGTGGTCAGCCTCAGATGATGAGGAATCTGGGTTTAACACCTGTGTTCTTAGAATCAAATACAGTCAACTGCCTTCCTTCTCTAGTATTTATTTTTCACTCATGAAACAGATACTGATATTGAATGCCTACTGTGTGCTCGCTCCCAAGGTTACAATAATGAAAAAAGCACAAGAGACCTTGTATCTTGGAGCCTCCATTTTGGCAAGTAAGATGATGTCAGTAAGAGGATGGTCATGAAAGGCTTGGTGAAGAGATGACATATAGGAGTGGAGGCCTGAAAGTTGAGTGTGGAAGTCTATAGTGAAGAAGGAGTAGGGTGAGAGTGTTCAGGTAATGTTAACAGCATGTTTCAAGGCCCTGGGGTGGCTGGAAACTGAAAATAGACTAGCATAGTTGTTGTGTAGTGCACAGTGGGGGTGCTTGGTCATACAAAGGCAGGAGACCAAGTGTGGATTTTATTCCAAGAGCACTGGCGAGCATTGCAGGATTTCAAATATGGGAATCACACAGTTGAGGAAGTTCTCTTTGTTGCCCCATGGCAAGTGCACTTGGTTTGGACACAAGAACATCATTGAGGAGGCCATGGCAGTAATTTAAATGAAATGTAGTCTTGGCTGAACTCTGGTGGTTGTATGAAGTAAAGAGAAGTAAATAGATTTGTGGTACAATTGGCAGAACTTGAATCCTTGGTGACATTTTTGCTGTTTTCAGTTATAGTTCTTCTTCATCTTTGCCAACTCAATCACTGAAGAATGGCACCTTGCTATTATATATTTATTTATTTTTTAACTTGTGAGATTTAAAAAAAATTGTGTGTGTGTGTGTGTGTGGCCTATTTGCAGTCAGGCCAAATCATTGTTTAATGATTTGTTTAAAATGATTAATGATTGTTTAAATGATTGATTAATGATTGTTTAAAATCATTTCCTTAACTGATTTTTAAGAGCTCTTGATATTTGTGATCTATGACAAATGTAAAAAATATTTTGTCTTGTGTTGTTTGTTTTTTAATTTCATCTGTGGAATATTTTGATTGATACTTTTATGGTTGTTTAAAGCTGTGTTTTATACATTTGGTGTCACATCTATTAATGTTAAGAGATTTCAGAAATGCATGTGAACATGCATTCAGTTGAGATAATACTTTATATATGACTTATTTTGAAATTAGTTCACTATAACGTAGCATAGTAATATATGTTCAAGGCTTTTTAAGAACTAAGAATTTATTTTACCTGATGCACAATAGCTTTAGCTGTGCTTGTTCAGATCTTTGAATTTTATCATGCCTTAAATAAAGTTAAATAATTTAATAAGTTATGTAAACTTACATATTTTTGCATCACTGATTTAGTTGCAGGGTTCTAATTTTGTTGTATTAAGTTATAGTTAAGGAAGCCAGAAAACAAAGCCTATTACATTTCTATATAAACCAACAATAAATATTTAAGTGATTGTCTTAAGGTTAGTGCTTCTCATAAACTGTGTTCTTTAATTGTAGGCCTTTGCGCTTCTTTGAGGTTCTGCACCCTAGGCATAGTCTCGTTTAGGTGAGATTGCAGAATAGCCCAGATACGCAGTATGTTTGAGAGACTGTGGAAATGGCCATGTTACTAATTGTAGAGTTACTTGAGCCACGTTAGAATCACATGGGTATAGTGTAAGGAGCCTCAGTTGATGATTTAGCAAACAGGGGTTCTAGTTCTTGCAGTTTCACCCCTAGATGCTTAGGTGTAGGGTCTCTGTTGGAAGATGTCTCTCAAACCCTTCATAGTTTGGGAAGGGTGCTAAGTCTAATTTCATAGGCTTTCTGCTGCCCCCTGGTGATATTCTACCTTAGTCCACCTCCACAGCTGGAACTTTTATAGACCCCTTTAGACCTGAATCTGTATTCCAGTGCTGACTGGCTTGATGAGTGAGGAGCATCCCTTTTGTGCAGCTGAGCTTTGGTTCTGCTAACCATTGGCCAATTGATAAAGAAGTTCAGTGAAGGTGAACCCTGGAAATTTGGGAAATTACCAGATCGTTGGAGCCAGGAAGACAGCCTGTGATCACTAGACAGGAGTTGACCAGTTGATGGGTATTCATTTTTAAGAGTTAGTATAATTGCTGTCAGAAAAATCTTAGTGTTTTGTTATTGGCTTTTTTTTTTTGAGTGTGGAGATAAAGGTAACGAAGACCTACACTTGCTTTTCCTGAAATCCAGGGGCCTGGGGAAGGAGACTGGCACAGGGAGCCATTTGTGGGAGAATAAAACATGATGGGAACACGGACATCACCTTTCTGGCTAGGACTGACCACAGGATGTGCATTTAGGTGCCGTCAATTTAGAAGTTACCCCTTTAGATCACCTCTAGGCTGAAAATAGTTAAAACTCACCTAGCTCTCAAAGTTAGTATTAGGAATTTATTTTGGGACGTAGACTTGAACTTGATTTCTCCTATCTGGGCCTGTGCCTTGTTGCTAATTCTGCAGTGTGGGGTTGGTCACCAGGGTCATGTTCCTTATATTAGCTTTTTTTTTTTACTCCTTGAGTCACATATATTTTTTATTAGTGTAGATTTAGAAGAGATTTGATAGATATTTTTCTCATTGAAAGGAAAAAGTTTTTGTTTCCCAGCCTGTGGGGATTTCTGATCCTCAGTAGACTATAAAAAGTTGTTTCACTTTAGATCAGGTTTTTTTATTTTACATTAATCAAGAAATTGTGTCTTCTCTTGACCTACTATTAATCTGTTACCAACACTAGGCAGTCCCAGTGTAAACACCAAAGGTATACTTTAAATTAGTTGTGTTTTGTTATTCCATGCGGGGATCAGGGCCCCCATCAGGCTTCCAAAGCCTGTAGATTATTAAAAGTGGTGATGCTGGGCTTCTCTGGTGGCTCTGTGGTAAAGACTCCGCCTGCCAGTGAAGGAGGCGCAGGTTCGATCCCTGATCTGGGAAGATCCTACATGCCACAGAGCAACTTAAGCCCGTGAGCCCCAACTACTGAGCCTGTGTTCTAGATCCCGGGAGCCACACTCCTGAAGCCCACGTGCCCTAGAGCCTGTGCTCCGCAACAAGAGAAGCCACTGCAACAAAGAACAGCCCCGCTCACTTCCATTAGAGAAAGCTCACACAGCAATGAAGACCCAGCACTACCAAAATAAAATAAAATCATTTTTTAAAAAAGTAGTCTTTGGGGACTTCCCTGGTAGTCCAGTGGTTAAGAATCTGCCTTCTAGTGCAGGGGATGCATGTTGGCCAGGGAACTTAAGATCTCATATGCCTCATGGCCCAAAAAAACAAAACGTAAAACAAAAGCAATATTTTAACAAATTTAATAGAGACTTAAAAAAAATGTGATGCTTCTGTTTAAAATTATTAGCACACATCTAACTAAAACTTTTTTTTTTTTTTTTAACAATTTCTAGGTAGTGGAAGCATTCTGGGAGAGAATTAACTTAGAAACTGAAATAGTAAACCTTCTTGTACATTTTGATGATGTATGAGATGAGAAAAATACACTTGAAAACTGAACTGCTTTAGAAAACATGAGGAAATGGTTATTGTTTATAAAATATATCTAAAATTTATGGTACTGTTACTCTCCAGCAAATTTTTAGAGTAGTGACAGGACAAAGGAAAAGACTTTAAGCTTCTAGGGGAGGGAAAGGTGAGAAGGCAAATACACGGGAAAATTAATGGTGGAGAAGGGTTAGTGTTAGCAGGGTTTGTTATATAGGGTTTGCCAGCACCATCTCTGGGCTGATACGGTTTTAGACTCTTCAAGTTGTCTCCAGTGACTAACTTCTGTCCTTCCTTGTAGAGCGGGAAGAGGGAATATGTCTGCAAATTTATGCCCTTAGTTCAGTTCAGTCACTCAGTCGTGTCCGACTCTGCGACCCTGTGGACTGCAGCATGGCAGGCTTTCCTGTCCATCACCAACTCCCAGAGCTTGCTCAAACTCATGTCTGTCGAGTCAGTGATGCCATCCAACCATCTCATCCTCTGTTGTCCTCTTCTCCTCCTGCCTTCAGTCTTTTCCAGGATCAGGTCTTTTCCAGTGAGTCAGTTCTTTGCATCAGGTGGCCAAAGTATTGGAGTTTCAGCTTCAACATCAGTCCTTACAATGAATATTCAGGACTGATTTCCTTTAGGATTGACTGGTTTGAGCTCCTTGCAGTCCTACTTTTGGGCAAATAGTGTGACAGCAGAGAGCTTTTTCTGAATCTGCTTCTGTTGTCAAGCCCATGTTTGGGTGCCCAATGCACTGTGAGGCCACACCAGATTATTGAAGTTTGGAGCTCAGAAAGGTTTATTGCAGGGCAAAGCAAGGATAACAGGTAGCTTGTGCTCAAAAAGCCTGATCTCCTCAATTCAGTTCAATTCAGTTCAATCACTCAGTCGTGTCCGACTCTTTTTCTTTTCTCAGGGAAGAGTTTTTATAGGAAAAATTGATTTGAGGAGCAGGGGAACTGCAGGGTGTTTAACTCCTCCTCTGGTTGGTTGCTGTAAGCTAACAGGCTGGTGTTCTGGGACTCTCAGTCATCTGTCTGCTGGTTCCAGCCAGTCTGGGGTCCACTGTTTGAGCCCAGTCTGAAGTTACCATCGTCAGCCTGGGGTGGGGGCCCTCCTTCCTGCAGACGAACTCAGAGATATGTATCAGAGTATTATGCACCTCCCCTGAGGAGGAACTGGGACCCTGCCCTATCCTGCACTATTGTTTCTTTCTGTATTCCCTAATTCCCCTGATTAGTAACTGTTTGAATCTGCCCTTTGGAGCTCAGAGAAGGTCTAGGAACCTGAAAGCCTTTTCCCTATAAACAGGAAGGTGATACCGAAAGGCTCTTGTGCCTGGGAGGGCCCCACAGCATTCCGCTTGGTTTCACTTCTTCTCAGTTGCCTTCAGCTCAAAATAATCATTTGCCAGAGTAGTATATTGTGCTCCCCTTCAAGACCAGAACACGGTCTTTGTGCTTTAAGCCTGCAGTGGTCCTGGGACAGAAATACCAGTAAGGAATGTCAAGGATGGAGATTGGCAGTTGTGGTTTGAGGTACGTGCATACTAAGTCACTTCAGTCATGTCTGACTCTTTGTGACCCTGTGGACTGTAGCCCACCAGGCTCCTCCGTCCATGGGATTCACCAGGCAAGACTACCAGAGTGGGTTGCTGTGCCCTCCTCCAGGGGATCTACTCTACCCATGGATCTCTTAAGTCTGCCTGCGTTGGCAGGGGGGTTCCCTGTGGTTTGAGGTAAGGTGGAAGAAGACATAGCTAGGGTGGAGCTAGGGCATTCTGCAGGATTTTGTCTCCTTAAAAATAAGAAATAAATTAGTACAGAATAATAATAACAAACATTCTCAATCACTCTTGAATATGTGCTGGACTCAGTATAAATTCATAGCCTGAGTTCTGAAAAATATTCTTAAATAATTTCTCTGGTTATAACTTCCCCTTTTTTTCCTGTGCTCTTTCTTGAGCTCCTACTAGTCACATATTAAACTTTCTAGATGACTTTTTTAACGTTCTTACCTTTTCTCTCAGTTTGCCATCTTTCTGTCTTGTTCTGCTTTCTGAGATATTTTTTCCAACTTTATTTTCTGTTGAAATTTTCATGTTTATCCTGAGTTTCCAAGACCTTTTAAAAAAGTGAATTTTTGGGGTACTGTTTTGTTCTTCTTCACTGTTTCTTTGAGAATGTTCATAATAGTTTTTCTTAACATTATAATTTCCCTGCTTAGTGTGTTCTTCCAAGTTCTCTTTTGTTTTAAGCTCTGGCTTTCATATTTATTAGAGTTTCTTCAAATGTCTATTAAATTTTTTTGACCCACTCTTATTTTTGAAAAAGCACGAAAAATGCTGTTTGAAAGCACTTTGCATGAGTGGAACTTGTTTGCATGGATTTCAGTGCAAGATAATCAGTGCTCTTTTCTCGTAAAGTGTCTGGAGTTCCCTGGGGGTGGGGGAGGTCTGCCTGGAAGTTTTCATCCTGGCCCCCACCATGCTGGGTGTTTAATGAGGTAAAGGATTAGGAGAGGTCTGGCAATGTCTATTTGTAACTTTTATTGAATCCATTGTAGTTAGTACCCCACTTTCAACTGTGTTCTGTCCCTTTTCTAGCAACTCTCCATTTCCCTTTTCCAGACAATAAACTTCCTGTCTTCTGTGGTGCTGGGGAGAGGTAGTTGTTCAACTGTGGGAAGTGAGAATTGGAAGGTCACATTTTTGATGGTCTTTCAACCAGTCCTATTTTTAGCTCCACCTCACCCCCCATTTTGCAATGTATCTATGCCTCCAATTCCTCATGCTTCTAAGGCCTCTTTTTACACAGACTGCTTTTCATTTCTCCTCCTTACTGGCTTAGGGTTTTGTTTTCTTGGGTTTTCTCTTAGCTACCACTAAGTCCATCTACTTCCCAACCTTCAAAATTAGTTGTTTCCTGTTCTCTTTGCCATTTTCCCCCTCCTTTTTCATCCCTGTATTATCATTTCAGGAGAGTTTTAAGAGGCAGTGGAAAATAATGTGTGTGCGTGTGTGTGTGTGTGCTCAGTTGTGTCCAACTTTTTATCATCCCATGGGCTGCAGCCCACCAGGCTCCTCTGTCCATGGGAATTCCCAGGCAAGAATACTGGAGTTGGTTGTCTGTTCCTTCTTGAGGGGAGGGATCTTCCTGACCCAGGGGTTGACCCCACGCCTCCTGCATTGCTGCTGGATTCGTTACCACTGCACCACCTGGGCAGCCCCCAATGCCCATGTTTAGTTAGATATTAATATATTTTTAAAAATAAGTTCCATCTTTTGATGGACTGGATTCCGCTTTCCACTCCTTTTCTGCCTACAAAGAGTGTATGGGTACTGGATTGCTTGAGTTTGGAGGATTGGAAAAAACCTGTGAATTGCATTTAAACATATACTGTATATTTTTGTTCATTTCCCCTTCTCTTATGACCTCCCTTTAACTTTTTGCTTTCTCTCTTTTGTCCTGAAGTATCAGCCCACCACAGGCCAAGGAGAGAAGCTGGGATTTTCCTGTATTTTCTTTCAACACACCTGTCTTGTCTTTTCTTTTTCCCCTACCATGTCTTATTCTTTTATTAATGTTTTAATTCTCTTCTATATCATTAGTGTGCTCACTTAACCACCTCTTTAAACTTATTTTCTCAAGCTCATGTTGTTTGTCACACCTGCTAGGTTTACCTTATGGTGGATTATGTCCTTATATGATTTACACTTTTCAGTAACTTGTTTATCCCTAACTGAGATTACTTTTTCCATGGGAAACCTGTGAACTCTTGCTTGTTGAAGAGTCTCTAAGGGGTTGTTGTGCATTTACTTCTCTTTTGTAATTTACATTAATTTCTTGAAGTTTCTTTAAAACAGAAGATAGTGAAACATGGCCTCATCTTTTTTCCTAAGCCAGTGACTTTTTCCACAGCCCTCATTTATGATAGATTCAGAGGGATGTGCAATCTTTATAATTCCAGCTGCACAAGCAGTCCAGTGGAAGCATTTTAGCTCTTATTTTAAAAAAGCAGAATGGGAGAAAAAGAAGAGGAATGGAGTGAGGTGTGGTGGAAATAAGAGCCTGGGTTGGCTGTTCCCAGGCTTCTTGAGGCAGATAGATCACCACTGTGCACATCAGCTGGACATGAGAGCCGATGGACTTTGGAAACATCAGTTATGTCCTAATAGTCTTGAGTGCTGCCAGATTGTATCCATGTCCCAGAACTACAGATTAACTTGATGAATGTTATTAAATAGCCTGCTGTTTCAGACCTGGAAAGGCAGTTCATCAATTGAGTGGGAATAGACTCTTCAGAGATTTGGTCATTGTGTTTGAAGAATGAAAACCCAGGGGAAAATTATCATGATTAGTTGTCATTAGTGTTATGCAAAGTTTTCCTTACTGTAATGACAAGGCAGAATTTTCACATGGGTTTTACATTTTGGCAGTAGGCTGGAGAGATGGATATTGAAGAAAATCTAGATGATAGAAGAGTTGTCATTCTGATGGTTTGTTGTTGTTTTCTCTCTGAATTGATAGACAGTATCTGAGACTGGAATTTTTTTATGCACTTAGGTTCAGATTTCAGCTTTATCCTTGTCAGTGGTTTGGCTTATATCCTGAGACTATTATGTTTAGGGAATTTGATGGCTTTGGAACCCAATTATACAGAGAGGGCAAAAGTTCCAATTATTTAGAGAAATCTGCAAGCCCATTTCATATTTTTAAAGAAAGCAAATGTAGGAAGCATCTATTTTCGATTTTGCAGTGCTGCCTACGCATTTAAAAACATAAAACATACTTTAAGGAAAAACAAGCTTTTTCTTTTCTGAACACAAGTAATGTGTCTTTATCAAGGAAATTAGAAAACACTGGAAAAAATAGTCGGAAATTATTTCATAATTTTGTCACCCAAAGGTAACAGTTTAGAAGTGATCTACGCCTTGTAGACTTTTCTACTGTGGATATTTATGATTTGTGTTTCCAAAAATAGTATCATTCTCTTTGTAACCTGTTTGACAAAACTACACGTACACACATACATATAAATATGTATCACAATAAATATAGAAGTACAGCCTAGTCTTCAGTGGAGGCTTCGTATTCTGTTATATCATGATGTATTTAGTTCTCAATTTCAAAGATCTGTTTCAAAAGGAGTGATTTCATTTGCTAACCAGAGTCTGACTGTGGAATTGTGAACACTGTACACAATAGCAATTTAAAATAAATAAAAGTTTAAAGGTTAAGGTATCAGAAGTAATCTGAAATTTCCTCAACAGTAGATTGAAGCTATGTGATTGTTATTCTAGCCATTTTTTTCTTCTTCTGATAAATATAGTTTTATGACTTCTGCCTATTTAAGTGAATTCTTTACTTGTTAAGTAATAACAAAAAAAATTTTATAGCTACTTAAATTGGTTGGAGAAAAGCAATCAGGAGTCATCCAAATTGAGTCAGAGAAGATGTAAACACCTACCTCATGAGTCTTTTCATTGGGCTGCATTGCCCTAAAAGGTCCATTAGGTTGCTATTGACTTTTATGGAAAGTTCTAGTAGACATAAAGACCTTTATCTGGACTAGAAGTGTTTACAAAAAGGCAGTTCATCTATTTCCTAATAAAATAATATCAATACTTTGTGTTTCTCTTTAGCAAGTTTTCCACAGGTAGTTTCATGTTATAAAATCTGAGCTACATGTTACATGCTCACCAAATTTTGATCTTGTACTAAGTTGATTATGTAAGCTAGTAGAGTAAAACCACATGTATACCCCAGGTTGCTTTTGTTTTTAGAGATATGATACATGGAGCCAAAAGTTAACTTCTCTGTCATGCATGCTTTGTTTCCTACTTTCTTTTGCCATTATCAGCATTTAGAAACTTCTAAAACTTCCCTTTAGTTTCTTCCCTGACACACCAGCTATGTTTGTTCAATCTTGGGTCCACCGTGCCTTTAACAACTCATAAAAATTCACTTCTTTGTATTAATTTTATATCCTGCAGCTTTACTATATTCGTTGATTAGCTCTAGTAATTTTCTGGTTGTGTCTTTAGGGTTTTCTGTGTAGAGGATCATGTCATCTGCAAACAGTGAGAATTTTACTTCTTCTTTTCCAATCTGGATTCCTTTTATTTCTTTTTCATCTCTGTTTGCTGTGGCTAAATCTTCCAAAACTATGTTAAATAATAGTGGTGAGAGTGGGCACCCTTGTCTTGTTCCTGACTTTAGGGGAAATGCTTTCAATTTTTTGCCATTGAAGATAATGTTTGCTGTGAGTTTATCATGTAAGGCTTTTATTATGTTGAGGTATGTTCCTTCTATGCCTACTTTCTGGAGGGTTTTTATCATAAATGGGTGTTGCTGCATCTATTGAGATAATCATACGGTTTTTATCTTTCAATTTGTTAATGTGGTGTATCACATTGATTTGTGAATATTGAAGAATCCTTGCATCCCTGGGATGAAGCCCACTTGGTCATGATGTATGATCTTTTTAATATGTTATTGAATTCTATTTGCTAAAATTTTGTTAAGGATTTTTGCATCTATGTTCACCAGTGATATTGGCCTGTAGTTTTCTCTTTTTTTGTGTGTGGTATCTTTGTCTGGTTTTGGTATTAGGGTGGTGGTGGCCTCATAGAATGAGTTTGGGAGTTTACCTTCCTCTGACATTTTCTGGAAGCATTTGAGTAGGATAGAATTCTTCTCTGAATTTTTGGTACAATTCACCTGTGAAGCCGTCTGGTCCTGGGCTTTTGTTTGTTAGAAGATTTTTGATTACAGTTTTGATTTCTATGCTTGTGATGGGTCTGTTAAGATTTTCTATTTCTTCCTGGTTCAAATTTGGAAGCTTATACTTTTCTAAGAATTCGTCCATTTCTTCCAAGTTGTCCAGTTTATTGGCATATAGTTGCTGATAGTAGTCTTTTATGATCCTTTGTATTTCTGTGTTATCTGTTGTGATTTCTCCATTTTCATTGCTAATTTTGTTGATTTGATTCATCTCCCTTTTTTTCTTGATAAGTCTGGCTAATGGTTTGTCTGTTTTATTTATTTTCTCAAATCCCTTGAATTCCTATACACTAACAATGAGAAAACAGAGAAATTAAGGAAACAATCCTATTCACCATTGCTATGAAAAGAATAAAACACTTAGGAATAAATCTACCTAAAGAAACAGAAGACCTATATATAGAAAACTATAAAACACTGATAAAAGAAATAAAAAATGGTGCAAATAGATGGAGAAATATACCATGTTCATGGATTGAAAGAATCAATATAGTGAAAATGAGTATACTACCCAAAGCAATCTACAGATTCAATGCAATCCCTGTCAAACTATCAGTGGTATTTTTCACAGAACTAGAACAAATAATTCCACAATTTGTGTGAAAATACACAAAAACCTCGAATAGCCAAAGAAATTTTGAGAAGGAAGAATGGAACTGGAGGAATCAACCTGCCTGACTTCAGACTATACTACAAAGCTACAGTCATCAAGACAATATGGTACTGGCACAAAGACAGAAATATAGATCAATGTAACAAAATAGAAAGCTCAGTGATAAATCCATGCACCTGTGGACACTTTATCTTTTACAAAGGAGGCAAAAATATACAATGGAGAAAAGACAGTCTCTTTAAAGTGGTGCTGGGAAGACTGGTCAACCACCTGTAAAAGAATGAAACTAGAACACTTTCTAACACCACACACAAAAATAAACTCAAAATGGATTAAAGATCTAAACATAAGACCAGAAACTATAAAACTCCTAGAGGAAAACATAGGCAAAACACTCTCTGATATATATCACAGCAGGATCCTCTATGACCCACCTCCCAGAGTAATGGAAATAAAAGCAGAAATAAACAAATGGGACCTAATGAAACTTAAAAGCTTTTGCACAACGAAGGAAACTATAAGAAAGGTGAAAAGACAGCCTTCAGAATGGGAGAAAATAATAGCAAATGAAGTAACTGACAAAGAATTAATCTCAAAGATATACAAGCAGCTCATGCAGCTCAATACCAGAAAAATAAACGACCCAATCAAAAAATGGGCCAAAGAACTAAACAGACATGTCTCCTAAAGAAGACATACAGATGGGTAACAAACACATGAAAAGATGCCCAACATCACTCATCAGAGAAATGCAAATCAAAACCACAGTGAGGTACCATCTCACGCCAGTCAGACCGGTTGCTATCAAAAAGTCTACAAACAATAAATGCTGGAGAGGGAATGTGGAGAAAAGGGAACCTTCTTACACTGTTAGTGGGAATGCAAACTAGTACAGCCACTATGGAGAACAGTGTGGGGATTTCCTTAAAAAACTGGAAATAGAACTGCCATATGACCCAGCAATCCCACTCCGGGGCATACACACTGAGGAAACCAGAATTGAAAGAGACACGTGTACCCAAATATTCATCGCAGCACTGTTTACAATAGTTAGGACATGGAAGCAACCTAGATGTCCTTTGGCAGATGAATGGATAAGAAAGTTGTGGTACATATACACAATGGAATATTACTCATCTATTAAAAAGAATTCATTTGAATCAGTTCTAATGAGGTGGATGAAACTGGAGCCTATTATACAGAGTGAAGTGAGTCAGAAAGAAAAACACCAATACAGTATATTAACACATATATATGGAGTTTAGAAAGATGGTAATGATGACTCTATACACAAGACAGCAAAAGAGACATAGATAGAAAGAACAGACTTTTGGACTCTGTGGGAGAAGGCGAGGGTGGGATGATTTGTGAGAATAGCATTGAAATATGTATATTACCATATGTGAAATAGATGACCAGTCCAAGTTTGATGCAGCCCACTCCAGTATTCTTGCCTGGAGAACTCCATGGATAGAGGAGCCTGATGGGCTGCAGTCCATGCAGTCACAAAGAGTTGGACACGACTGATCAACTGTAACACTCAAATTCTGTAGTGTTATGGAATAAAGAGTTTATGTGCAGCTTTTATCCTTCTTTTACATCTTTCCAGTTCTGAGACCTAAGTTTAAAGATTTGAGCTCTGCATTATTTCTCAGCTTTCTCCCAGTAAATGGATTCAGGGTAGCATCTCTGGATGATGGTGGTAATATTAGTTTTCTGAGTCTAGGCTTACATAGAGTTTTCTGAGTCTAGATAAGAAAGCACTTTGCCGTTCCCATCTCAGACACAACAGTATGCTATAAATTGACTGTATAGGCCCAAGGGGCAGTCACTGTCTCACTTCTCCTACAACCAGTCTCTGGGGTCTCTGAGTAAGTCCTCATCTTTTCGCTGTGGCCTTTGAAGTACTCATTGTGTGCATGCTCATATCCGACTCTATGGACTGTAGCCCACCAGGCTCCCCTGTCCATGGAATTTTTCAGGCAAGAATACTGGAGCGGGTTGCCAGTTCCTACTGCAGAGGATCTTCTCGACCCAGGGATCAAACCTGCATCTCTTGTGTTTCCTGCATTAGCAGGTGGATTCTTTACCCCTGTACCACTTGGGAAGCACCCATTGTACACTTAGTCTTAGCTTTAGCCAAAAGGCTGGAAAGTACTGAGTAGCTGCCTAATGGTTACTTCCAGGAAATGAGTTTTTTCCTTATTGTGTGATTTCAGTATGAGCTTCAGGAAGGCAACATGTATGCCTTTATTTTCACGCTTCAAATCTTGCTTGAAAAAGAAACTTTCTTTTCTCATGAAATTTGGAAAGATGTGCTTACTGCTCTTGTGTCCAAATGTTTTGGGCTTTTAAAAATGCCATTTGGAAGTGGCTGCTTCATTTAATAGTAATGAAATGTCACTGTGGGCCCCGGTGGACATTAGAAAGGAAGCAGGACATTACAAAAAGAACAAGACATATTTCTTGGAGTATTTAATGGCTTTCATTCCTTTTACATGATCATCACAGGAGTAGCAGCCCATGTGAGGACAGGTAAGGTAGTTAGTTGTTAATGCCATTTTCCATCAGAAGCTGAGCTTGAAGAGGTTAAAGGATTTTGTCAAGAAGGGAGGTAGCTGGAGCCCTTCCCACTACATCTTGGACACAAGACGGTTAAATTGTATTTCATGGCATCGATATTAGAGGTGTACAAATTCAGAGAGCAGGGAAGGATTGTGAGGGGGTGGCCCGGAAAAGCCTTGCAGAGAAGGACCTTACAGACTGAGGGAAGAATCTGGACTTGTTGAAGAGTAGATGGAGCACTCCAAGTTGGGGGCGGTGGATCACAGGGACTGTCTTAAGGAGTGAAGAGTTTTTTTGTCCCAGTTAATTAATGGAAGCTATTGGTTTATTTTGCTGTCTCTTTAAGAATTTCACTGGTTATTTCAAACTGCCTGATGGACTTGTTTTTTGCAAGATTAGTATTCTTTCGTTTGGATAGAAGCTTACAGTGCCAGAATGTGTGTGTGGTGTGTGTATATCTCATGGCCCTGGATTATCTCGTACCATTTGATATTTTTCTGTTTTGAAGAAGATTGTGTCTGAGGAGGATATTATCTGACCTCTGTTTCCCCATCAAAGAGAAGTGAAAAAATACCTTGTCCTTGGTCTGGTCTTTGTGGTTCTGAGGGGTTTTCCCCTCCTGGTAGACTTCCTGCATTGGGCAAGGGGAGAAATGAAGAACTTGTATATATGAAAAGTCCATGTTCATTTCTTTGAGCCTGAACATTCAATCACTAATTTTTCTTTAGAGTTCTCATAGCCACTTCAAGGTGTTGAGCATTCCCTTGGCTCTATCCTGATTGCTGCAGGATATTTGGGGAGAGGCCCGGGGTCTGATGCCAAGAGATTTCCTTTCCTACAGGACCTTCTGCTAGGACTCCCATTTGACAGATGTCTTCTTGTCACTCTAGGTAGGTTAGTGGTGATTGAAGCCCCTCTGTAGTGGTTTTTAAGTGGCCAGAGATTCACTTTGGTTTCATATTTCTCTCTGGAGGATACCCATCTTATTCTCCTTGACCATTCAAATTGTTTGAAAGCAGTTTTGTGTATCAGTGGCATTTTCAGTAGGTTTACTTTCCATTAAACCATCTACATGTTGCTAGTTGTAAGGGACATTTCCTTGGATACTGAGACAATATTGACTGAGCAGCTTTTGGCCCCTTTGAAGTTGAGACGTGTGGATGCTTAAGGTTGTAGCCCTTCCATGGCCCCTAAGAGTCCCCTGGGGCAGTCTAGACAGACCCTTAAGCATGAGGTGATATGTCAGGAAGGTGCAAAGTGCTGTGAGCTCTCAGAAGAGAACTCTTTTGCAAAGCCTGTACCAGCTGTCAAGCTCCACCACCATTTGGTTGGTTGTTGTTTAGTCTGGAAAGTTGGGAGTTGGACATACTGTCCATTTTCATACCAGGGTTGTGTTTGAAGGGTTTGGTACAAATTTGATCTTTGAAATCAGAAGGCCCGAGTTCAGGTCTTGTTTGTGCCTGTACCTCCCAGTGGGTCCATTGGGAGCTCATAGTTACTAGGGAGGAAACAGGATTTAAAGCAGGACAGCCCAGATGAGGTCAGTTTAAGAAATCCTGGTAGAGTTTCTTTACTGGAGGATTTCCAGGTGATTCTGACATACTAATGTGTACTGTTGGCCTTTGGAAGGATAACTCTGCAGTTCCTAGGCTCATTTGGATTTTTTAAAACTTGGAACATTTTCTCAGATTATTATTCCACAAAGCATACTTAGGGAACACTGTAATTCCTAATTTATAGCTCTTAAACCTACAAATCTGTGCAAGTTTTTTTCAGTTAACACAACATTCTTTTGAGAAAAGAAGTTAGTCCACAGTTGAACAGTGCATTTTCATCGTGAGCTATAGCGAACAGTAGCTATTGGTTTTGATATAAAATTTGAGAAAGTAAGAAAATATCATTTTACTTTTAGACATATTGACATATAACAGTTTTATATCTGCAGCATAATTTGTTACTTGTATATACTACAAATTGATCACCACAGTAAGTCTAGCTATCATCTGTCACTATATAATCGACTCCTCCTTCATCTATTTCACTTAGCTCCAACCCTTTCCCCTCTGGTAGCCACCAGTCTCTTGTCTATAAGATTTGTAGTGTTTATTAATTTGTTTTTTAGATTTCACAGATAAGTTATATCATACAGTATTTGTCTTTCTCTGTCTGACTTATTTCACTTAGCATAATAACCCCTAGGTTCATACATACTGTGACAGACTTGTCACAAATGGCAAGTGTACACTGTTGGTGGGAATGTAAATTGGTACAGTCACTATGGAAAACAATATGGAGGGTCTGAAAAAAACTGAAAAGAGAACTACCATGTGATCCAGCTATTTCACTTCTGATATTTATCTGAAGAAAACGAAAACACTAATTCACAAAGATATATGCGTATTCCCTTTGTTCATTGCAGCATTATTTATAATACCCAAGGTATGGAAATAATCTAAGTGTCTGTCCATGGATCAATCGATAAAGAAGATTTGTGTGTGTGTGTGTGTGCGTGTGTGCACACACAGTGGAGTACTCCTCAGTCGTAGAAACAGAAACAGTGCTGGATTGTATATCCTCAGCTTTCACGTACGGATTTTAAAGTACTGACAGCAACCCTGTGAAGGAGATATTTGATCATGGCCACTTTGCAGATTAGTAAGCTGAAGTTCAAATAGTAGGTTATGCATGGAGATGCTGAAAGTCAAACTATGGTCTGCCTTTCGCCAAAGGCCACATTTCATTAACCACAATGTTTTGTTATAGAGCTCAGTCTTTTATTTTTAAATTCTCTTGCTTTTTAAAAATTTTAAATGATTATTACAAAATTGATATATATTTACTAAAGATAAGTAGGTGAGAGAGAAGTAGAAAATGCCCCCCAAGCCCATCATCAAGTAGAATTTCAGTCAGTATGTGATTTCTTTCCTGGTGTTTTATGCAATGTTATGTTCATTAACCATAATTGTGGTTAAATATATGTATGTACAACATATATACATTTTTATACTCTCTTTATATATATAATTTTGAATCTCCCCTACAGATGTGCATTTTGGTTATTGCCACAACACTGATAAAGTAATTTAATAAGCACACTGAACCAGGACTTGGAAACTTAGCTTGTAGCTCTTTTATACAAGCTGCCGCTTGACTGTGGGCAGGTTCATTGACCTTCCTGGAACTAAGTTTCCTTATGGATAAGTGAGGGAGTTGGATCAGATCACTGGTTTTGAAGCTATGGTTTTCCACACAGTCTCCTGGGGACTAGGGGTGAAGATGTCATCAGAGCAGAGAGAACCCTGGCCCTTTACTCCCATCTGTTTTCACTCAGGCATCCACTCTTATACCTCTTTTATAGATTTGGAGTCCAAGCATATTTGCAAAGAGGAACTCACTGATTTTTTGTGGAAGAGTATAAAATTGTTGGACCTGATGATCCTGAAACTCAACACTACTATGATTCTCTTTTACGATGTCTGTTAAGTTCTGTGTGCTCTGCACATTTAGAACATTTCTTCACCAATCTACAGTAATCTAGAGCGGTAGATTAAGCAGATTTGCTGCAGTCTTTCAGCTGATCTCAGGAACCACATAATAAGCACAAAATAATCCCTGATCAGTGCTGAGCAATGTTCAAAGCACTGTTGAATTGTTTCTTAGCAAACTTAGCACTGTCTTTGACTTGATCCATCTCAGGTCCAATTTAATGACTCTTTTGGGAAATACTAACCAGGTAGTCCCACTCCAGTACTCTTGCCTGGAAAATCCCATAGATGGAGGAGCCTGGTAGGCTGCAGTCCATGGGGTCGCTAAGAGTCGGACATGACTGAGCAACTACACTTTCACTTTTCACTTTCACTCATTGGAGAAGGAAATGGCAACCCACTCCGGTGTCCTTGCCTAGAGAATCCCAGGGATGGCGGAGCCTGGTGGGCTGCCGTCTATGGGGTCGCACAGAGTCGGACACGATTGAAGTGACTTAGCAGCAGCAGCAGCAGCAACCAGGTAGTCATTGGTTCCTTAAAACTAATATGTTTGGAAACTATGGACTCCACCAATAACTGGTTTTCCACTTTCCTTATGCATGTGAAGGTTATGAATCTTGAGGGATTAATTTGAAAGTCCCAGTAGCTTGACTTGTTTCTCTTGCCTCCACAGAAGGAAGAATCTTCTTCAGAAATGAGGTGAATTAATGCTCGGGCTCTCAAGAACCCTGGACAGCTACATGAGGTGTTTAAAACCTGCCCTGACCATCTCGCCACACAGCTCCGTTATGAGGCCTGACAGAATGAGCGCAGCGTGGAGGGACAGTGTCCTGCCCTGTCGGAGCGGTGACTGCTGACCCGCTGGGAGCAAGCAGGGGGGCCTCACGTTGTCTGCCAGCACAATGAAGGAAGTGGTCTACTGGTCACGCGAGAAGGTGGCAGACTGGCTGCAGGAGAATGCTATGCCGGAGTACTGTGAGCCTCTGGAACATTTCACGGGCCGGGACTTGATCAGCCTCACCCAGGAGGACTTCACGAAACCCCCGCTGTGCCTAGTCACCTCTGACAACGGGCAGCGGCTCTTGCACATGATAGAGACCCTGAAGATGGAGCACCACTTGGAAGCACACAAGAACGGCCACGCCAACGGGCACCTCAGCATTGGCACTGGCGGCCCCGCCCCTCACAGCAGCTTCAGCATCAAGGTCAAACCCAACGGGATGCCCAATGGGTACAGGAAGGAAATGATCAAGATCCCCATGCCAGAACCGGAGCGCTCCCAGTACCCCATGGAGTGGGGCAAGACTTTTCTGGCCTTTCTTTATGCACTTTCCTGCTTTGTTCTCACCACAGTGATGATCTCGGTCGTCCATGAACGAGTACCTCCCAAGGAGGTGCAGCCTCCACTACCGGACACGTTTTTTGACCATTTTAACCGGGTGCAGTGGGCCTTTTCTATTTGTGAAATTAACGGCATGATCCTTGTGGGACTCTGGTTAATTCAGTGGCTGCTCTTAAAGTACAAGTAAGTAAATCACAAGTCTGCAGTTTCAGGGATTGGGAGGTGGCACGGCAGATGTGTAATAGTCATTATTGGGAAATGAAATTGATCAAGCAGTAGGAATCAAAGCACATTTCTTTCTTTCTTTCTTTCTTTTTTTTAAACCGCATAGTCTGTTGAACCAACCAAAGCTCTGGCAGCTTAAAGGAAGTGCTATGTTTTGTACCAGATTCATACAGAGTGATGAACAGGATTGTTAGAGATGAGGTTTTTCTGTTTTCACATCACAGGAAGGAAAACCCTCAGACATCTTCAGAGAGTACAGGCTATTAAACCACAGAAAACTACCCAGTCTTGGTATGTTTAACCCATCAAAATCAATGGTTGACAGTTGGCCTGTGGTCTATGAATGACCTTATAGCTTTTTCCACACAGAATCAGATATCTGAACCTTAGTAATGTGTATCTGAAGATGCTTCACACATAGAATTCAGAACAGCTAGTCCAGAGTGACATGATCTAGTGGAGAGTGATACCCACTTTAGGTGGGATGTGGATGAACCTGCATGGCTTTCCACCTTTCTTTGGAATGTAAGGCATTTAGAGCAGTATTCCATTCAAGTTTCTCAGGATTTTAAATAGGCATCTCCTTTTAGTTTCAGGTGAATCCAAAGTGGCTTTCATGTCCCAGGCTCTAAACTCAATGCAGCAAAGTTGTTTGCTTGAGTTGCACATAGCAAACTGAACACAAACTTTGCCCTCCTCACGGGTGTCTGATTTTTCCATTAGCAGAACATCTTTATAGCTTCCACGCATGAGAGTTGGAAACTGGTTTGCTAAGGAACTGAGTTTCTCTCTGGTAGACTATGTTGCATGACCCACAATGTGGTTGAATACTAAGGAAATCATCTTAAATAAAGAAAACAAAATACAGACTGAGAATTTATGTTGAACTTTAATGGAAATTATCAGTTTTTTTCTTGTGTGTTATATGAAGTCTGTGTTTTCTTCCCTTATAAATTAGATATCTACAAGTGGAAATAAAAGCAACTCCTGAGTCTTTGCCAGTAAAGGACTATCTTTATGTTGTATATAGGAAGCTATTTAAGTAGCCAGTTTTTATCTGGGGGCTGGTTTGGCTATCCCAAGTTTAAGCAGGGAAGCCTGGTATGCCACAGTCCATTGGGTTGCACAGAGTTGGACGTGACTGAACGACTGGGAAACAACAAATTTAGTTTAAGCTAAATTTGATACAGGAGCAGCGGTCTGGGATGCGTTTGAGTTGGTGGAAGAAAGACTGTTTCTTGTGCGCTTTAGTTTTAAGAGGCTGAATAGATAAGAATAGGCTGTAGAAATATGAGATGCTCAAAATTTACTAATTACATTCTTCTGACTGTCAGACTTCAGTTCTGCTTTTGACTTTCAAAATTTTTTCCCTAGAAGCTCATTAGGGGGAAAAAAATTGTATATTTTCCCTTAACAAAGGCAAGGTCAACTCAAAATTAGGTTTTCTGGGGTCTTCCTGATTTTTGTTGTTTTGTTTATATGAGTTTGTTTTCTGGTTTTTATCAAAATTCTTACATGCCAGCTAATAATTTACTGCCCAGAAATGTACTTGTGTATACGCATCGAAACCTTTCACAGAACTGTGACTTTTGAATAATTTTATTCTTGTTCTAAGAAATGTCCTAACCACAGAGATAATTTCTTTAAAGTATATTACTATTTGTATTTCTCTCAGCAGGGGCTTTTCCTCAAATCTGTTTCTCTTGAAGCTTTCTGATTTTGTGTTTTACTGGTATTTGTTACGAATACTGTAGTCATTTGTATATTTAAATTGTTCTACAGCCGTAAATCAGTTAATTCATGCCTGGGGCAAAATTAACCCAAGGCTGGGACACAGGCAGCCTGGGCCCCAGCCCCAGCCATGTGCTAGCATGCTGGATAGAGTGGATGAATCTCCAAATCTCAGGAGCCTTGGTTTGCTCACAGATACAATAAAGACCTCTCAGTCTAGATGATTTCTGTTGCTCTATACCACTGTGTTGTATTTGATTACAAAATCACTGAATGAGCCAGTTGCATTTGAGTGTTACTAGCTGCAGAGCATTTGCAGTTCAGAATATGTCCAACTTTAAAGGTTCTTTAAAGTCCTCTCTCTGGTTTCCACATTGGCAGGATAACCCAGTTGTTTTCATGAGCGTCTTCAGCATCCCCACCCCTGTCCTACTACTGGGGCACATCCCTAGCTTCCCATCTCCCTCCTTGAGACCTCCCTGGAGTATGTGTGGCACACCAGACCTGGGAAAGGCAGGAAGAAAGACAGAGGTGGACACACCCAGCAGTGGCTATTAATGAGCTCCCTTTCCCTGGCCCTCATAAAGGTGGAACTGCTTCCTAGTACAGAGAGACACCCTTTTTCCAGTTATTTGGCTGTGGCAGTGTAGCAGTCTGTGGCGCTGTAGCAATCTGTTATTCAGCATGTTGGGAAAATGGATCCTTCTGGCTATGGAATATTCTGTTTAAAAGCAGTAACCCTCTCATTTTTTCTGTGCTCAACTCTTCTGACACTTGACCCCTCTCCCTAGCCTCCACTCAAACTCAGCTTTTCTAAAATCAGATTTATCATCTTTTTCTTTCAACTTCTTCCTTCTATGTAGGCAGTGGCATTTCCTAGAAACTTACAACTTCTCAGTTCCTTTCATGTAAATAGTCACTACGTTCTGTCAATTCTAACTGCAGTTTCATTACCTCTTTCCATTCCTACCTGGTGATGTATAGTGAGTGCTCAGATGGAGGCCCAGTTCCCTAGCCTGAAGCTCAAGGTCCTTCCTAATCTGGCCCCAGGCTGTTTGACCTCATCTGTTTCTTCTCAACTCAGCAGTTTCTCTTGAACCCTCCAAGCTCATGTCACATTCTGTTCTATTCTTCCTGTGTGTGTATGTCTCCTTTACTGCTAGACTTTTAAGTTTCCCAAAGGAAAAGACCAGATCCTATTTGTCATTCATCTTGGTATCCCACTACCTCATCTAAAGTCTGGCACATAGAAAGTGCTTGTTTAAAATTCATTCACTGAGACCCTCGTGTATGCCAGGCACTGTGGTAGACCTTGGGGCTGCTGCAGGGCTCAGAGGCCCCTGATGCTCACACGGAGCTTGTATGCTCACCAGGGTGAAACAGTTTGTGAACAAGTGAATATATACTACCAGGCAGGTAAGAGAAATGGAGAAAAATAAAGCAGTCTAAAAGGTTAGTGAGTTTTGGAGATAGTGGGGAGGGAGCAGTATTTTAGATCAAGTGTTTAGAAAAGGCCTCTAATGAGGTGACCGTTGAATAGACACCTGAATCAAATGAGGGGGATACAAGTTGGTGTTTGGGGCAGGAGCAGTCCCGGTAGGAGACAGAGCAAGTGCAGAGTCTCTGAGGTTTACCTGGGGAAAAGCCACAGGCCAAGCAAGCTGGGAGAAAATGGCCATACAGAGTCAGGGAGGTGTGGACAGCATATGGGTCAGGGAAAAAGAGGCAGATTTTTGTTCCAGGTGTAATGATAAGTTATTAGGGAAGAATGATGTGGACAGATTTGTATTTTAAAAGAAGCACTCTGGCTGCAGTGAAGAGAACAGATCAACGAGACTGGAAGCGGGGGGATGGGTTAGGATGTTATTGCAAATGGTCCAGTTGGGAGATGACCATGAGGTAGACTCATGTTTGGCCAATGAATACATTTGGTGGGAAGGGACAAACTCTTTCTAGAAGCCATGGCTTCTGTTACATTTAGAGCGCCTTATCATTTATAGCCACAGGGCTGGGTTCCATTACAGAGACTCACATGAGGTTTTTGGGTCTGTCTCTGAATCTCTGAATTTTATATGAAATTTAATGAGGAATGAATCATAGATTGAGATTGAATTCACTTATTTGGGAGCTCTCATAGCTTTGCTGGAATATATTTTATTTCAGAGCAAAGTTGAGTGATGTGTATACTCTGATATTTGTTTTCTGTCACAGCTGCTTTTGGATCAGATATTTGCCTGCAGGGCTTCCCAGGTGGTGCAGCAGTAAAGAATCTACCTGCTAACGCAGGAGACACAAGAGACAAAGACTGCGGTTCTGTCCCGGGTCAGGAAGATCCCCTGGAGGAGGAAATGGCAACCCACTCCAGTATTCTTCCCTGGAGAATCCCATGGACAGAGGAGCCTGGTGGGCTACAGTCCATGGGCTCTCAAAGGGTTGGTCAGACATGATGAGCAACTGAGCACACACATTTACCTACAAGGAGTAGCACTAGTCATTTGTAGGGTGGGAGTGGATGGTATAAAGATGAATTAAATATTGCAGAATGTGTTGGTCCACTGGTGGTGAAAAGATTTGAAGAAAGGAAAAAGAAAAGGAGCCACGGGATACTTGGGACATGAGGTGGAGTTGAAAGAACTTTGTGGTTGAGCATTTGGGGCATGGAGTAGAATATTCTGGCATAAACCATTGTGTAACATTATGGAGAGAATGGTCACCACATAGGTTCTTTGAAAATTGATCTCAGGCCAAAAGGGAAGGAACTGGAGAAGGGAATGGTATTGGCCGATCCTGCCTTAAGACTTGATGTCTCTATTCAGAACTGTTTCTCGGGGTTTCATTGATCCCGCAGGAAGGAACAAGTACAGGTTTCCAGCATGGCTTCCCAGGATTACACTCTGAGAACACTGCAGTGGATTTTTAGGTGTTTGGTGTTGGGGAAGACTCTTTTTTTTAAATTTTTATTAGTTGGAGGCTAATTATTTTACAATATTATAGTGGTTTTTGTCATACATTGACATGAATTACCCATGGATTTACATGTATTGGGGAAGACTCTTGAGAGTCCCTTGGACTGCAAGGAGATCCAGCCAGTCCATCCTAAAGGAGATCAGTCCTGGGTGTTCATTGGAAGGACTGATGCTGAAGCTGAAACTCCAATACTTTGGCTACCTGATGCCAAGAGCTGACTCATTTGAAAAGACCCTGATGCTGGGAAAGATTGAAGGCAGGAGGAGGAGGGGACGACAGAGGATGAGATGGTTGGATGACATCACCGACTCGATGGACATGGGTTTGGGTGGACTCCGGGAGTTGGTGATGGACAGGGAGGCCTGGCGGCTGCGGTTCATGAGGTCACAAAGAGTCGGACATGACTGAGCGACTGAACTGGGGCAACAGTGTGTTTTTTATGTTCAGAGACCGCTTTGGAAAAGACTTACTTAGTGTTTTATCCTTTGATAACATGCCCTGAGTTTGGAGGCCTTATTTGTTAGGAGGGTGTCTGCAGCATTTGCCTCTCTCCTGTGGATGGAATCTAATTTCCAAGGACATAATCTTTGTGCTGATTGGCAGCTGCTGCTCTCAGATGCTAATTTAATGTTTTTGTTTGTTTTGTGTTTTATTCAGTAGAGAAGATTTGTCAGCATGTATCTCATTTCACCCCAGTTTAATTCCATCAGTGTCTCTTTTCACATTAAGTTGATTGGTTTAAAGTACTTATCTCTTTCATCTTCTAATCCTCAAAGTAGTTTATGACCACAGTTATTGTCAACATTTTAAAAATTTGTTTTCAAGTCTTTGATGATTGTGATTAAGTAAAGTTCTTAAAAGCTGTTGATGTAGAGCATTTAATATGAAGGAGTTCCCTCCAATAATGTTTATTTTTCAAGTTCTAGAAGAGCCTTTTTTTAAAAAGGCCATTTCACTTTATTAGAAATCAGCGGTGCCCTGTGGGCCACTAGGCTGGTCTCCAAATGGAACTTCAGGGCATCTTTACATTTAGTAGTTTATTAAGAATTATTAAGATTAGTGCTAGAGATATAGCACTGAGCAAAACAAAGCCTCACAGAAACAAAGCTACATAGTTATCTTCTGGGAGTTTTTCTGGTTCTCACAGTAACATCTCAGGTTTTAAAGTGTGGGTTGTCCCAGACTCTGTCCTAAAGTACAAAAGTCATGAGGACAAAAATTCCCTCCTGCTGTTGCAGCGGTGGGGGCACCTAGTGCATTATTTAATCAACTGATAAACCATCATATTCCTCTCCAGCCATAAAGCAAGATAAGAGCCCAGAAGTCATCATTTCCCTCCCTTGCTTCTCTCTCTACACATGTACCTACATCTATTATATACTTACTCAAAGTCTCTATTCTTCTGTTCCTTTCCATCCATGTTGTCAAAAATCATTATCACCCCGATCACATGGCACATTCCAAACATTTGAGTAACAGGAATTTTTTTTTCCCTTACATGCATTGTGTTATTTGATCCAGTCAGCTCTTAAAATAAGTACTGTTGTCTTGTCTCTGTGAAGATTTCAGAGACACAGAAAAGATGCTGACTTGCCCAAGATCCCACACAGAATATTTAGAAAATTGAAAGTTTTTCAGTGTAAGTCCACTGAAATGTCCTGGGGAAGTGTATTTTCTTAGCAGATGTAGTACCATTGATTCGACAAGCAGAGGACAGGTAGAATGAAAACAGATAAGTCCTGTGTTGAATAATAAGGTTTATACATTGCATATAAACCAGGAGACATTCCTACTTGCCCCAGGATTGGACCTGCCAAGCCTGCAGGCCAGCCTGTCTTGCTGGCCCACCATAGTTCATGGAAGTGTACTGAGTTCTGTCCCAGCTGACTGCTGTCCTCTCACCTGCCAGGTGTGGTATGGTCCCTGTTCACCACGGGTCTAGGAAAGCCCTGGTGCCACCTATTGCAGTAACGCTTTTCCAGTGCAGACCACCAGTCAGGAGTGCCCAACCTTGTTCTTTTATTTTATTCAGTTTTAATTGGAGGATAATTTGCTTTACAATATTGTGTTGGTTTCTCCCATGCATCAACATGAATCAGCCGTAGGTATATGTATGTCCCGTCCCTCTTGAACCTCCCTCCCACCTCCCACCCCACACCACCCCACGGGGTTGTCTCAGAGCACCAAGTCAAGCTCCCTGCATCATACAGCAAATTCCCACTGGCTGTCTATTTTACACTTGGTAATGTGTGTGTTTCCATGCTACTTTCTCAATTTGTCCTACCCTCTGCTTCCCCTGCTGCATCCATAAATCTGTCCTCTCTGTCTGCATCTCCGTCATTGCCTTGAAAATAGGTTCTTCTTCTCCTTGCTGTTTCTAGCCAGTTTTCTCCCCTTGAGTCTGACCCCATTGTCCATCTGGGCTGCAGAGCCTGGGCTGAGGTCCTATTTTCATTCTGGGGACCTTTCCTGTCCCTTTATCTTCCCGTGTAATCTGGACCTCCCAGGTGTTTGCCGGCTTCTGCTCCACCTCCCTGGGAATGGGGAAGAACAGCCACTCTAAGCCCTCAATGATGGGTTCGCTGCCAGGCTCTGTCTCACTTCTCATCCTCACATTAGCGAATGGATGGTCTTACCTGCTTTCACCTTTCTTTTATCAGTTTCAGTCTCAAGACCTAAGTATTAGCCTGAACTCTAGGAATTGTCAGGAAACTAAATTCAGTAAGCCCAGCAACTTAGGTTTTAAGTTAGCATAAATATTATAAGTGGCTTTTTAAACTGAGAGGATAAAAGGGAGAGAGAGCAAAAAAAAAAATCAGAGGCGCAATAAATTATAGTTTTCATGAGTTAGTTTTTATTTATGACACTAAAGAAACTAATGTATCTTGCTTATAGGCAGATTAGAAGGTAAAAATAAACATAAAGGAAAAATTTACTGATGGCGCCTAAGATAAGTAATGCTAACATCTGATTTCATATTTGGTTTAATATTTTCCTGTATGCTCATATATGTGTAATCTGTATATATGTGTATTTTTAGTACCATATTTGCCTTGTATTTTGCAACGTGCCTAGGGCTCATCTCTGACCCTTTCTCTTAAAAAATCATCATGGATGTCTAAGTATTCATGATCTTATTTAGAAGTCACTGCATCTGTCCCTTCCAGCCTGTTTGTATCAGGGCAATGGCAGTTAAGCACAAGTTATATTGTAAATCTTAGTTTAAGATCATCTTAACCCTACAGTTTCAGTCTTTTGACTGGAGGTGAGTTTGGTCAGGTTACTTAACTACTTGTAGTAGCCTTGTTTCCTCATCTACAGAATGGGAACAATAAAAATAGTGTCTGTCTCAGCGTTGTTGTGCCAATGGAGTGAGATATATGTATGGAGGAATTAACCGAGTCCTTGGCGTCCCCATCTCTATCTAATGCTCAGTCGGTCAGTGCTATCCGACTCTGCAGCCCCATGGACTGTAGCCCACCGGCCTCCTCTGTTCACTGGATTTTCCTGGCAAGGATACTGGAGTGGGTGGCCATTTCCTCCTCCAGGGAATCTTCCCGACTCAGGGATTGAATCCACATCTCTCACGTCTCCTGCATCTGCAGGCTTATTCTTTACCCCTAGCACCACTCCGGAACAGCATATCTGTCTTTCCCCCGACTCTCAGGCCAAAGGTCTCGGTTTTGTTACTGATCACGGCTTCCACCCGACATCTGGTCTTCATCCCACCACTTCTCACCATCTTGCCGCCCTGCGTGTCACTGGAGGCATCTCCTCCCAGTCTGCTTCCATCCTTGCTTCCCTGACGTCCCTTATCAGCTCCGCAGACAGAATGTGTAACTTCACGAGTGAGTGGGTGTGTCGCTCTTCTCTCACCTGATGACAGCTTTTAGGTTGGAGGTGACCAAGGAGGTCCTCCCAGACTGCACGCCCCATGTCTTCCTTCTCCCTGACCCTCCTGCTAGTCTCCAGTGCCCTCACATACTGACCTCTGTTTAGAATCTTCTCCCACAGAAGGCGGTGGGGCCGGGGGTTCAGGATGGGGGGCTGGACAAATGTATACCTATGGCCCATTCATGTTGAGGTATGGCAGAAACCAATACAACATTGTAAAGCAACTATCCTCCAGTGAAAATGAATAAAAGAAAAAAAAAAGAATCTTCTCCCACAAATAACTTCATGGTTAACTCTCCTCCCATGTAGGGACATTCTCTGATCAACTTACCCCCAAACTGTAACCTCCTGTCCCCCCCAGTGACACTGTCGCTTAATTTTACCCTTTAGACTTTTTCCAGCGTGCTCTATATTTTACTTAGATGTTTATTGTCTGCTTTCTTTCCTAGAATATAGGTACCACAAGGCAAGCTTTTTGTCCATTCGGTTCACTGCTGTGTTTCCAGAATAAGGTCTAGCACATACACATGTTCATTAGGAGAGTAGATAAATAATAACAGCAGCTAACATTTATTGCATATTGCACTGTGCTGACTACTATGCCTAGAATTTAATAAATGTTAGCCATTGCTGGTGATGTATGTGCTTAGTATGTTTCTAGAAACCAACCCCCTGATAAAGTGAAAGTGTTACTTTTAAGGGTGATCCATGAGCTTAAGGGCAAACATTAATTGTTGAGTTCAGTCAGCTGTAACTGAACAAACATTAATAATGTGATTCAGGGTGGGTAAGTTTTGATGAAGGAAAAGAATGAGAAAAGATCTGCATGTACGTAATACATATTTACATTATGTGTACGCACTCATGGGCTTCCTAGGTGGTGCAGTGGTAAAGAATTCACCTGCCAGTGCAGGAGATGCAAGAGACTTGTGTTCAATCCCTGGGTCAGAAAGATCCCCTGGAGGAGGAAATGGCAACCCACTCCAGTATTCTTGCCTGGGAAATCCCATGGACAGAGGAGCCTGGCGGGCTACAGTCCATGGGGTCACAGAGAGTCGAACATGACTGAGCACGCACACACACACAAACACATATATTTGTATTATACACATGTATGTATGTATGCACACATACTATTTTTGCTAATAGCCTAAAATACTAACAAGAAAGATAACTTCTTTTGTTTGATACATATATGTGCTGCGGTTTCTGGAGGAGGCTTGATTTTGATTCCTTTTAACTCTTTCACATAGACTATATAATCTTAGAGGGTAATATTTTTTCTTTATCTCATGTTACAATCTATATTTAACTCAGGAAATAATTTTTTAAGGTGGCTTTAGTGCAGGCAAGTTTTATCATCTGATCTGTTCTTTACAGATTCCCTAAACCAGTACAGATCATTTTCTAAATTTAATCAACTGTTGCATTATTTTGCAGATCTTTTACACGAGGCTTAGGAAAAAATATGTCAGTACCTTTTTTTTTTTTAGCTTGACAGCTTTGTTAGTGAAAACAGCAGCTAATCAAAAGTATTATTGTTGTTTAGTCGTGCCTGACTCTGGGGCCCCATAGACTGTCACACCGAGCCCGCCCCCACCCCACCCCCCCACCCACCGGCCGGCTCCTCTGTTCTTGAGATTTCCCAGGCAACAATGCTGGAGTAGACTGCCATTTCCATCTCCAGGGGATCTTCCTGACCCAGGGATCTAACCCGCATCTCCTTCATTGATAGGCGGATTCTTTGCCAGAAGTCAACAGGGAAGCCCAATTGAAAGGATAAAGACTTGGTTTTTGTTGTGGCTCTTTCTTGACTGACTCTCTGGCCCCAGACTAGATAGTCTTTGCATCTTAATTCTTCCTTCTGTAAAATGGGATGATAGTATATGATGAACAGTAATGTGGTTAAAATAATTAATACCAAAATTGCAAAGGTCTCTTTGAGTTGGACTTCCGTGAGGTGGAGGACTGGGCTGTACAGACTCGTTCCTGGGCTGGGTGCGTAGTTCCATCTCATTCTGGTTCGCAGACTGCCATCCTCCTGTGTACACACTAGGAAATAGTCAACGAGTTCTAGATCTCCCCGGAGAGCATGTATTTTTACTTTTCTGTTTAGTCTATTTTCATTCTATAGCATTTATTCTTTCCATTTTGTTTTACAACCCGTTCCTTGGGACTTCCCTTCTTAAAGTATACAGTTAAGCCCTGGGTTTTCATGATCCACCATCTGGAGAGTTGTGACCCCTGTGATGGGTAGAAAGGCCAGAAGGGGCAGCAAGGAGACAGGGCAGGCGAGGGAGAAAGATGGCAGGACCCACAGCCCTCCTTGGATGAACGCAGCCATCTTGACAACGGCTGTCAATTAAAATGTAGAAATGATGCAGAGTGAAGGACTGGTGAGCATTGGGAGAGGTTATTTCCCGCAGATGAATGAAAGAGTTTAAAGGACAAATATTTGTGGGAAGAAGCAGGAAAGCACTATCAGAAGTAGTAAGAAGTGAAGCCCGAAAGCACAGAACTGCAGGAGATTGCCCGTGTTACAGGCACCATCATAAGTCTGACTAGTACTAAAACATAAGTAAGGAGCGGCTTTCTTTAAGCGCTTTCTCTGATAGAAAGAATGCGGGCCTCTGTTGATAATGGTAATGCCAATCTCACTATTAAAAAAATACCATAAACTAGAAACCAAGTTCTGAAGTGATGTGGAGAATGAAGTGGCTCTCTCCAGTTGGGAACTTTTGGGAAGCTGCACACAGAGCTGGTATGTGAGGTAGGTGGTTGGGGTAACAGGAAAGACCAGGCAAAGAGATTTGCTGGCAAAAGCAAGAAACTTGGTGAGTGGAGCCCCTTTTACCCAGGGTGGTAGAATTCATATCTGCAAGATAAAATGGGAAGTAGCTTGGGGTCATGTTGAGAAGAGCCTGTGATGGGAATTGGAACTTCTGGTGATGATGAGTGGTTATCATAATGCAGGGAATCCCAAGGCTAGTAGCAAGGAATTAAAGGGAGGAAAACAGATTTAAGAAGCTCTTTGGCGTTAGCTTCCACAGAATGTGGTCACGGGAGTGGGAGTCTATGAAGAAAGTAAGATAGGTAAAGGTGGCCCCAGGTGCCTTCTTTAGAGTAGATGGTCTATCAGAGACCTGATGACAGGCAATGTTCCCGGGGTCCAGGCAGAGGGGATGGCTGGCACAGAGGTCTGCATGAGGTGGAGGGACTTGGTGTGATGTGTTCAGTTGCACCAACGGCATCGGACTGAAGTTTAGGAATGATGGGGAGAACAGAGGGAGGGGAGCTTGGCCCAGATCATCTAGGGCCTCGTGGGCTTGGTGAAGGATTTGGATTTTATTCAAAATATATTTGGCAGCTATTGGAGGGTTTTAAAGGATATGCTGTATTTAACTGTATTTAAAAAGATGATTCTGGCTTCTCTCTGTAGAAAGGCTTTTATGGAGGTACAAATGGAATTAGAGACAGTAGGTCAAAGGTCACAGTCGCAGTTCAGGCGAGATAGAATGTAGAAAAGTGGATAACATCTCAGGAAAGAGTTAGTTGCTCAGTTGTGTCCGACTCTTCGCGACCCTATAGACTACAGCCCTTCAGGCTCCTCTGTCCATGGAATTCTCCAGGCAAGAATACTGGAGTGGGTAGCCATGCCCTTCTCCAGGGGATCTTCACGACCCAGGGATTGAACCCAGGTCTCCCACATTGCAGGCAGAGTCTTTACTGTCTGAGCCACCAGACTGATCAAACATTGGAGGGATGTAAGCAAACGTTACTGGGCACAGACTGTGCAAACAATAATGGAAAATGAACAGTTTCCTGTTTGATACCTAGAAGAATCTTTCTCTAAGCATTAGAGATAAATAACATGCTTATCATTAAAATAACTGTCAAAAATGCTTACTTTGCAGAGGTCTGGGTCAATATGAAATATGACTTAAAACCCTAAGTGAAAAATGTGAGTTAAGTAGATTTTATAACTTGAATGAGATTGAATGTTGGCTCATCCATTGGTTCACAGCAGTGTAGTCTCAAAATAAAATTGGGATTTCTTACACAATCTGAAGGCATTTCCTGAACCTTTTTGTGTTGGGTAGTATATTTATATTTCAGCTTAAATTCTCTGAACTGCAATTTTCCTATCTGTAAAATAAGGGTCATAGCATTGCAGTACAGGTTGTTCTAAGAACTAAATGGCTCAGAGTTTGACATAGAGGAGAAATTTGGCAAAACCCTAGTTACTGTTAATAACAGTCTAGGGAAATTCTTCAGTAGCATTTCTCTGAATCATAAGGAAAATATCCTTTTGCTGGCTGGGAAGCCAATTTCCAAGGAAGTTAATTGAGATGATTCAGATCATCAAGAGGGCCTTTGTTAAAAGCAGAGCCAGCATCTGTGTGTAGATGAGCTGAAGACGCCTTGTCCCTGTGGCAGTACTGGAAGGACCTGAACCATTCACTGGCTTCCATGGTTTCTCCGGAGACGTGGGGCTCCCTGATCCTTGCCCAGATTCGTGTGCCCTCCCCCTTGTTGATCGCCTCCTACTTTGGAATTGTCACTTGGATCCACTGCCATGTCTCAGGACCTGTTTGTTTCTAAAAGTCAGTAACTTCCCTCAAGAGCTGGCAGAGCAGGTCTGAGCGCTGAAAGAACTATGTGTATTCTGATTGTGGCTTAGTTGAGAAAACTTGTGGGAAACAATGGAACTTTCCAGTATTTTCCTTTTACTCTCCAGTGCATTCATTTCTCTCTTCATTTTTCCTTTAGAACTTTAGACTATCATTTCAAATGCCAAAAACAATGTAGTACTGCTCTTTTAAGCCTATATTTGGTGTAGTAAGTAATCAGGTTCTGAGTACTCTTTTCTCTTTGAGTTGGGAGAATAAAAAGTTTAATAAAGTTATTCTGAACATAGCATACTATTCTTGCAGATCTTAAAAATATCAACACTTTTATTCATATATATGTGTGTGTGTGTGTGTGTGTGTGTGTATATATATATATCTCAGATTTAACATGTATGGTTTTCTTTTCTGTCAGAGAAAGTAGTAATGACTCTATTACTCAACTACTTGGGAGAAGAATAGATAATCACAGTCATACACAAGTGTCTGTGACGTGACAGTCATTGCAGTGTGTGAGCAGATAGGAAATAGACTTCTTTCCAACATGAAAGAGACATTTCCCATGTGAGAAGAACATAACTGTGGTTTTGAGCATTGTAATGTGCATCTTGTCCTTGGCATTTGCTTAATCTCTAGAAATACCTCATTAATGTTTCCTCTGTGGCTCTTTTGTTGCCTTAGTTACATTTTTAACTATTTTAGATCTTTAAAAAAAAAAAAACACGTCTTGAACTTTTAAACTGTAGAGAGAATTCTAATGTGTGAAATTCTTTGATTAAGTAAATAATATGTTAACAGGATACAAGATTTTGAAACGCTTTTCTTTTTTATATCCTGCTTTCTAAAGTGTATATAGGAAATTCTTGTTTAAAATTATACATTGAAGATACTCTAAACATAATTTCAAAAAAGATTAAGTAAATGCCAGAGATCAGAAGACTCTTATTAAATAGCCACTTCCATCTTGTCTCTGTGTTAATGTTGATGACGTCACGTGGGTATAAGTCATTTGATTTTTTTCACTTCAAGTCAAAGAGTAAATGTGACTGAACCTTAATGTGTGTTACCTTTAAAATTTTTTTTTTTTGTAAAAGAATTTGTCTTTTCTCATCCTTTATCATTTTTTCGTGTACCTCATTCTCAGGTAATCCTGGGTCTTTTCACTGCTATTCAGTTATGACTCAGGTTTGATCTATGGAAATAGGTGTTTGTGCATGTATATATCTTGTGTGCACCATGAAACCATCAGGCAAAGTGATTTTAAGGTAGTGATATTCATCCAAATGGAGTGATAGCAGTCATTTTGTTTCTCTTCCTCTGAAGAGATTGGCTTATCTAAATAGACTGAACAGTTTTCTGTTGTAGATGTTTCTTGTATCATTCAAGTAAAATTGAAAGTAATTTCTGTTTCTTTGAATAGGATGGTGTGAGAGGGCATTTTCTTTTTGAGAAAAATTATCATTGTATCTTAAAATGTAAAATTCAGTTGGTTATTTCAAGTATTTTGGTAAGACATTTATAATCTAGTAATGTGATGTAGTATTGTCCATCTCTATATTGCTTAATTATACCGTGCTTTTCATAATTCCTGGAATTAGAGGCACATACCTTTATAAACGACAGCTTTGTACTGAAAAAATTCTTGTCCTTGGGGGTGACAAGCACAGCTTTATAATAAGAGAAAATAAGACAGTTCTCTGTGGTAAGCAATTTTTTGACCCAGTGCCTAAAATTGGGGTTAAGAGTCACTAGACCTGAACCCTACCTTTACAACCTAAGGACCTTACATGGACTGTGTAGTTATGAATGAAACACTAATATGGTCACATGGATTATTTTTAAATTAATTTTCAGTCAACCAAGTGACATATCACTTCATCCCTCTTGTTAAAAAATACACATAACACAGATACTCCTCCAGCACCCAGACTCCAGTAGGAATGTCCATCCTGTGTAAAAATAGAGCTACCTTGTACAATTATGGAGCGACTAAGTGTTCAGTATCCTCAGAGGAAAGCCTGTTCATTGTTTCTAAAAATATTTGTGTTTAAGTCAGATTGCCCTGGGCCAAGGAAAAACTTGAACTTCTCAAGGCTGAGGAGGAGGAGACCCACAGGACTGAGATTTTGGCCTGTGGTAGAACAGGATAGAGCAGGTTGAAGTAGAGAGGGAAGGAACATTCTTGTCCAAGGAGACACTGAAGTTTGTACAACTTAATCTAGTTAAAGCCAAACCTACATAAGACTTACTATTAGGAGAAGCAATCAGACTCAACATACATGCTCACGTGTACATATCAAAGAATTTCGCCAGAACCATCAATAAATTTGAAATGGAAAAGATGCCTAATTCTTGCTTATTTGGTTATTCACCCACATAATCCATACACTTGTTGACTACCATTGTGCATAAATGGCAAAGATTGTCCATACCTTATTTCTCATGTTCTTATCCCTGATTAGGAGACCGATACTCAGAGAGTGTCAGTAGCCTATCCCAAGGCCACATTGTTAGGAGAGAGAGGTGTGGGTTGGATGCTGTCAGTCAAACAGGCTCTTTTCTTGGCATCATGCTTCTTTGGAGATCAGCTAAGAATCAGTTTCTGGGATATACAGGTACAATGGTTTAATGCCTTTGACTCACTAAATGTCAGAAAAGTTTTGAATTCTCTTGGCATAAATTCATTACAATTTAATACCATTGTAATTTTCTGAGCATCTGTTTTATGACAGAAAAGACACTCCCTAAGTGTTTAACCACAGACCCTGACTCAGCTCTGGCCCATCAGTTTAAACCCTCCTTGTCCATCAGTTGAATGTCAACTGGTGTTTCAGGCCTCAGGACGTCCCATTAATAGCAGTGGGGAGTGTTTTAAACTCCCTTGACCTTTAAGTTAATTTAAAACAAACAAACAAACAAAAAAACACAGTATCATTCTCAAAAGCCTCACCTTAATCTGTTCTTGGCTATAGTTTCAACGTTCTGATAGCAATCTCTCAGGTTGTTTGGGGGTTTGTATTGTTGGAGCACTGAAAACTTAAATGAACCTGCAGAATTTCATGACTGAGTGTCTGCCCTGTTTTTCCCTTTTTCTAGGTCTATTATTAGCAGAAGATTTTTCTGCATAGTTGGCACGCTGTACCTGTATCGGTGTATTACAATGTATGTAACCACACTCCCAGTACCCGGTATGCATTTCAACTGCTCTCCGAAGGTAAACCTTTCCTCACTGTAATTTCCCTTTTTGTTTTTTCTCATCTTGTTCAGGGGTCCTTTGATTTAGGCCAGAGGTGAAAATTTCTTTAGAATCAACCCCCCTTGCCTTCATCTGGGAACATTACTGAGCAATATAGTTAGGTGACCCCACTCCTTCTCAAAATTCCCAAACCCCGCCAGTGCTTCCCAGCTGGGGGAATATGTGGTCTAGTTAGTGTGATGGAAGCAGTTAAGCTTTATGTGTGGGTGTAGCTCTTTGGTTTCCTGCCAAACTTTTAAAATGTCATTCGCTCCCTTGTTAACAGCTCCAGAAGCTTTTATATGCTTTTTCCCTCTCTTAGATGGAAAGTTCGATTTCAAATAATATTTTTTCCTTCTTTCTATTAAGCCCTACAGTGGGAATCCAGAAGAACAGAGCTAGAGACACCATTCCTGTCTCCTTGCACCCTTTTGCTGTTCAGTTGCTCAGTCGTGTCCGACTCTTTGCGACTCCATGGACTGCAACATGCCAGGCTTCCTTGTCTTTCACTATGTCCCAGAGTTTGCTCAAACTCATGTCCTCTACCCACCAAATAAGATCTCTCCTCCCTGGTGGGGCACTTCACTGTCCTGATCTTCTCTAGTAGCAAATAAGCTTTTCTTTAAACTCTATTCCTCTCTCACTGTCTCTACCTTCCCATCAGATTCACCTAACACTCCTTACCCTAGCCTCTGCCTTGGCATAATTTCAACTGGGAAGATCATCATAACTTTATGAAAGAATTAGCAGATTTAGTTTTTGAAATATTTAACTGCATGAAAGCTCTTCAATGCAAAAAGAAGTAGAAACAGCTCATTTCCTCGATCTGGGTGGGAGAAAGTGTGGAATACTGTGATTGTATGTTTGAAATGTTTGGAAGCATTTCTTTGTATCACACTTGCGCTAGTGAAACACCCTTTCAGTTTCATTCATTTGCCCTTGTGTTCCTTCCATACAAGACATTCTTTTTGATAGAATCTTGGAAGAGGGCTGAAAAAAATCAATCCCTTGAAAGAAGGATTTTTAAAGTAGTGACTTTATCATTTGAAATTTTGGATTTGTTTAGGTCGCTTGCTTGTTGTGGGTCCCCTTCCTTCCTAGACCTAACATATGTGCTCAGAGGTATCTCGTTTCTTCCTCCACTCTTGCATTCTTGCTGCAATCTGTTTCTGTAACTAGAGAAGCCACCCTGGAGAATGAATGGTCCCAAGCTTCCATCATCTCCCTCAGCAGTCCTGCCTCCCTGCACCTCCTTCTTGCTCTTTCTTCAGCCGTTGTAGAGAAAGCCAGTCTCACACCTTCTTTATCCTCAGTGAAAACTCTTCAGCACTTTCCTGAAGCTCCTGACTCATAGGTTTCTTCTTGTCACTGAGGATCCAGTGATGTAGACTCCTGCAGTGAGGCTGGCTTGATAAGCAGTGTGTTTTCAGTAGTCAGTTTAGTTCAACCCTTAAAAAAAAAAAAAAAAAATCTGTGCATAGGAAGTTTTTCCACCAAGGAGCATGTCATACCGGTTTAGGTGGAAGTGGAGTCTGGTCAAGCCCATGTTGAAGATAGACCCAGCATCAAGGGGTCGTGCTGTGTAGCCTTTCTCCCAGATCTGGTTGCAGCCTATTTCTTCTTCTGACCTCTGCAGCTCCACTAGTCACCAGCAAACCCACTGTTGGTTAGCACTGGCACTTGCATCTTGAGTCATCAGCATTTTAACCAAGATCCTACAGTTAAAAATAGCTTGTGGGTTTTCTTGGTAAAGATAGAGGTTAACAGGAACTGTGTGCCCAACCAAACCCAAACATGTCACGTGTTTATCATGCTGTCAGAAATCCCAACTAGGGCTATCTTTCTGTGACAGTCTTCTGGAAATTGGAGTCTTTAAAGTGAAGTATACAGGAGGGAGTGAAATGTTAGCAAAAATTATTAGTAAAAACTCATTAAATCTAATTCTTTGGAGAACAGAGCTCATCTAAGAATGGGTTCAAATGACAATTTTTTATTCTGAAATTCTTCAACTGTATCCCAAGGAAGAGAAACCAGTATAAGGAAACTTCATATACTAACACCCAGATTCAGTTCTTATCAAGATTTGCTTACATTTGCTTCATCTTACTTTCTTTTTTTCTCTTGAAGTATTTTAAAACAAATCCCACACAGTGTTACTTTGTTGCTTCATTCATATTTAATATGCATCTAAATTTTTGGACATTTTATTTCATAACTTTAATTCTGTTGATACCTTCAGCACAATTAACCGTAATTTTTTGGTACTGGTAATTACTAGTTCATGGAATATCTTGATTGTCTTTAAAAATGTCCTTTTTAATAAAACAGTTGATTTGTGTAAATTAGGATCCAAAGACTGTATATAACATTTAGTTGTTCTGTTAAGTCTCTACATTCTAGAGCAGTTCTTTCCTCCCTACCCTACCCTTTTTTAAATCCCATCAGTAACTGGTAGAGATCTAGCAGTTGTCCTGTAGAAGACACCACATTCTGGATTTATCTGTTTGTTTCTTTGTCATTCAATAAACTGCTTCCTCTCTCTTCCATATTTCCTCTAAATAGAAAGTTGTCGTGGAGACTTGATTCAGTCATTTTAATTTTTTGGCAAGAACACTTCATGGGTAAACGAGAGTGATTTCTGAAGCTAGACAGAAGAATTGGAAAAGGTCTTGAAGGCTTGGTGGTACCTCTTGGAGTCAGATCAAGCTTAAGAAATTGGAGGTGAGACAAGGGCCAGAATACCGCAGTGAGGAACAGTGTCCGAAGGGAGCAGAGGGGATTGCTAGAGAGATCCCAGAGACCAGCTTTGCCTGCCTTGGAGCCGTAACTGGGGCTGGGCTAGTCAGAACAGAAATGAACCTTACTGAAAGTCATCCAATCCAGTGTTTTGGTATCTTCGCCACCACCATCTTAATCAAATTCTCTCTGAACGTTTGCACAGAGAGGGAGTTATTACCTGTAACAATGCAAACCTGCCCAGCAGTAGAAAGAGCACTGGGGTCAGAGTGAGGGTGGTGTCACCTGGCACTTGCTGGTTGTGTGGCAGTTGCGTCTAACATCTCAGAGCTTCGGTCCCTTTGTTGGCAAGACAGGGCTTATGACACCTTTTGTATTGTCATAAGGAATTGTGAGAGTGAAAGAAGGCAGTGAATACGTGGGGTCTGTTGCTGTAAAAGGCTGTACGGAAGGAAGAAAGCTTTTGGTGTCACCATCGTGTTTTCCTCCCTAGACTGTGATTCATCCCCTGAAAATGTATTTAACGTGCATTAAGCACCTGCTGTGACTGAGGTACTGGTGAGCAAAGTTGACGGAAGTCCCTGCCTTTGTAGAAAATGCCTGAAGACCACCTCAGCCAAACTTGCATCTTATATAATGTGGGAAATGCTGTTATATGAGGGCCTTAGGCTAAGCCACTGGCCCTAGGGATAGGGAGGAGGAGACCCATCTGAGCAGTATTTAAGCAGCTGAATCAGAACAACTTAGCAATACATTTGATACAGGGAATGAGGAGAGAAAGGAAGGATTTCAAAGGCGACTTTAGATTAAACAAATAGAGATTGAGGTACTTGCGAGACATCTAATTGGTGGTATCCAGGCCAATGAATAGTGTGCGTCTGAAGTTGAGGGGGAAATCAGTGCTAGAAATTAAATATTTGTGATTCATCATATCCTGGATGGGATGGATGTGGATGAAAAGGCCCAGAGACAGGACATAAAAGTTGAGGCTTCCAGAACTGGGTATCCCCTGACTTGAGACACCATCCAAGGCCTGTCGGCTGGTGGATACTCTTAATGATTATCAATTATCATTAAACTCCAAGGGTAGAGAGTTGATCTTTAGAATATGGTTTCATTTAACATAGGCGTGTGAACTTAAACTTGATTCTGTCATCATACAAAGCTCTATAATTAGTGTATTTAATTCTTCTCTTAACGTCATTCTCAAAACATATGGCTTCTAAGAAAAATGTTCCCACAGGTATACAATATTAATTATAAATATCATCCCTAGTGCTCATTCATTTGATGGCAGTGTTCTCTTTACTTCATAAAATGTTACAGCTCAAGGAAGTAATTGTTGTGTGAAATGATGAGGTGAGGAAGAGAAGGAGGCATGTCATCAAATACTCCTGTAACAGAGATGAGCCGCTGGGGCGTGGGATGGGAAGGAGGCTTTCACTTCCTGGGTCAGGAGCTTCTGGGAGGCATTTGACTAGTGTCCCAGTATGTGACGTGCTGGGCTTAGGAGGTGGCCAAGTTTGTGACCTCTTGATTACCCCTTGTTAATAATCTCAGCACAGCTTTTCTCCAAGGAGCATGTATCCAAACCAGAAAACACCCTCTTGTCATCATTTCCAACTTTCTAGGATTCAGTTTTTAAAAACAAACAAACAAAAAAATACAGAAGCATTCTTCTCTGTCCTAAGACTTCTGTAAGAAAAATGTTGCTGTTTAGCAGACTCTATAAGGAAAAAAAAATCCACATCTACCCCAGGCCCCAGATATACAGATACACTAATTTTATTTAAAGAGAGGGTATAACTTATGCTGTTTTCAACTCTCATTTTAATAATCACATGTGTTAATCAAGTGGCTGCACTTTAAAGTGAGATTCACATTGGTTCTGTTTTTTGGTCTCCATGGTGACCTTAGATTTGAAAACCTTCAAAAAAGAGAGTTATGTTCCCGCCTGGGTACTTAGCTGGCTAATGCCTTAATCTGACATGGTGTTTTCAGTGAAATAATTCTCTTGAACTTCAAAGATATGTCTTTTTATTTTTCCTTTCAACGTACTTGAACATAGCCCACTGTTGGACAAGGGTTATGTTTGGGTGGCATCTGAGATTAATTGTTCAGTGGAGCAGTAAAATACACATGTAATAACAGAGAGATCTTCGTATTCTTTACTGCCACTGTCAGCGTTTGTGTGTGTGTGTGTGTGTGTGTGGCACAAATTAGACGATCAAAGCACTCCTTCAGTTCGCTGCTAAGCCACGGTGTAGTAATTCTCCCCCTGCCGGGTCTCTTTACTGGCACGTGTTCAGTCTTATAAGACACAGGATTCATTGCTTTTCAGGATTTTTTAATCTTTTTAAGTTCTTTCCTGCTTTCTTAGGTAGCAGCTTGAGTGTTCGAAAGCTGCCCTCCTAGCTGACAAATTGTGATACTCTGATTAGCTTCTGCTAACCTTATCTGCATTTCAGAGTATAGCTTGTGTTCTGCTACCAAAATAACTTTATGTCATCCCAGTGAATTGTGTGGAACTTGAATTGTCACTGCTGGATTTTACCTGATGTTCTGCTTGCCTCCCAGCTTCTTTTCATCAGTATAGTTTTCATTTTGTTCACTCTCATTTTTATAAAAAAATTCTTGCTTATGATTTCCGATATCCTCCTCCATTCCAAGTCTCCTGTTCACTTTCCTTTTTCTCTCTCCACTCTTCTCTTCCTTTTTCAGGAATGAAACAGAGAAAATAAAGAAATGTACTAAGTCACATATTTTTTTCTTTAAAAAAAGATTTTTTTCCTCCGTTTTAAAGAAACTCTTCAGTTGTTACAGAGACATTGTTAAAAAAAAAAAAATTATACACTCTCAGCCTTATGTTTCAATATATTTCTTAGTTCTTTATGCATATTTTTCTTGCATAGTTCTAATCATCCTTTCTTTGCAGTTATTCCTGTGTCATTATAGTTAATGTTTGTTATATGCATTTTTACATGATCTTATAAACCTTCTAAATGGTTTTAGTTTATGAGAAATCACCAGGGATCGTGAGGCAGAGAGAGTATAGATGACTTCTTTTCATAAACAAGCAGATTGCTAACTTCCGTTTTTTTAAGATTCATTCATTTATCTATTTTTTTGGCTGTGCTGGGTCTTCGTCGCTGCATGTAGGCTTTCTCTAGTTGCTGTGAGCAGATGGGCAGCTCTAGTTGTGGTGCACAGACTTATTGCAGTGGCTTCTCTTCTGAAACACAGGCTCTCGGCATGTGGACTCAGTTGCAGCTCCAGGGCTCTAGAACATGGGCTCAGTGGTTGTGGCACATGGGCTTAATTGTGGCTCGGTATGTGGGATCTTCCTGGACCAAGGATGGAACCGATGTCCCTTGCATTACAAGGCAGATTCTTAACCATTGAACCACCAGCAAAGCCCAGATTGCTGATTTCTGAAAAAACATTTCTAGAGGACTTGTCCTGTGTGGGGTAAATTTTGAGGGTACGGATGTATCAGTCAGTCACAAAATATGAAGTGAAAGTTGCTCAGTTGTGTCTGATTCTTTGGGACCCCATGGACTATGCAGTCCATGGAATTCAGGCCAGAATACTGGAGTGGGTAGCCTTCTCTCAGATCCCTTCTCTAAGGGCTCTTCCCAACCTAGGGATTGAACCCAGGTCTCCCACATTGCAGGTAGATTCTTTGCCAGCTGAGCCACCAGGAAAGCCCAAGAATACTGGAATGGGTAGCCTATCCCTTCTCCAGTGGATCTTCCCAACCCAGGAATCAAACCAGAGTCTCCTGAACTGCAGGCAGATTCTTTACCAGCTGAGCTACCATGGAAGCCCGTATCAAACCAGTTAGTCCTAAAGGATATCAACCCTGAATATTCATTGGAAGGACTGATGCTGAAGCTGAAACTCCAATACTTTGGCCACCTGATGTGAAGAGCTGACTCATTGGAAAAGACCCTGATGCTGGGAATGATTGGGGACAAGAGGAGAAGGGGACGACAGAGCATGAGATGGTTGGATGACATCACTGACTTGATGGACATGAATTGAAGCAAATTCTGGGAGATAGTGAAAGACAGGAAAGCCTGGTGTGCTGCAGTCCATGGGGTCACAAAGAGTTGGACACAACTGAGTGACTGAACCACAACAAATGTATCAGACAAATGGGCATCCAGAAACCGTGACAGACATGTAACGTGTAAGATTACTCTCTGACTACAGTCCTCACTCTAACAGACGTTTGGAGTTCAGTTGCCATGGAAACAGGGAAGAAGGTGGCAAACTCTCCTGGGAGTGTTGGCTCTACTCAGTGGGTGCTGTCCAAGCCAAGTCTGAAACAGATGAGAGGCAGTTGGCCAAGTGGAGTTGATTGCTCGGTGGAGAAAACAGAGAGGGTGTGAAAGGGAGTCTGAGGACGCAGTAAAGTTAGACACACCTGGCATGTGATCCTGTGGGCTGCGTGGCCAGAGATTAAGCCAGAGAGGGAAGCTGTGGGCAGATTTTCAGAAGTCTGGTCATTCTTTCCAAGGAGTCTGGCCACAGGAAACAGAGAAAGGTTGAAGCAGGGAATCTGATGTGATGACATCTGTCTCTTAGAAAGCCATCTCTCTTGTAATATGGAAAGTATGCTGTTTGGGAGGTGGGGAAGGAGATAGACTTCGAGTAGTGCCAGTTTATGTGTACCTGTTTTCATGCCAGGTATGATTCAGGATGCTTTTTCATTGCATTCTCACAGTCGTGAATGAGAGGAAGTTGCAGTTGGTCCAGAGATGCTGGACCTGGCTGTTGTCTTGCGGGAACCAAGTGGCAGAGGCAAGAAGTTCGGCCTTGTCTCTGTTCGTGGCACTTCATGTGAGGGAGACATACAAAGCTGCTTTTGTGCAGTTTTTTCTGAATTTAGAGAAGAGGAAGATCTAGACCAGGGCAGACATGGGGAAGGTGACAAAGGTTTCCTACATGGCAGCGGCCATCTAGTGTGAAGAGAGAGAGTGTTCACCAAAGACATCCAGAAGAGCTGCAGAGGTGACGCTGTATGACTGCATGAGGCACGATCCAGAGTACAGGCAGATGGACAACAAGAGCTTCATCCCAAGGAAGTTTCCAGATCTTTCCAGATCTTTCCAGACACTACAGGCTAGTGGATTAGACTCAGAAGCCATACTGTCCTGCTTGAGAGACTCCCACAGGCCACGTCTGAGACAGTTTGAGCATCACAATGGAATTATGACAGTAATTATACATTAATAAGAAATGTTTAAAAAATTAGTGATAAGGGAGAAGAAATTAACTACTAGATATTAAAGAAATACTGGAAATAGTCTCCATTTTTGAAGCACTGTAGTAATATTTTAAACAAAAATCATCAATAGATGCTAAAAACCATTGGGTGAACGATGGGGCACCACAATGTTTAAATCATTTCAAAAAGTCACATACAGCTTATTAATAATAAAGGGGCAAAGTTGTGTATTTGGTTGAGAAGTCTCTCAGACATTCTGGCAGCCACCTGATAAACCAGCTGCAGGACAAGCGATACCAGACGTTCTTTGATTTGATACATTGGGTGGGCACATCATTCTGTGTATTCCTACCAGTAACATTTAACCTGAATTTAAACATAAGGAAACAATCAGATAAAACTAAGTGGAAGGGCATTATATTAAAAAAAACAAAACTAGACTGCACTCTTTAAAAATTGTCATTAAAAAGTGACTGAGAAACTGTAGTAGAACAAGAAAATTTAAGAGGGTGACAGGTACCCTCAATTCATCTCCTCTGATTGGATCCTTGATTTGGGGGGAAGCTATACAGGACATTGTTGAAACTGTGGGGGTGTCTGAATAAGGATGTGTGTTAACCCCAGTGGTATTGTATCATTGTTAAGTTTTCATGAGTGTGATTATAGAAGAAAATGTCCTTGTTGGCACCTTTAAAGGTGAAGTGTCATAATTATTCAACTTAATTCTCATGTGGCCCAGGGGAAAAAATAGGAGAAAGAGGAGAAGCAAATGTGGGAAACCACTGATAATTGATGAGTCTGAGTGAAGAGTCTAAGGATGTTCGTTCTTTTCTTTAGATTTACACATTTTCAAAGCAAACATCTGAGGGAATATTTTTTCACTTCATGACCAGGTAGGCTAAAGGACCTAAGTGGTAATTTTTGTTGAAGGGAAATGTTACCTGACTGACATAATGGATTTCTTTAATGTGGCAAATAAGTATCTGGATAAATGCAAATCCATAGCTGACCTTTATTTAAGATTTTATGAAGCTTTTGATAAGTCTCATTACTGAAGGCCATGACAGAATTTTTTATGTTTTTTCTGGGGGAAAAGGGAGGTTGATTGAGGATTAGTGTTTTGCTGCTGGTAATTATTTCAAATGGGGTTCCCTGGTGGCTCAGCGGTAAAGAATCTGCCTGCAGTGTAGGAGACATGGGCTTGATCCCCGAGTCAGGAAGATCCCCTGGAGAAGGAAATGGCAAACCATTTCCAGTATTCTTTCCTGGAGAATCCCATCGACAGAGGAGTCCATGGGGTCACTAAAGAATCAGTCACAACTTAGTGACTAAACAACAAATAAATTATTTAAAGACCCCCTCCCCATATGGCCTACCTGGCATAGGAACTGATGGTTATGTTGGATAATGGAGCAGAAACAAACCCCTCAAAACTTAGTGGAAGGAAAGTGTTTTTTCAAAGTTGTATGTCTGTGTTCTAAGAGGACATGCATAGGGGAATCTCCCTACTTCAGATCATTTGAGGTGATATAATATTTGCAGATGAAACTAAATCTTTCCAGGGGTGAAACTAAATCTTTCAGATTACCATCTGAGGAAGAATTCATAGAAATGATCACAGATGAACATGCATGAGGGCTGTGTATTTAAAAAGAGAACAATCCAAATTTCACTTCTTGGCTGCTAGGCATTGAGTTCTTACTTAAGGAACCTCTCGCCCAAAAGATGGACCTAACTCAGTCATTGTAATGCTGTCTGATATTATCTGTATAGCTCTTTATAATTTTAGCAATCACTTTTACAAACATTATCTCCGTTTGATGGTGAGGAGGTAGTGTTGTCACCATTTAACAGATGAGAGAACTGGAGCTAGAGTGGATAAAATGGTTTGTCCAGAGCCACCTGGATAGCTAGCCCAAAACTGGACTATGCTCCTTGTCATTCTTTTTTTGTTGTTTTAATTGGAGGATTCTTGCTTTACAGTATTGTGCGGGTTTCTGCCATGCATCAACAGCCACGTGTCTCCTCCCTCCTCAGCCTCCCTCCCATGCCCCCCCACCCCCATCCCACCCCTCTAGGTTGTCACAGAGCACCAGGCTGAGCTCCCTGCATCACACACAAATATGAAAGTAAACTTGGAGATCTTTGGAGCATCCCTCCCATACAGCACAATATAAAGCCAGGAAAGTTAAAATCAAATTGCAAACACCTTGTTTAAGAAGGCGGAAGATATGCAATTTGTTTGTGAAAGATTCCTATAAAAATAACTTTTAGAAATGAGAAGTTTGATTTAAGTGAAAAAGCAATGAGAAATCTTTAGTGAATAATGAACAAGGTTTTTAAACTATTCAGCTATATTGAATGTCATGTGTAAAATAAAGCCTGCCTAGCTGATTTTTCAGGGCTGCTGGTAAGATGAGGCATTGGTAAGAGGCAAAGATTATATTAAAAAGCACTCACTTTCAGCCCTTCCTTCAAGTTATCCCAAAGCCCTGGATTCATGCATTGTTGTTTGATGAGTTTGGGTTCCAGGTTCTCCCTCTCCTGCCAGCAGGTGGTGAAGCATAAGTGAAAGTCCTGGCTTTTCAGATGTAGTTAAGAGATGGGCAAGTGCACAAGGCCATCCGCCCAATGAATGGTGTTAACAGCCCATTACTAGAGAGCTGTGTACTCAGCATTGAAAACATACTTGGGGGAACCTGCGTTTAGTAACCAAAGGCTCACTGGTTCGAACCCCTCTGGAGTGGTCTTTCTCATTCAGAAGCCTCTCCCTCTGCCTTCTGCTCTCTGTTTCTATGTCCTGTATTGCTTAAGTGATTTGGCCAGTTTCCTTAATTTCTTGACCTTGTATTAGAAGTCAAAGAAAACTGCTTTGTTTTTACTGAAAAGTGATTTTCCTCTGATCCTGGGAGAGGGAGACCATCATTCACATAAGCATGTAGATACAAGAACTTGTCGCAGCTTTGAAGTGCCCACTGAGGAAGTGCTTGTGTGAACCTCCCCCAAATATCTCTTGCTTTCAGAAATGAACACTTGAAAGCCTCCTGGTGGGGAGGTTACAGCTCCAGGGACACTCCATCCTCTTTTCCACTGAACATAACCCACAACACAGGCCATGATGTCTGGAGCAGCTCTTTGATGACTCTGGAAAATGGTAGTGGGCAGAGTGGAGAAGGGAACTGAAATGAGAAGTGAGAAGAATCCAGCTGGGAGTCTCCTGTTTTTGTTGCTCCTGCTTCTTCCTCTTCCCCTCCCCCTCCCTTCCCTCCTCCCTCTTCCTCCTTTTCCCTCCTTCCTCTTCCCCCTTCTCTTCCCCCTCCTCTTCTGTCATCCCCCCCCACCCCGCCTCTTCTGTTTTCTTCCTATATCTCCTGCCTCTACTCAAAGGTAGCATACATCTCAGAACTGCACAACTCCAAGGGACTTGAATGGAAGTTAACCTTGGGGCAGAGACCAGGAGAATCTCTACAAATTCTCTTGCAAACTATGCTAACATGTAGTGTGTACATCCTAGACTTTTTCTGTGCGTGTTGTTTTTTTAACAGTGATACTTATACCAAACATTTTGTTTTGTCTTTTCCTCTTGGTAGAAGAAAATATTTATGATATTTTACTTACTACATAGTCACCGTATACTTATTTTTGAGTAATATATTTAAGTTATCATTATAGCCTAGTTCAGTGTGCTTAAATTGCTATAGTATACTTCTGAATTACTTCAGATTCTGGTTCATTAGGTCCTGAGAGGGTACAGACACACCTCATTTTATTGAACTTCACTTTATTCAGTTCAGTTCAGTCGCTCAGTCGTGTCTGACTCTTTGCGACCCCATGAATCACAGCACTCCAAGCCTCCCTGTCTATCACCAACTCCCAGAGATCACCCAAACTCATGTGCATTGAGTTGGTGATGCCATCCAGGCATCTCATCCTCTGTCGTCCCCTTCTTCTCCTGCCCCCAATCCCTCCCAGCATCAGGGTCTTTTCCTATGAGTCAACTCTTCTCATGAGGTGGCCAAAGTATTTTCAGCCTCAGCATCAGTCCTTCCAATGAACACCCAGGACTGGTCTCCTTTAGGATGGACTGGTTGGATCTCCTTGCAGCGCAAGGGACTCTCAAGAGTCTTCTCCAACACCACAGTTCAAAAGCATCAATTCTTTGGCTCTCAGCTTTCTTCACAGTCCAACTCTTGCATCCATACATGACCACTGGAAAAACCATAGCCTTGACCAGACAGACCTTTGTTGGCAAAGTAATGTCTCTGCTTTTTAATATGCTGTCTAGGTTGGTCATAACTTTCCTTCCAAGGAGTAAGCATCTTTCAGTTTCATGGCTGCACTCACCATCTATAGTGATTTTGGAGCCCCCCAGAATAAAGTCTGACACTGTTTCCATTGTTTCCCCATCTATTTCCCATGAAGTGATGGGACCAGATGCCATGATCTTAGTTTTCTGAATGTTGAATTTTAAGCCAACTTTTTCACTCTCCTCTTTCACTTTCATCAAGAGGCTTTTTATTTTTTATTTTTTTTCATTTATTTTTATTAGTTGGAGGCTAATTATTTTACAGTATTGTAGTGGTTTTTGTCATACATTGACATGAATCAGCCATGGATTTACATGTATTCTCCATCCTGATCCCCCCTCCCGCCTCCCTCTCTACCCGATCCCTCCGGGTCTTCCTAGTGCACCAGGCCCGAGCACTTGTCTCATGCACCCAACCTGGGCTGGTGATCTGTTTCACCATAGATAATATACATGTTTCGATGCTGTTCTCGCGAAACATCCCACCCTCGCCTTCTCCCACATAGTCCAAAAGTCTGTTCTGTAAATCTGTGTCTCTTTCTCTGTTTTGCATATAGGGTTATCATTACCATCTTTCTAAATTCCATATATATGTGTTAGTATACTGTAACAGTCTTTATCTTTCTGGCTTACTTCAGTCTGTATAATGGGCTCCAGTTTCATCCATCTCATTAGAACTGACTCAAATGAATTCTTTTTAATGGCTGAGTAATATTCCATGGTGTATATGTACCACAGCTTCCTTATCCATTCCTCTGCTGATGGGCATCTAGGTTGCTTCCATGTCCTGGCTATTATAAACAGTGCTGCGATGAACATTGGGGTGCACGTGTCTCTTTCAGATCTGGTTTCCTCAGTGTGTATGCCCAGAAGTGGGATTGCTGGGTCATATGGCAGTTCTATTTCCAGTTTTTTAAGAAATCTCCACACTGTTTTCCATAGTGGCTGTACTAGTTTGCAGTCCCCCAACAGTGTAAGAGGGTTCCCTTTTCTCCACAGCCTCTCCAGCATTTATTGCTTGTAGACTTTTGGATAGCAAGCACCCTGACTGGCATGTAATGGTACCTCATTGTGGTTTTGATTTGCATTTCTCTGATAATGAGTGATGTTGAGCATCTTTTCATGTATTTGTTAGCCATCTGTATGTCTTCTTTGAGAAATGTCTGTTTAGTTCTTTGGCCCATTTTTTGATTGGGTCATTTATTTTTCTGGAATTGAGCTTCAGGAGTTGCTTGTATATTTTTGAGATTAATCCTTTGTCTGTTTCTTCATTTGCTATTATTTTCTCCCATTCTGAAGGCTGTCTTTTCACCTTGCTTATAGTTTCTTTTGTTGTGCAAAAGCTTTTTAAGTTTCATTAGGTCCCATTTGTTTATTTTTGCTTTTATTTCCAATATTCTGGGAGGTGGGTCATAGAGGATCCTGCTGTGATTCATGTGGGAAGTGTTTTGGCCTATGTTCTCCCTCTAGGAGTTTTATAGTTTCTGGTCTTACATTTAGATCTTTAATCCATTTTGAGTTTATTTTTGTGTATGGTGTTAGAAAGTGTTCTAGTTTCATTCTTTTACAAGTGGTTGACCAGTTTTCCCAGCACCACTTGTTAAAGAGGTTGTCTTTTTTCCATTGTATATCCTTGCCTCCCTTTGTCAAAGATAAGCTGTCCATAGGTTGTGGATTATCTCTGGGCTTTCTATTCTGTTCCATTGATCTATATTTCTGTCTTTGTGCCAGTACCACACTGTCTTGATGACTGTGGCTTTGTAGTAGAGTCTGAAGTCAGGCAGGTTGATTCCTCCAGTTCCATTCTTCTTTCTCAGATTGCTTTGGCTATTCGAGGTTTTTTGTATTTCCATACAAAATTGAGAAATTATTTGTTCTAGTTCTGTGAAAAATACCGTTGGTGCTTGAAGGGGATTGCATTGAATCTTAAGATTGCTTTGGGTAGTATAGCCATTTTGACAATATTGATTCTTCCAATCCATGAGCACGGTATATTTCTCCATCTGTTTGTGTCCTCTTTGATTTCTTTCATCAGTGTTTTATAGTTTTCTATGTATAGATCTTTTGTTTCTTTAGGTAGATATACTCCTAAGTATTTTATTCTTTTTGTTGCAATGGTGAATGGTATTGTTTCCTTAAGTTCTCTTTCTGTTTTCTCATTGTTAGTGTATAGGAATGCAAGGGATTTCTGTGTCTTAATTTTATATCCTGCAGCTTTACTATATTCGTTGATTACCTCTAGTAATTTTTTTGGTAGAGTCATTAGGGTTTTCTATGTAGAGGATCATGTCATCTGCAAACAACGAGACTTTCACTTCTTCTTTTCCTATCTGGATTCCTTTTACTTCTTTTTCTGCTCTGATTGCTGTGGCCAAAACTTCTAAAACTATGTTAAATAGTAGTGGTGAGAGTGGGCACCCTTGTCTTGTTCCTGATTTTAGGGGAAATGCTTTCAATTTTTCACCATTGAGGGTAATGCTTACTGTTGGTTTGTCATATATAGCTTTTATTATGTTGAGGTATGTTCCTTCTATTCCTGCTTTCTGGAGAGTTTTAATCATAAATGGGTGTTGAATTTTGTCAAAGGCTTTCTCTGCATCTATTGTGATAATCATATGGTTTTTCTCTTTCAATTTGTTAATGTGTATTACATTGATTGATTTGTAGATATTAAAGAATCTTTGCATTCCTGGGATAAAGCCCACTTGGTCATGGTGTATGATTTTTTTTAATATGTTGTTGGATTCTGTTTGCTAGAATTTTGTTAAGGATCTTTGCATCTATGTTCATCAGTGATATTGGCCTGTAGTTTTCTTTTTTTGTGGCATCTTTGCCTGGTTTTGGAATTAGGGTGATGGTGGCCTCATAGAACGAGTTTGGAAGTTTACCTTCTCCTGCAGTTTTCTGGAAGAGTTTGAGTAAGATAGGTGTTAGCTCTTCTCTAAATTTTTGGTAGAATTCAGCTGTGAAGCCATCTGGTCCTGGGCTTTTGTTTGCTGGAAGATTTCTGATTACAGTTTCGATTTCCTTGCTTGTGATGGGTCTGTTAAGATCTTCTATTTCTTTCTGGTTCAGTTTTGGAAAGTTATACTTTTCTCAGAATTTGTCTATTTCTTCCAAGTTGTCCATTTTATTGGCATAGAGCTGCTGGTAGTAGTCTCTTATGATCCTTTGTATTTCAGTGTTGTCTGTTGTGATCTCTCCATTTTCATTTCTAATTTTGTTAATTTGGTCCTTCTCTCTTTGTTTCTTAATGAGTCTTGCTAATGGTTTGTCAATTTTGTTTATTTTTTCAAAAAAACAGCTTTTAGCTTTGTTGATTTTTGCTATGGTCTCTTTAGTTTCTTTTGCATTTATTTCTGCCCTAATTTTTAAGATTTCTTTCCTTCTGCTAACCCTGGGGTTCTTCATTTCTTCTTTCTCTAATTGCTTTAGGTGTAGAGTTAGGTTATTTATTTTGACTTTTTTCTTGTTTCTTGAGGTAAGCCTGTAATGCTATGAACATTCCATTAGCACTGCTTTTACAGTGTCCATAGGTTTTGGGTTGTTGTGTTTTCATTTTCATTCATTTCTATGCATATTTTGCATTTCTTCTATGATTTGTTGGTTATTCAGAAGCGTTTATTTAGCCTCCATGTTTGAATTTTTTGGAATTTTTTCTAATCTTACTGCACTGTGGTCAGAAAAGATGACTGGAATGATTTCAATTTTTTTGAATTTCCCAAGACTAGATTTATGGCCCAGGATGTGATCTATTCTGGAGAAGGTTCCTGTGCACTTGAGAAAAAGGTGAAGTTGATTGTTTTGGGGTGAAATGTCCTATAGATATCAATTAGTTCTAGCTGGTCCATTGTGTCATTTAAAGTTTGTGTTTCCTTGTTAATTTTCTGTTTAGTTGATCTGTCCATAGCTGTGAGTGGGGTATTAAAGTCTCCCACTATTATTGTGTTACTATTAATTTCCTCTTTCATACTCGTTAGCATTTGCCTTACATATTGCGGTGCTCCTATGTTGGGTGCATATATGTTTATAATTGTTATATCTTCTTCTTGGATTGATCCTTTGATCATTATGTAGTGTCCTTGTCTCTTTTCACAGCCTTTATTTGAAAGTCTATTTTATCTGATATGAGTATTGCAACTCCTGCTTTCTTTTGGTCTCTGTTTGCCTGAAATATTTTTTTCCAGCCCTTCACTTTCAGTCTGTATGTGTCCCTTGTTTGGAGGTGGGTCTCTTGTAGACAGCATATATAGGGGTCTTGTTTCTGTATCCATTCAGCCAGTCTTTGTCTTTTGGTTGGGGCATTCAGCCCATTTACATTTAAGGTAATTATTGATAGGTATGGTCCCATTGCCATTTACTTTGTTGTTTTGGGTTCACGTTTATACAACCTTTCTGTGTTTCCTGTCTAGAGAAGATCCTTTAGCATTTGTTGAAGAGCTGGTTTGGTGGTGCTGAATTCTCTCAGCTTTTGCTTGTCTGTAAAGCTTTTGAATTCTCCTTCATATCTGAATGAGATCCTTGCTGGGTACAGTAATCTAGGTTGTAGGTTATTCTCTTTCATTACTTTAAGTATGTCCTGCCATTCCCTTCTGGCCTGAAGAGTTTCTGTTGAAAGATGATCTGTTATCCTTATGGGAATCCCTTTGTGTGTTGTTGTTTCTCCCTTGCTGCTTTTAATATTTGTTCTTTGTATTTGATCTTTGTTAATTTGATTAATATGTGTCTTGGGGTGTTTCACCTTGGGTTTATCCTGTTTGGGATTCTCTGGGTTTCTTGGACTTGGGTGGCTATTTACTTCCCCATTTTAGGGAAGTTTTAAGTTATTATCTCCTTGAGTATTTTCTCATGGCCTTTCTCTTTGTCTTCTTCTTCTGGGACTCCTATGATTCGAATGTTGGGGCATTTCATATTGTCCCAGAGGTCCCTGAGGTTGTCCTCATTTCTTTTGATTCTTTTTTCTTTTTTCCTCTTTGCTTCATTTATTTCCACCATTTTATCTTCTACCTCACTTATCCTATCTTCTGTCTCCGTTATTCTACTCTTGGTTCCCTCCAGAATGTTTTTTATCTCATTTATTGCATTATTCATTTTTAATTGACTCTTTTTTATTTCTTCTAGGTCCTTATTAAACATTTCTTGCATCTTCTCAATCTTTGTCTCCAGGCTGTTTATCTGTAACTCCATTTTGTTTTCAAGATTTTGGGTCATTTTTATTATCATTATTCTAAATTCTTTTTCAGGTAGATTCCCTATCTCCTCCTCTTTTGTTTGACTTGGTGGTATTTTTCATGTTCCTTTACCTGCTGGGTATTTCTCTGCCATTTCATCTTGTTTAGATTGCTGTGTCTGGAGTGGGCTTTCTGTATTCTGGAGGTCTGTGGTTCCTTTTTATTGTGGAGGTTTCACCCAGTGGGTGGGGTTGGACGAATGGCTTGTCAAGGTTTCCTGGTTAAGGAAGCTTGCGTCGGTGTTCTGATGCATGGAACTGGATTTCTTCTCTCTGGAGTGCAATGGAGTGCCCAGTAATGAGTTTTGAGATGGGTCTATGTGTTAGGTGTGACTGTGGCAGCCTGTAAGTTAACGCTCAGGACTATGTTCCTGCGTTGCTGGAGAATTGGTGTGGTATGTCTTGCTCTGAAACTTATTGGCTCTTGGGTCGTGGTTGGTTTCAGTGTGGGTATGGAGGCCTTTGGATGGTCTCTTATTACTTAATGTTCCATGTAGTCAGGAGTTTTCTGGTGTTCTCAGGTTTTGGGCTTAAGTCTCCTGCTTCTGGATTTCAGTTTTATTCTTCCAGTAGTCTCAAGACTTCTCCAACTATACAACACTGATAATAAAACTTCTAGATTAATGGTGAAAAGATTCTCCACCGTGAGGGCCACCCAGAGAGGTTCAGAGAGTTACATGGAGGAGAGGGAGGAGGGAGATAGAGATGAGCAGGAGGAGAAAAAGGGGGACTCAAGAGGAGAGAGACAGATCTACGCAGTTGTCTTTTCCCAGAGTGTTCTCCGTATCCCAGACACCCACAAAGATTCACAGAATTGGACTGGGAATAGAAGGGGAAAGGAGGAAATAGAGGTGTTCTGAGGTAGAAAACGGAGAGTCAAAAATGGGAGAGAGTGATCAACACACTCCTGAATAAAAATGGGAACTGAATATTGGATTCTTAAATGTCCAAAATTTATATCACATACTGAAAAACAAAGATTAAAAATCTAGAGTAGAGGTTAGACTCTTAAAAATACAATATTAAAAACAAAAACACAAAAAGTTTAGAAATATATATATGAAGTTCGGTTTAAAAATAGGGCTTCTCTTTTTTTTTTTGCAAGGTTATAGTGAAATGAAAATGAAAATTAAGGAGTAGTAGAGGAGTAATGGAGGACTTTAAAAGAAAATAAGAGAGAAGAAAAAAAGAAAAGAAAAACAAAATTTTTTTTTCCTAATTAAAAAAATCATACAAATATATGAAAATGAAAGTTAAGGAGTAATGGGGGAGTAATAGGGAATTTTAAAAGAAAATAAAAGAGCAAAAATAGAAAAGAAAAGAATTTTTTTTTTCTTTTAATTAAAAAAAGAAAAAAAGGTAAAAATATATCTAGGAATTTCTCTGGAGCTGTTGCGGTCAGTGTGGGTTCGGTTCAGTTTTAGATAGCTCCTCATTCCAGCTTACACTTCTCGATATCTATGGGCCCCTTCCAGTGTAGTCCGTGTTACCTACAGGGATTTTAATCTGTTGCACGGGTCCCTTCTGAAGCGGTTCCCTTTGTTTATTTGGCTTCTGTTTGCTGGTCTCTTCAGTGCCTCTTTACCGCCCTGCCACAGGCGGGCGGAGGTGGTCTCTTGTTCAGGTTCGCTAGTTCAGTCGTGCTGTGGGGAAGGAGGGGCGCTGCAGGCAGATATCGCTGTGTATGGATAGCACTCACAGTGTTCCGGCCACACTGGGTTTACCCCGCTCACGGGTGTGTGCTCTCCCCGTCTACACTGCTCAGGCTCCCGGCTGCTCTATATGGAGCGGGCCCTGCGTTGCGTGCGGTTCCAGTTTTTGGGTATTCCACAAAAGCGCGGACTCGGTTGCGCCTGCGTTTTGTGCCTTCCCCGCCCGAGCAGCTCAGGCAGCCAGGAGCTTGACGGGCACACTCTCCCCGGGTGCGGAGCACCTTCTCCCCTCCGCGGTCCCAGCCTCAGTTTCCGCCAGTGCCAGTCGGATGCGTGCGCCTTATCTTTAGCCATGACCCTCCCGGCTGATGTCGACCATCCAGAATTTCAGGAAGTCTTTGGTTAGAAACTGGCGGCCTGTTTGCAGTGTGGTAGGGGATGCCTCTCTGGGGCGGAGCCTGCCCCTTGCCCCTCCCCCCTGCCTCCTGCCTCCGGCGGGGATGGGCTGGTCCGCAGCCGGCTAGCTACTCTGGACTTGCTCGGTCCCTTTGTTCTGTGAACGGCCGGCAGTGTGTTCGGGCTGGTAATTTTCTCTCTCTCTTTTGCTGTCCCACAGTTTAAGCTGCTATCTCACAAAGGCTCCCTCCGATTGCCCTCAGGGCACTCGGGCCCAGTCCTTACCCTAAGCAATGCCGCCAGCTCCTCTCCGTTCCGCCCCCACTTGCTGGTGGCGGGTTCAGGCATCTGGGGTACTTTTCTGCTGGGAGTTGCTTTTAGGCATGTAATCTGTGGGTTTTATTTATTTTTCCTCCCAGTTAGGTTGCCCTCCGAGATTCAAAAACTTCCCCCAGACCCGCCAGTGTGAGGGTTTCCTGGTGTTTGGAAACTTCCTCTATAAGACTCCTTTCCCAGACGGGTCTCCGTCCCTAGCTCTTTTGTCTTTCTTTTTATCTTTTATATTTTGTCCTACCTCCTTTTGAAGACAATGGGCTGCTTTTCTGGGCACCTGATGTTCTAAGTTGGTGATCAGAAGTTGTTTTGTGAAGTTTGCTCTGCGTTCAGTTGTTCTTTCGATGAATTTGTAGGAGAGAAAGTGGTCTCCCGATCCTATTCCTCCGCCATCTTGGCTCCTCCCCCAAGAGGCTTTTTAGTTTCTCTTCACTTTCTGCCGTAAGGGTGGTGTCAGCTGCATATCTGAGGTTATTGATATTTCTCCCGGCAATCTTGATTTCAGCTTGTGCTTCTTTCAGCCCAGCGTTTCTCATGATATACTCTGCATACAAGTTAAATAAGCAGGGTGACAGTATACAGCCTTGAGTACTCCTTTTCCTATTTGGAACCAGTTTATTGTTCCATGTGCAGTTCTAACTGTTCAATTTATTAGACTTTACAAATACTGTAGTTCTTAGAAGCTGAAAATTTGTGGCAATTCTGGGTTGAAGTCTGTCAGCATCATTTTCCAAGATCATTTGCTCACTTCATGTCTCTGTCATGTTTTGGTAATTCTCACAATTTTTCGAACTTTCTGTATTTGTTACATGCTTTGTGGCCAGTGATCTTTGATGTTACCACTTGCTGAAGGCTCAGATGATAGTTAACATTTTTAGCAATAGTGTTTTTTAATTAAGGCCTGTTTTTAGACATAATGCTATTGCATACTTAATAGACTACAGTATAGTGTAATGTAACTTTTTATGCACTGAAAACCTAAAAATTAGTGAAATTGACTGAACTGGAATATTCTCTTTATTACGGTGGCTTTTGAACTATGGTTTTGGAGAAGACTCTTGAGAGTCCCTTGCGCTGCAAGGAGATCCAACCAGTCCATCCTGAAGGAGATCAATCCTGGGTGTTCATTGGAAGGACTGATGCTGAAGCTGAAACTCCAATGCTTTGGCCACCTCATGCGAAGAGTTGACTCGTTGGAAAAGACCCTTATGGGAGGGATTGGGGGCAGGAGGAGAAGGGGACGACAGAGGATGAGATGGCTGGATGGCATCACCGACTCGATGGGCATGAGTTTGAGTAAACTCCGGGAATTTGTGATGGACAGGGAGGCCTGGCGTGCTGCGATTCATGGGGTCTCAGAGTCGGACACAACTGAACTGAACTGAATTGAACCCGCAATATCCCCAAGGTCTGTCTGTAATCACAGCCAACTCCTGGTGTTTCCAGTACTCACTCCCCTGGCCCAAATTCTGAATAACAAGGGAACAGTTATTTAACAATTCCCATTTAGGTTGTTTCCAGTTTGTTGGTTTTATAAATGCTGTTTTTCAGAAAGGTTTTCTTCCTTTCCGGATCATTTCTTGGAGGTAGATTCCTAGAAGAGTTAAGCACTGACTCACACACAAGTCTTGGCTGTTTGGATTGCTGGTCAACATTGATGATTATTTTTGCAGAGGATTTTTGCCAGTTGTAATAAATATATTACTCCCCAGGTTGATGACGAGCAAATTGAGGATGAGAATGGTTCGGCTGCCCAGGATCAAACACCTGATGGGTAGAAGAGCCATGATTTTAGCTCAGCCTGTTGGCTTCAGAAGCCACTCTGCCTGTTCCTCTCTGCATGCTGGCTGGCTGGCTGGCTGCTGCAGTCACCACATTCATTTCCTCCTCTTAAAGGAGCCTGTTTGCGAAGATCAGTGACATCACCTGTGCCCCACCATTGGCTCTTTACTTAGCTTTCCTAATTCAATACAGAAAAGAATTAGCTCCTCTTAATGTTAATTTTTATTTCTATTTGTTTGATAGAGCCAGGGCCTTCAGCTGGTCACATCCTCTGTCCTTTGATAAATTTTGGTTCCTAAATGGTCTTATTTACTTGATTTATATGTGCTGTGTACATGATAAAGATGTTAACTTGTTTCTGTTTCAGTTGTTCTGTAATTTGTCTTACAGTTTATTTGCTTTTCTAAAGCATAATTAAACATTTTAATGTAGCTATAATCATCCATTTTCTTTTCCTGTTGCCCTCTGAGCTTAAGAGATTTCCCCCTTGCAGAGGCTTGACAATCACAGATAGATATTTTTAAAAAGAAAGCATACATAGGGATAGTAAGGGTACTTGTAAATGCAGCAATTTGGGGCTGTTTTTCCTCAAGGCCATATTTACCTCATAATCTCTCGCTCTTTTCCTACTCATACAGTTTCCCCACAGACATTTTCCTGCAAAAATGGGAAGGCAGATTTGGGGGGGATGATGGTGCTCAAGGATATAATTTATAGTTTTCAGAACACAGAGGGAGTTTGGGAAGGGCAATTTGAAATAATGTAAAATGAAGAATTCCCTAAGCCTTTTTTACCATAATTTTCTACTGTATATTATCCATTCTTATGACAGAACTAGACAAAGCTTTCAACATAAAACTTCCAGAAAATTTTTATCATGTTTTTACATGCACACAATCTAAGAAGCAAAATTGTTTTACACTACTTATTATGGAAAACAGTAGTCCTCAACCCTCATCCTAACCCTATTCCTCTATTCCAACCCACTTTCCTACTTTCTTGCAACTCTGTTTAACTAAATCTCATGGTATTAATGTTTACCTTCATTTCCCTTTTTACAGGATTTTTTGTGTATGTGCTTATCCTCGGGTGTCTAAGTGACAGGGCAATGCTGTTTCTTTATCATTCCTAATACAAGCAGTTACCCACTTCCTGCTGGTGAAGGTCAGGATTTAGAGTCCTGTGTAACTCTGCACCCCCACATCCACCAGCTTGCATGCATTCAGTGCCTTTTCCTTGCCTTCTTTCCCTCCTGAACCAGCCCACTACCAGAGTTAATGCTTCTTACTTTATCTCCCCAGTGTAGTTTTCTGTCTTTGATTTAACTGAATATTCAGTACTTACATTATTACAGTTTTGTAAATGCTATTCATAGCCTAGTCATATACTTTCCTATAATTACTTTTCCTTTTCAACACAATATTTTGTTTCCTACAGAGTTGGTAATTGCCTTGCTTTGTGTTCTGTTAGTTTTCTGTGTACTTACTTCTCCCACCCCCAACCCACATTATGACTCAGTCCAGCCCCAGGATTGGGTGTCCTGTTAGGGAGGGCTCCCTCTCTAGGCCGGAGCTCTCAATCCTCCCTTTTTTTTTTAGCATCCTAGCAAATCCCATTTCTTCTTTTTTATGTTTACTCCTTTGCTTTGTAGAGTGTATATTCTGTAATTTCCTGCAAGAAGAGTCATAGGTGGTAAACATTTTGAAATCTTATATATGTGAAATGACTTTAGTTTATCTATCCTTGATCTATTCTTTAAGTTTATGTTCAGTTAATAATAATGGGGCTTCCCTGGTGACTCAGTCGCGAAAGAATCTGCCTGCAGTGCAGGAGATGAGGGTTTGATCCCTGGGTCAGAAAGACCCACTGGAGAAGGGAAATGGAAACCCACTGCAGTATTCTTGCCTGGGGGATCCCATGGATTCCTGGCAGGCTGCAGGCTACAGTATACGGGGTGGCAAAAGAGTTGGACATGACTTAGCGACCACTACCACCACCACAGTTAATAATATGGCTGGGTATAGAATTCTAAGTTGAAAATCATTTTCCCTCAGAATTTGGAGGCATTTTTCTGAAGCCTTTTCTTTTCTATTACTGCTTTTGAAAAAGCCTGATTCTTGATCTTTCGTGTGAAGCTTGTTTTTGATCTCTGGCTGCTTTATGGTCTCTTGTTAACCCCAAGTTTCTGAAGTTCCTAACACAGCTGAGTTTAGCTGTGTAATCTGTTTGCTTCTATTGAGCTGGGCTTTCATTGATCCCTTGCAGTTTAGAAATCCATTTCCTCTATGTGATATGTTCAATATGATGTCCTTAACTAGAAATCTTGATCAATTTTTAAAAGGGAAATTATAATGAAACATGCTTCCCAGAGCCTGAAATATTATCATTTAAATGTCAAAAGGGGATTAGGGTCATTAAATTGGCTAAGCAGAATTTAAGAGAGTGCTGACAAACGTAGAATACAGACAGTCACGTATTTCATTTGCCAGAGCAAATAACAGCTTCAGTGAATAAGTTGTTCTTGCCATTGATTGCTCTAGTATCCAGTCTTTCAGAGAAAGATAGATTTATTTATAAACTTTTATTAAAAGGAAAAACATAGACTTCTATTTTTCTGGGCTACAAAATCACTGCAGGTGGTGAATGCAGCCATGAAATTAAAAGACGCTTACTCCTTGGAAGGAAAGTTATGACCAACCTAGACAGCATATTAAAAAGCAGAGACATTACTTTGCCAACAAAGGTCCGCCTAGTCAAGACTGTGGTTTTTCCAGTGGTCACGTATGGATGTAAGAGTTGGACTATAAAGAAAGCTGAGCGCCAAAGAATTGATGCTTTTGAACTGTGGTGTTGGAGAAGACTCTTGAGAGTCCCTTGGACTGCAAGGAGATCCAACCAGTGCATCCTGAAGATCAGTCCTGAGTGTTCTTTGGAAGGACTGATGTTGAAGCTGAAACTCCAATACTTAAGTCAGCTCTTCTCATCAGGTAGCTAATTTGAAAAGACCCTGATGCTGGGAAAGATTGAAGGCAGGAGGAGAAGGGGATGACAGAGGAATGAGATGGTTGGATGGCATCACCGACTCAATGGACATGAGTTTGGGTAGACTCATGGGAGTTATTGATGGAGAGGGAGGCCTTGCGTGCTACGGTCCATGGGGTCGCAAAGAGTCGGACACAACTGAGCAACTGAACTGCACTACCCATGTAATTTCAGAAGGTTGAAAGTACATTCTACTCAGTCCCTAGCTTTAGTTTGGTCCCCTAAAATCACATACCCCCCAAAATTCACTTATTTGACTTTCCAGTGTCCACCTGCTTTAGCTATTAAGTCAGCAGAACATTTATCCTCTAGGCCAAGGGTCCTCAACCTCTGCGATCTAGTGCCTGATGATCTGAGGTGGAGCTGATGTAATATAATAGAAATAACATGCACAATAAATGTAATGTGCTTGAATTATCCTGATACCATCCCTGGTCCAGGGAAAAATTGTCTTCTGTGAAATTGGTCCCTGATGCCAAAAAGGTTGGGGACTGCTGCCCTAAGCCAAGTGTGTGAAATAGATCTTTGAATTTTTCTCAGAGTTTTCCCCCCAAATGTCAGTTAAGGTGGTAAATCAGTCAATGTTTATCAATGTAAAGAAAAATACTTAGTAACTAACCATGACATGGTTGGATGGCATCACTAACTTGATGGACATGAGTTTGAGCAGGCTTCAGGAGTTGATGATGGACAGGGAAGCCTGGTGTGCTACAGTCCATGGGGTCGTGAAGTGGGACACTACTAAGCAACTGAACTGAACCATCTGCTAACACGTGCTGTAAAAAGAACTCACATCTAAGGAGAGCTCTGAAGCTGCATGCTTCACCTCTAGGCCCACAGTCTTCCGGGGGCCATCAGAACAGCAGTGAACGTTGAGCAGGCACACTTCATTAGGGGGCGTGGGGGGTTTTACACGTCCTAATGTAAATTTGTAAAGGAAAAACACTCCAGTGTCTCCTGTAGTCTCAAATCCCCTGCTGAATAGTTCTATAACTAGGTGTATGGGCTTTTACCTCCAAACAAGCAAGTGTCTCTCTATAAGTCCATTTTGGCACTGTCTACCTGGAAATAGCATCAGATCCCACAGGTTAAAGGCTCAGTCTCACACCAAATGCCTCCCCCTCCCCACCCCCCACCCCTCGACTTCAGAATGCTAATTGCTGGTTCAGACTGTTGCCTGTACTGCTTATCGGCTAGCTGTAAATTGGAGGTTCCTATGACCCCCTCCTTGGAGTCGGTTAATTTGCTAGAGCTTCTCACAGAACTCAGGAAAACATTTTACTTACCAGTTGAGCAGTTTTATTATAAAAGAGTATAACTTAGGACCAGTCACATGGACGAGACATGTAGGGTAAGGTATATGGGAAGGAGTGTGTACTGCACTCCCCACATCTTCACATGTTCACCAGCCTAGAAACTCTCCAAACCCCATCCTTTTAGATGTCTGTGGAGGCTTCATTATATAGCCATGGTTGATTAAATCACTGGCCGTTGGTGATTCACTCAGCCCCCAGCGTCTTTCCCCTCCTTGGAGGTGGGAGGAAGTGGGAATGAAATTCTAACCCTCTAGTCACCTGGTTGGTTCTCCTGGCAATCACCCCCTATCTTTCGGGACTTTCCGAAAGTCACTTTAAACTCAGGAACATGAACCCAGGTGTGGTTGAAAGGGGCTTTTATGAATAACAAAAGACTCCTTTGACTTCCCAGATGGCACTAGTGGTAAAGAACCCACCTGCCAATACAGGAGACGTAGGAGATGCAGGCTTGATCCCTGGGTCAGGAAGATCCCCTGGAGGAGGGCATGGCAACCCGCTCCAGTATTCTTGCCTGGAGAATTCCATGGACAGAGAAGCCTGGCGAGCTGAGGTTCACAGGGTTGCAGAGAATCGGACATGACTAACGTGACTGAGCACGCATGCAGACACCTTTATCTCATCTCTCTTAGGAAGTTGCAAAGGCTGTAGGAGCTCTATGCCAGGAACAGGGATGAAGATCAAATATATATTTCTTACTATAAATCACAGTATGATAAAACTTAATTCTGAACACAAGTTGTAATCATGGCATACTTGTATGTGGGTTAGTAATGAGTCTGATTTCCTCTTCTCCCACCAGCTTTTTGGAGACTGGGAAGCCCAGCTGCGGAGGATAATGAAACTCATCGCTGGCGGCGGCCTGTCCATCACAGGCTCCCACAACATGTGTGGAGACTACCTGTACAGTGGCCACACGGTCATGCTCACACTCACCTACCTATTCATCAAAGAGTGTAAGTCTGGAGCAGCCTTCTGTGAGAATTTCCTCACCTGCTGTTTCCCATGGTTTCTGGAAAGTCCACAGGAGCAAGATGGAATCTCGGGAGGGCAACCCCTCATCTCACTAGCGTGCTCACACCCAGCAGGCACCCAGAGAAATACATGTCACAAGTACCTGTACTTCTCGGGGGAAGTGTCTCATTTCCTTAGCTGTCAGCTGTGGTATCAGGGAGTTTTATGACTGCTAGAAGGAGCCAGAAGGGAGGAGACAAAATTCCAGGCCTGGCTGGATGATGGTAGATGTTGTGTTCACTTGGCAGCCATTTTTCAGGCACTGGGCGCTGTACCATCTGCTCTAAAGAAGCGCATGGGGATTGGTGGTGTCTCTTCCCTCAGACAAGCTCTGGTCTCAGGGAAACTAAATGATGCAGACATTAAATGGGAAATTTCTTTTAAAAATGTACTTAAAATATTTTATTATGAAACATACAAAAAATAATATTACAGGTACCCCTGTATGCTGCTCAGATTTAATATAAGTATTTGTCATAGCTGTTTCAGATGACCCTTGTCAAAGCAAAGGAAATATATACTAATATATATTTCTTGTTATTAATATATATTAATATAATTATAACAGGTATTATTAATATATAATAATAACATATTAATATATATCTAAAGTTTTTCATTCCTGCCCCCTCCCGTTTTCCTCTGTTATTTCTCAGGTGTATTTTAGTCCTTTCTCTACTTGTAGAAAATTCCATTGTCCTCAATATTCTACCGTTAGAAATAGTCTCAGTGAGCTTTATCTGGGCAGTTCCCATGAAGAGCAACAAGAGAAACCAGGCTGTGGGTATCACAGAGGAGGGACACCCTTTGCATTCTGGAGGTATTTGAGAGCCTGTGGCACCTGTTGGAACATCAGTGTGGTTGGAATTCAGAGAGGTGGTAATAATGAGAATTGAAAAGTGAACTGCTGAGTAGGAACCAGATTGTAAAACAGGCCTTGAGTCACAAGAAGGAGTCTGAATTTGCATTCTGACAGACATGAGGTGCCCATTGAGAGGCTGTAACCACTGGGGCGGTGTCATCCAACTTGTCCTTTAGAGAGGGAGAAACCACTCCTGTAATGATTCACAGGATGGATTGGGGAGGGCAGAGCAAGAGTTAGCAGTCTGGCTGCCGCTATAGTCCAGGAAAGAGATGGGAGTGGCCCAAGCTATCAGGATGACATTGGTGTGGAGAGAAGTGGGGGAAACTGGGAGAAATTCACAAAAAGGAGTCTGCAGGTAACAGGATTGATTGTGGGGGTGCAGGGGACAGGTGATGGACTGAAGGGTGAAAGCCCAATTTTGGTCTTAAAAAAACTGGGATGGGGAACACAGGAAGAGAAGAGAAGATGTACTTTGGGCCGCTGAGTGAGAAGAGAGACCATAGGTGCTCTGCTTGTTCTTAGTAAGTGACCAGATAGAGTGGATTCGAGCAGTGTCTGTTCGGAACTGTCAGGGCCTGACCTGGCCCTGGCACTGGAGTGTAACTGGGCATGGGAAATGGGCACAGAACAGGCCTAACGTCAGCAGCCCTGGGAGCCAGCAGCCTGCTGCTGGTTGGTCCCTGAAATACTTCAATGGGATTAAGCTTTATTCTTGAAGATGAGACTGTAAACCAAGTTGGATGACGTGGGTCACAAACTGATTCTGAATCCTGGTGCTATCACTTACTCACTCTGTGACCTTGGGAAAAACCTCTGATCTCTATAAGTCTTAGTTTCCTCATCCTTAGAATCAGGTACTGATAGCTCCTTCATGGCTTTCCCAGTGGCTCAGCAGATAAAAAAATCTACCTGCCAGTTCAGGAGACACAGATTCAGTCCCTGGGTCCAGAAGATCCCCTGGAGGAGGAAATGGCAACCCACTCCAGTATTCTTGCCTGAGAAATCCCATGGACAGAGGAGCCTGGCGGGCTACGTCCATGGGGACCGAAGAGTCAGAGACGACGGAGCAGCTAAGTCACACACACAACGCCTTCATCAGTGAGGGAGAGGTGAAAATTAAAGCAGATGGCATATGGGGACAGTAATAGAGGAGCTGGGAGAGTGAACAGCAGCTTCTCTTTGTTGTTGTATTGTGATGGTATCAAATACAACTCTTCCTGGAAAGGGAACATGGAGCCCTGTACACACACTAAGACCTCTGCCCCAACCCCTGACCATGCCATTTAAAACTGCAAATGTCCCTCCCTTCACCGTCTCTGCTGCTAATCCCGCTTTATCTTAAATTCAGAGCATTTAACACCTTCTAACATAGAGTATAGGTTACTTGATTATAATTATTATTTATTGTCTCTTTTCATTGCTGGGAAGCGATGTCCCCACAAAGGCAGGCTCTTTGCCTGTGACCTTAGTTGATCCCAAGATCTAGTGACTAGATCTTGTCCTGGCTACATTGTAGATGCTTAATAAATAGAGGGTAAATGAATGACTGATACTTGGACCCCCTGAAAATCCTATAAAAGGCTAAACTGTCTTCCCCAGGGTGAGGAGGGTAGATCACATTCAGACAACATTTTTGCCTCACGTATCAGATCCTCTGAAGCCCATTCATGGAGAGTACATGGTAGAAGGGCCTACACCAGTAGAGATTCTGAGTCTCCTATCAAGTGACTTCCCAGACACTGTCCTGCCCTTGGGAGTGGACCTGGGCTAGAATTCCTGGTCACTTGGATTCTCTTATTTGTATTTGAGAAATGGACACCTCAAAGACTTAAAAAGTAGCATATGGTTGCAGAGCTGGGAAAGCAAATAGAGTGGTTGTATCAATTATAGTTGTCTAGTCTGTGTATAAGGATCCATAGACCAAAAGGTATTGATTTTTGTACAGAGCATTAACCCCATATTATTTCCAGGTAAATTTAATTATCAATAGACAGTTTTGTTTTTAATGGAGTGTGATGCATTAACCTGTCCTTGTTTGTCCTTTGAAACTGTATTTATGATTATATGGGTCAAGTAATAATCACATATAAATTACTGTGGCTAATAAAATCACTTGATGAAATAAGCTGCTTCCCTTCTAACCTTGGTTACATGGACGCCAAAGCCCTTGGATTTGCCACCCTAAGCAATCTGTTTTCAGAAGGAAAGATCCAAGGTAATTGGATTCAGAATGAATAGTTGAGGCGTGGTTGGGTGCCCTTCGTCATACTTGACTAATAGTACTCTTCTTGCAAATTTCTCCTTTGCAGATTCCCCTCGACGACTGTGGTGGTACCACTGGATCTGCTGGCTTCTCAGCGTGGTGGGAATCTTCTGTATTCTCTTAGCGCATGACCACTACACTGTGGACGTGGTGGTGGCATACTACATCACCACAAGACTCTTCTGGTGGTACCACACTATGGCCAATCAGCAAGTGAGTTTTTCTCCTCCTTTGGTGTTAACTCCTAATGCTCTTGACTAGCTGTTGCTGGTGTGGCAACAGGGGGAGTCAACTGAGACTATATTGTCTCCTGATCCACTTCTGAATCAAAGCTGAACCAGAAATGTGTTTCTATAATGACATAGGAGATGGCATCCTTCTAGAACAAGTATCACATTCTCATCGTCCCTGAAAAATACATTTTTAAGCTGTGCCCACCTCTTGCTTGATCTTGCATTCCTACCTTGTTTTCCATCTTGGGCCCCTCACCAGCTTAATACTTAACACTTAATTAAGTCTTTCCATTTTCATCATAGGAGAGTAACTAAAGCACTAATTGAAGTATTTATTTATAGACAAGAGACTTAAGTAAGCCACACGTTTTCCATGTACTCCTGGCATTGGAGTTGTTTCTCTGCTAGAGAAACAGGTGTGGTCTGGTTTGCAGTTGGTTACAGAGTGTAGAATGGTGGTGTGCGTGTGAACCTGAGGCCATAAAGGTGATCAGGGGCTGGATCTGGGGGCCTTTGTGGATTTCAATATGGAAAATATTTGAACCTAAAGTGAAAAATTATGAGAATCATGTGTATGTTCCTATCGGGGCTGAAACAATCAGTTGTTCTTCCTGACTCGGTTTTCTCTTTCTGTGTTCTCTTAGGTGCTAAAAGAAGCTTCCCAGATGAACCTCCTGGCCAGAGTGTGGTGGTACAGGCCATTTCAGTACTTTGAAAAGAATGTCCAAGGAATTGTACCTCGATCTTACCATTGGCCCTTCCCCTGGCCGGTAATCCACCTTGGTAGGCAAGTTAAATACAGCCGACTGGTAAATGACACATAACAGCTCTACATGGTGGAGAAAAGAGGAACTGTCCGAAGTGCTAAGAACTCCATGAGAGAAGATGCCATAAAATAAACAACTCCCCTAATCCTATTATCTTTCAACAATTACCTTGACTTAACCTATTGAGTTACCTGGTCAGCACTGTGATCTTTTTTTCTCTCCAAAGGACCTGCGTTGGACAACAATAAAGAAAACTCAACCTATCATACACTGTACACATTTCCTGTTCATAAGTTTGGGATTTACATAATCTGCGACCACCATGTTCCTTTGTATATGATGCAACAGCATAAATGTAAGCTTTTATATCATCAGTTCTGGTCTTTCCAGTTACATCTGGAAATAAAGCGTATTATTTTCTTGGGAAAACATACTTTTCATATCTCTTGCCCCAAAGATTGGGCTGTAAGCCATTTTCTAGCAAATGTCTCTATGAAGGTTTCTTAAGTACCTGAATGGGGTTCGATTCTGAAATCTTTCTACCTGTTGCACCGATATTCAAATAAAAATGACAGACACAGGAAGGTTTGGTAACTTTGGGTTTTGTAAAAATCAGCAGAGACAGTGTGTCAAAAAGTGCAAAAAAAAAAAAAAAGATTCTGTTATAAAGTGATTTTCTAAGTATTTCCTAACTTTATTTTTCAAAATGATGTTATGAAAACCAAATTTAAAAATTTTTACATGTCAGAGAACAGAGAGTTAAAATTTAAAAATGCTTCTTGGGAGAGAAATTTGTCTATGTTTCTAGTGCCTTTCTTGTCTTGATTGTATGGTCAGTAGGCAATCTTCAATGTTTTTATTTAAAATAAATATTCCATGAAAATATAAATGTATGTATACACTACTAAATTTTGCATTTATAGCTAAATTCAATCAGAAGACTGTTTATGGTTCTCAAACTGCTATGATTTAAAGAATGGGGGAATTAATTGGAAAGTCAGAGCCTGTTCCCATATTGTGAGCAGGTGGCGATGACATGTACCACTTCAATTATTTTACCATCTATTTGGTAGTTCGATTTTAACTATACAATGAAAACAGCCATGAATACTTTGTTTTTAAAAAGAGAGTTTTGAAAATGATCACTTAACTAAAACTTGAAAGCTATAAATTAGTTCTCCATACTCTCATGACAATTTTGTTGGTGAACAACAAAAAAGAGATCTATTTCTTTAAAATATATTTGTGCAGGAACTGCATGTAGTTCTAAGTTTTACTCCTAACAGAAGTATGTTTGGGGAAGTATTCTATTCTATACTTGCCAATGTGGAGAACAAAATAGTTTTTTAAGGATGAAGAAGTATATATATCCATTCTGTATTTTATGTGCAGCAGAATTATCTTCCGTAGGGTTTTTTGTGTATTCACAAGGTGATATTTGTATTGTAAACAATAATGGTGAAGGAAATAAAAAGGCTTTTAAAATTTTGTTTGTTTTAAATCTTTGTAAAGTTATTATTCCAGAGAGTATACTGATTATCTTAACAGCTTACCTAGATCATAAATTAATCAAGATGCACTTTTTAATAAAAACTGATACTTAAAGAAATGTCTGCTCTTTCTAATGTGTTCACATTCTTCACAAGAGTCATAAATGAAATCCTTGAAGCAAGATGTAGAAACAAGTTTTGGCATTTCCTCAGAGTTTGTTTGAGAGACGGCCTTTATAATCATGTTTCTTTTCCCTTGAGATTCCTTGAAATGTACTCTAAACTTCAGTATAACCTCTACAGATAGCATGTATTTTTAAAAACATAAGAAAAGACTCACAGCTAAGTTCAAATTGCAGACCACTGTTTACCAATAATTTTCAATTCTCCAGTTCTCAATCAAGTCGCTTACTTCCCCCCCGCCCCCCATAACTGAAAGTAATATAAGTTTTTCAGTTTAGATGGAAAGGGAAAGTAAATTCCAAAATGAGAAATACGGTCATAGTACTTTGAGAACCAATGGTAAGAAAAACTTTTTAAAGAGAAAAAAAATATGTTATTCTTGATGTGGGAAAAAAATGAGGATGTTAACTGTGGAAACCTGTTCATGTGAAGGGAAGCTGTTGTCTTAACCTGGGAAGCTACAACTGTAATACTAGAAAGATTTCCTGCGTGGGACCAGATGCCGTATTTTAAAAAGGTAAGTAACTTGAATGATGAAAATGAATTCTTGACATATGCTAAAAACAGCATTTTTTCCCCTAAATCAAAAGTTATATTAAAAAAAATCATTACTTTAAGTTTACCTACTACATTTGTACCAAGAAGTTCCCTTAATGGTTGTACTTCATGCCTGGCTGCGTAGAATCATGAATTGACGTATCTTGTGGCTCTCAAGTTTGCAACTTTCAGGTAGAAAAAGAGAAATCTTATGTTCTGGAGAATTGTACTACACTTGATAATGACTGCCAGAATGAGGACATGTGCTTTTCTGTGCTTTGGTTTAGTAAACCAGAGCCCTGGACCATAGCTTCTTTATCTAACACTCTAAGAGTTAGGCAATTCTCAAGCATTATCTTGTTAACCCTTACAGCACCACAAGGTTCCTTATTAACCCCATTTTATGGAGGTTGATTTAAGTAAGTTTAATAACTTTCCCAAGGGCATGCAACTCTCCACCCACATACTGTGAGCTTTCATAAATTCAGCAAGAGTCCACAGTGAGAGAAATCTGACTGTGGTGGTCAAGCTAAGCAGAGTGACTTACTGTGAACCAAGTACCAGGAACTTCACACTCTGAGGTAGAGAGACTCATTTTGCCAGTTTCTGATTGTTGTATTTGTTTTATTTGTATCCCAAGCAAAAACCAAAATTGATAAATATGACAAGTATCTCAAAATTATAAATATTGTGTAAAATGAGAGTGCCTGCTAGCTTTTTTTTTGTTTAATTTTTATTAGAGTATAGTTGATTTATAATGTTGTTTCAGGTGTACCATAAAGTGAATCAGTTTTACATGTATTCACTCTTTTTTAGATTCTTTTCCCACATAGGTCCTTATATAGAGCCTATGGAGTAGAGTTGCCTGTAGAATACAGTAAGTCCTTACTAGTTACCTATCTTATATCTGTATATGTCAATCCCAATCTCCCAGTTTCTCTTATCTCTCCTCTGGTAACCATAAGTTTGTTTTTTCGACATCTGTGACTGTTTCTGTTTTGTAAGTAAGTTCACTTGTACCACATTTTTAGATTCCACATATAAGCAATATCATCTATTTGTCTTCCTCTGACTTCCTTCACTCCATATGACAATCTGTAGGCCCATCCATGTTGCTACAAATGGCATTATTTCATTCTTTTTTATGGGTGAGTAGTATTCCATTGTATATATGTACCATATTCTTTATCCATTCCTCTGTCCTCTGTGGATAATAATTTAGGTTGTTTCTGTGTCTTGACATTGTAAATAGTGCTACTGTGAATGCTGGGGTGCATGTATCTTTTTGAATTATGGTTTTCTCCAGATACATAACCAGGAGTGGGATTGTTGGATGATATGGTAGTTCTGTATTTAGTTTTTTAAGGAACCCCCATACTGTTCTCCTTAGTGGTTGTACCAATTTACATCCCACCAACAGTGTAGGAGGGTTCCCTTTTCTTCACACCCTCTCTAATATTTATTGTTCGTAGATTTTTTTTGATGATGGCCTTTCTGACCTACTTGAAGTGAAACCTCATTGTAGTTTTGATTTGCATTTCTCTAATAATTAATGATGTTGAGCACTTTTCATGTGCTTTTTGGCCAGCCATGTCTTCTTTGGAGAAATGCCTATTTAGATCTTCTGCCCATTTTTTGAGTGAAGGTTTTTTGTTTTTTTTTTTTAGCTGCATGAGCTGTTTGAGATTAATCCCTTGTTGGTTGCTTTGTTTGTAAATATTTTCTCCCATTCTGTGGGTTGTCTTTTCATTTTGTTTATGGTTTCCTTTGCTGTGCAAAAACTTTTAATTAGGTCTCATTTGTTTGCTTTTATTTTCATTATAGTAGGATGTGGTTCCAAAAAGATGTGCTGTGATTTATGTCAAAGAATCTGCTTTTACTTTCCTCTAAGAGTTTTATAGTGTCTGACCTTACATTTAGGTCTTTAATCCATTTTGAGTTGGTTTTTGTGCATGGTGTTAGAGAATATTCTAATTTCATCCTCTTACATGTAACTGTCCAGTTTTCCCAGCACCACTTACTGAAAAGACTTGTCTTTTCTCCGTTGTATGTTCTTGCCTCCTTTGTCAGCCTGCTAACACTAATTTGACCACCACTATACAAAAAGTCAGGTTTTCAATTAACTGGGAAATGGGATGTGCTCCTTGGAGCCCTTCATATTGACAGACTTTTTCTCTTTTTGGTGGGGAAACTCGTTTTGAGCAAATCAAAGCTGCTGTCTTGAAATTCTGCTTATCAGCATCTTCACATTCTTGTCTGTCTGCTGGCCCAGAGAGCAAATAAGCAGAAACTTAAACAATGCCTGCCTTCAGAGGGCCCAGACTCCAGCTCCCACAGGAGGGCAGAGATGGGCATGATGAGTGAGAGCTGGACTAAGTGAGGGGAAGTGACAAGGAAGAAGGCTGGAGTTGGGCCCCAGAGGATGTAGATGGTTCAGAGAGTGGCTGAGGTGGCAGCATTCCAGCAAGGCACAGAGGACGTTGCGAATGGCTCTGGTTTGCTCTTGGTGAGAAGAATGAAGTGAGGATTTATGTAAGAGTTCCTATTTATCGTGTGTTTCAGAAATCCTGTTAATTCTTGAGCCCTGATGTGGCACAATGGTATGGTTTAGCCTCAAATGATTGAGAAAATACACGCTTATGAATTAGAAACGTCCTCAAGAGAATTTGTGGTTTATTAATCACAATAGCATATATGGACTGTTTGGTCAATGGGAATAGTACTTATTTATAAGAGCCATTATTCCATTAACACATCAAGGTTTTTGTGTGTAAAGATTTGAGGATCTCTTGAGACTTCTTGGGGAAAGCTTACCCCAGAGATTATAAGGCAGAGTTCAGTGAAATAGGCAGAGTCTTTTTTTTTTTTTTCCAAAGTTTAGCAACAACAAAAAAAAGGAGTGCAGATCCAGAGGCCTGTGTAACCTGCAGTGTCATGGTTTCTGAGTCAAAGGTGTGTGGCTACAAGGAGCAGGAATGGCATTTCAGCTAAGGGTAAAGAAAGGCTCCAACACCCAAGAGGAGCCAACCCAGGGTCCCCTCTTAACCCCATGGTGGCCCAGAACCACACAAATGTTGATGTTTTGTTCTTAGGTGTACACATACTAGGGCTGTTTTCGTTTTGTTAGAGAACTGACCCCTTTATTATTTTTTTTTTGAGTTTTTTATTTTGTATTGGGGTGCAGCTGATGGGCAATGTTGTTATAGTTCCAGGTGAACAGCCATACATATACAGGTATCCATTCTCCCCCAAAGTCCCCTCCCATCCAGGCTGCCACATAACATTGAGCAGAGTTCCATATGCTATAGAGTAGGTCCTTGTTGGTTATCCATTGTAAATATAGCAGTGTGTACATGTCCATCCCAGACTCCCTAACTGTCCCTTCCCCCTGGCAACTATAAGTTTGTTTTCTAAGTCTGCGAGTCTCTCTTTTTGTTTTGTGAATTCATTTGTGTCATTTCTTTTTTAGATTCCACTTAGAAGGGATGTCATACAGTATTTCTCCTTCTCCGACTGATTTCACTCAGTATGACACTCGGTTCATCCATGTTGCTGCAGATGGCATTGTTTCATTCTTTATAATGACTGAGTAATATTCCATTGTATATATGTACCACATATTCCTTATCCATTCCTCTGTCAGTGGACATTAAGGTTGCTTCCATGTCTTGGCTGTTGTAAACAGTGCTGCAATGAATATTGGTCACCCCTTTGTTATATCATCTGTCATCTCTCTGTTTATTTGTTCAGTCTCCCAGTCATGTCCGACTCTTTGTGACCCCATGGACTGCAGCATGCCAGGCCTCCTTGTGCCTCACTGTCTCCCAGAGTTTGCCCAGTTCATGTCTATTGCATAGGTGATGCCATCCAGCCGTCTCTATCTTTATTCCTGATCATTTTTGTTGTTGTGAAGTCTGTTTTGTCTGAAATTAAGATAATTTAAGATAACTGAGCTTTCTTTTGACTAGTGTTTGCATGGTAGATCTTTCTCCACCCCTTGATCTTTAGACTCTTTGAGTCTGTATTTAAAGTGGATTTCTTATAGACAGTTTATGATTGTTTTAAATGTATTTTGATTCTCTGCCTTTTAATTAGTGTATTTAGATCTTTCACATTTAAGCTATTATATATATATATTTGAATTGATATCTACCAAGTTCTACTTTTTATATTTGTACAGCATTTTCTATTTGTTTAGTCAGTAGCTTCTCATTTCTTTTGATGAGTACCCTTTTTTAGTTTGAACTAATACAAGTTCTAAATATTTTTAATCTGGTAACCCAACACATTTTCCCTGTGTGAATAGGAAATAGCAAGGGTGTTTGTTTGTTTTTTTTATCTCTTTAAATATCCCAATCCATATTATTTCCAGCAAAAACTTCAACCATGATATCACACTTGCCTTTATTTCCCAACTAGAGCTGTGTCCAATTCCTCTCTCTTGAATTACAGTCTTAGATGCACTAGTTCTTAGACGTAGGAAGGCACATTCAGATATAAAGCCAGGGTGCTTCCTAAAAGGACATGAATCATTTAGGTCATTGTTAGAGTAATCTAATCTAGAGACATCCTGATTTTAACAGTCTGCTGTAGTCATACTTTCTCTAGAAACCCTTAATGTGACCATCTACTTTTGTGCCATTTTGGAATAAAAACCATGCAGCCATGGACTCTGAAGACCATCGTGGGTTGTGTGGGTATCTACTTGTTTATGGAAAGCGGAAAAAACCTTGTGGGGCAGGAGTAGAGAAAAATAACAGGTTCAAAGGAAATGCCTTCTCCTTGGGAAGTAAACTAAGCGCTTCTTTCAGTTTAAATTTGTGTTAGGTACTTGATAAAGGCATGGTAGTTGAAAGGGTCAATGAATGAATGTCTCCTTTGTTTTATGAAGAATGGGAGTAATTTTCTAGGGTGGGAGAAAAACTAAAAGAAAAAGTAGGTTGTATCCTTTAGGGGCATGAACTGGGGACTCAGATGTGTTCAAATCCCATCTCTGAAAGCTTATAGGCACTGTATGCCTTGACCAATTTTTTCTGAGCCTGTTTCCTCCCTTATAAAATTTTATGTTGTGGTATAATGTGGGGCAGTGGTGCAGCATGCATTCAAGTTAAGTGCTCTTTAACAACCACTGTCATTCTAGAGAGCAAAATGAGAGAGATGAAGGCCCTGTGGAGCCAAGAAAGAAGTCCCAGTCAAAGAAAAGACTGGCCCCAGCCAGAGAGAGACTGAGACACCAAGAAAAACCAAGTCCACACTCAGCCTTTATTTGAACTTCCGAGTGAGTATACATGATCAGTCATCTGAACCTACCTGCTTAGTCACTCAGTTGTGTCTGACTCTGAGACCCCCATGGACTGTAGCCGGCCAGGCTCTTCTGTCCATGGGGGTTCTCCAGGCAAGAATACTAGAGTGGGTTGCCATTCTCTTCTCTAGGGAATCTTCCCCACCCAGGGATCAGACTTGGGTCTTCTGTACTGGCAGTCAGATTCTTTACTGCTGAGCAACCAGGGAAGCCCTTACATCTTACTGTTTTTGGTAAAATACTTGCCCCAGAATTTTGAATGTCTGATGTGCATGCACAGTGGTTGTTAGAAGAATGGGTTGACTCTGAAGCAGTGTGACTTACTCTTTTTTGGGGACGAGCCAGGGCAGCAATGAATAAAAACATGGATGGCTACCATGATTTGTTGGCACTTAAAGAGTCTGCTCACTAGGCCAGCTCTGTGCTGTCACATGGAAGAACTGGTATTTGTCTGAATTGTTTTCTGCTAATACTATTTATCAGCCTGAGAGAGGAGAGGAAAAGATGGCTTCAGCCAAAGTAGTTTGTCTTTTATGCATTCTCTTTTATGTAATGAAGAGCCTGTGACCGTGGAAAGGCAAGTATTGGGTTTCCCACTGGGATGTGTAGTGAAAACTTCCTGATACTTTAGGATGGTGGTTCAAGTGGGGGAAAAAGTCACTTTGGAAAATGCATGATCTGACTTAAAATGTTTGTTTTGAAGTCATCTCTGAAATCATTGGCCTTTAGGGGTTTTGTCTGTTTCTGCCACACTTGATAATGTATTCATTACACACCTTAATGGCCGAGAGACTTTTGACCTCTGGCTGGTGTTTGGCTGTGACTGAGGCTCCTGACGGGGGTAAGAAGTGAGAAGACAGGAGTGTTTGCAGCATAAACTTCCTTTTTACAGCAGGCAATATTACAAACTGTTTCAATGACCCTTGCAGGCTCCCTACCAGAGGCGGGCAGATGAAGCTGCAGGCGGTTGCTAGCTCCGTTTCTCCACAGGCTCCAGGGATGAACATGTAAAAGCAAATGGCTTGAAAGGAATTGTGTCCAATTAGTGCTCCTGGCACATGTGTGCTTTGGAAGCATTGCTGGCCCTGGATTCTGGAGCGTGTTCCTGAGCTCGTGAGCTGACACTGGGTGATTCCACAGAGCTCATGTTCCTGTTCACTCAGCTTGCAGTGGACACTCAGAGCCCTGGGGCCAAGGGGCTGCCTAATGAGATTTCCCCTGGGGCTTCTGTTTCCTGAGCCCTGAGGGAAGCTGCTGCAGGAGGGAGAGGAATTGAAGCCAGGAATAGAGCTGGAAGGTCTTGTTCTTGTACAATCCTCTGCACCAATTGCACCCAACACACAGCAAAAGTTGTTGTTGGGGGTGTGGGGTGGTGATATGGTTCTTCGGGAGAGAAAATGTCAATGCATTCAGCGCATATAACCTCTACATGCTATTAACATTCACACAAGTCTGAATTCAAACAAAGTCACCAAAATTAGATGGGAAGGTAGCAGAAATGTCACTTTAACACATGGCGAATATGGAGAACTGTGACAATTTGGCTTCCCGTAGATCTGCACTATCAAAACTGGCTTAATTTCTCAAGATGTTCAGAGCTTAATCACCAATTAAAATCAGTAACGACAATGAATTTGCTTGGACCCTAGGAAATCCATTTTCTTCTTGAGAATGAAAGGAGTCTGAATCCAGGTCTTTTTCATTTGACAAAAATGATGAGGAACGGATGGCAGTCTTCCTATTGCTGAAAGGAGGTCAGAGCGGGAAAGGCAGCCAAGCTCACTAGAAAGACCTGCTGGTTTCTGTTCTGATTTAGAGCGGCTTGTATCACATGCCCAGGACTGAAGGCATTTGCTGGTGGAAGTGGGGCTGAGGCCTCAGGGATGAGAGGCATTGGATGGTGGTCCCTGGAGGGCAAGGGGCCTTTGGGGACCAGAGAGCACAGTATTCTCTGTTCCCCAGTTCTCCCTTCCCTTGCAGTTTGGTTTCGATGTTGGAGAAAATCTAAGGTACAAAATACACACGGGCACACACACACATGTATATAAATTCAGCATTCATATCAGTGTATTTAAGACTCGAATAAATCTTCCCTTTAAAGAAATCTACTTAAATTTCATTAATATTTTCCAAATTTATCTGGCATTGAAATCCTTTTCATTATAAACTCATTCCTTGCTAATGTTTTATTATGGAAAAATGTAAGTGTACACTAAATTGAGAAGAATTTCACATGGAGAACCCCTGGAGGCACCACCTAGTTTCTACCATAATTTTTTTTAACTTGCTGTAACACATACCGATCCATTTGTCTATCTTTTTATCTGTCAGTTACTCTTATCTTTACAAATTCATTTGAAAGTCAGTTGCTGACATCAGTTTACTGCTGCCTAAATACTTTGGCATTCATTAATCAAAATTCAAAATTTGTTCAGTTTTTTTCAAGGTGAAATTTATAACTGAAGAAATACACAAATCTTAAGTGCATATTTACCAAGTTGACAAATGCATGGACCTATGTAACTCAAACACCTGTTGTGACCTTGGACATTAGTATCTCCCCAGAGAGCTCCATGCCTTACCAGTCAATCCTGGCCAGTCTTTCTCCCTCTCACTCCAGAGGCATGTATCCTTTTTTCCCACCATTGATTTTTTTTCCCTAGCATGTACTATGTTAGCAATCTGTGTCTCTCTTATTTCACTCTGCATAATATTTTTAGATTTATTCATGTTGTTATGTGTACTGATAATTTATTTTTTATTAGTATTTCATTGAATAAATATATCACAGTTTGTTTATCCACTCTTCTATAGATTGATACCTAGACTGTTTCCAAATTTTGGATGTTATAAATCAGGCAGGTCAGAACAGTCTTTTATATGTTTTCTGTGTGTGTACATATGTGCCTGTATGTATAGACATACCTCATTTTATTGCACTTTGCTTTATTGTGCTTCAGAGATACTGCATTTTTACAAATTGAAGGTTTGTGGCAACCCTGCATTGATCAAGTATTAGCACCATTTTTCCAACAGCTTTCGCTCACTTCATGCCTTTGTCTCACATTTTGGTAATTTTTGCAATATTTCAAACCCTCCACCAGAAAGGCTCAGATGATGGTTGATACTTTTTATCAAGAAAGTATTTTTAAATCAGGGCATATACATTTTTTAGACATAATACTATTATTGCACCCTTAATATAGTATATTGTGAGCATAACTTTTATAAGCATTGGGAGATTCATGTGACTTGTGTTATTGCAGTGGTCTGGAATTAAACCTGCAATATCTCTGAGGTATGCCCATGTGTATATATGTTTTCTTTTCTCATAGGTAAATAGCCAGGTGTGGGATTGTTGGGTCAGGGTGTGTTTGATTCTGTAAAAAATTACCAGACCTATTATACTTCCAGGAAATTTTTCTTGCTCTTAAAAAGGGACCCAGCATTGAAAATACTCCCTTCACGTTGGCAAGGTTGAGTCTAGATATAATGCCTAGAAGTTCTGAGGGCATAACTGACTTAGTATCATTGAGGAACTGGGTCCTTAATGATTTTATTGATGCTGAAGTAACCAACTCTGGGGCTGCCTTCCTTGGACTTGTTATGTGGGTTAGCAATGTTCCTTATTAAGTCATTTTGAACCAGAGATACTTAAAAAAATTGAACATAGTGCAACTATTTTCAGAAAATCTACCAAAGTATTCCAGACACACAGAAAAGTATACACAGATTAATTTTCACAAACTGAGCGTACCTAAGTAGCTGGCCGCCAGATGGAACAGCAGCATTACCTGTATCACGGGCCTTGAGGAAATAGGGCTGTATCACACACCATCAGAATTAGATGTGAAAAAATTAAATTGAAGGCCCCATGGAGTTTGCTGGTGAATTCTACCAAACATTTCAGGAAGAAGAAATTATATCAGTGCTCCACAAAGATGAAATTGACAGCCCCATTAGAAACCCCTCGCTCCTCCAGCTCTCTACCTGCTTCTCTCTCCCCCAAACCTCCTCTTGCAGCCCCCCTACTGGCATAGGTTTCTCTTCTGTATTCTCTCTCCATATTCCTCTCCGTTTGTATGCTTCCTTCAGCAAGGCAAAAGCCTTATCGTTAGCTAAAATAGTAATCCCTGAAATTTTCCCCCATGATGTCCTGGGTGCAGGGTGAGGGGAGCTGGGGAGAAGGCAAAACTGTGAGAAAGGGACCCAGCAAAGTGCTTGTTGTCGCCACTGAACAGTGAACGTAGGGCCAGAAAATGACTTGTGTCACTCACCAGCCATGTGACTTTGGTCGTGCCAGTACCTGAGCCTTGGGTGTTAGTTGTGAGTTGGGGAGATTAATAGCAGCTACTTCACAGGGGCTGCTTTGAGGATTGAGGGTAAAGAACTTACGTGTATTTAGGGGGTGCAGTAGTAGGGTCATGTTCTGGGTTTTGTGGGCTAAATTCTTTCCAGCTTCTACCCTAAGCAGGAAGGGATTCTTACCAGGAAATGCTGTTGGCTAAAGCACTTTTGAAAGTCCCTTGGACTGCAAGGAGATCCAACCAGTTCATCCTAAAGGACATCAGTCCCGAGTGTTCATTGGAAGGACTGATGCTGAAGCTGAAACTCCAATACTTTGGCCACCTGATGCAAAGAACTGACTCATTTGAAATTACCCTGATGCTGGGAAAGATTGAAGGCGGGAGGAGAAGGGGACAACAAAGGATGAGATGGTTGGATGGCATCACTGACTCGATGGACATGAGTTTGGGTAAACTCTGGGAGTTGGTGATGGATAGGGAGGCCTGGCGTGCTGCAGTCCATGGGGTCGCAAAGAGTCAGACATGACTGAGCAACTGAACTGAACTGAACTGAAGATCCTGGTGTCACAGGAGCTGCCTACAGACTCAGGTGAGGCCATTTGCTGGGATTTGAGGATGGGGGTTAAGGCAGGACTTATGAAGCAAAGCATCTTCTTTTCCAGAAATGAACTACAAGAACAGCAATTAGAGTGTACTTTGAATAATTACATATAATCTCCGAATGAGATGGGGAAGGAAATGGCAACCCACTCCAGTATTCTTGCCTGGAAAATCCCATGGACGGAGGAGCCTGGTAGGCTACAGTCCATGGGGTTGCAAAGAGTCAGACACGACTGAGCAACTTCACTTCACTTCTGAATGAGAATTATCTACAAATGCTGTATTTAGCCTTTGATATAGAACACACCCACTCCTGCACTAATCTCAAGTGAAAAAAAATTATGTTTGGGGGAAATCACAGAAGACAATTAGTCAACTGTAAATGAGTAAGAATTTGGATGGAACAGAACAGATTCAATGGTTGAGGCTTCTCAGAGACTGACCTTTAAAGATACTTAAATTAATTGGATATTAAATTATACACCAGTTTGTCCCAAAGTTCATCCATTAGTGAATAGTTGATATGATTTTTCCCCATAACTATTTATCACTTGTACTATTAATTAATACCTTTCTTGCAATAAATTCCTTTAAAAATTGCTTTAGCCTGACTATATAATTTATATTCCTAATTCACATCAAAACCAATTCATAACTATCAAAAATGTCCACCTTGTACAACATAGAATCCTATTACCTTCTGGGACAGAGTTTTGCTCTCATTATCTTTGCAGATACTTGATCACTTCTGACCAACATCTACTGACCATTTTCATAAGGTCTTGAGCTAAAGAATCCCTCCAGAATTATTTTTACAGATACCCAGTGCCTGATTCTCTTCAACCAAACCTACTTCTTTCATATTCTTCCCAATCTCAGCAGAGGTCAACTCCATTCTACCAGTTCTACAAATCTGTGGAATCATTCTTGACTCCTGTTTTATCTGTCGTTTATGAATCCCAATAGGAGACCCTGCTGGCTCTGCCTTCAAAACACATCCATGTGATAACCACTTAACATTATGTCCTCTTCTAGCATTCTAGTCTAAGGCTCTTGCTTGGATATTGCAAAAGCCTCCAAATTAAAACCTGTACGTTGTGTGTGCTTTCACATAGAATCCAGGTGATGGATACTAGAGTAAGCTTTCTAAAAGCCAGATTATGCAACTGCACTGCTCCAAAGTCTGTGATGACTTTCTAATCTGGAGCAATATCTCCAGGCTGCCTGATTCATGAATCACTAAATGAAACCCAGTAAGATCTTTACACTGTACTCAGTTGAATTTTGTCAATATTTCCAAGAGCTAGTGTTCTAGGAAACATGGATGCTGCATGACTTTTTGCAACCTGGCCTCAGAAGTCATGTGGCTTCACTTCTACAGTCTCTACTGTCAGACATAAGCAGTCACTGGCCCTCCAGACTCAAGGGAAGATGACATAGATCCCCACTTTTCTATGGATGGCATATCAAAGGATTTGCAACCATGTTTTCAAACTGCTTCAGCAAGGTATGATTCAGTTAAGTGGGGAGTAGTTGGGAAAGTGTTCTGGGTGAGGGTAAAAGTTTGAGCAGGGGTAGGATACGACAGGTCCATTTAGGAACGTAAAGAGGTGCTCACTTCAGCAGCACATATACTAAAATAGGAACGTAAAGAGAATCCATGTGTCCAGAGTGGGAGACTGACCAGGGAGAATATCAAAAATAAAGGAAAGGACTTGGACTGGGTGAGTTTGAATACCTGGTTAATGGGTCTAGTCTTTGTTCTGTAGACAAGTGGTCTTTAAACTGTTTTGCTTACATATCTCTCAAGGAATTTAGAAACATGCATTTTTAAGTTGGCATCCAATTTTTTCCCTTATATTTGAAAACACAGGCATTCCTCAGAGACATTGTGGGTTCAGTTTTAGGCCTCTTCAATAAAGCAAATACTGCAATATGCAGAGCCACATGAAATCTTTGGTTTCCTAGTGCACATAAAGTTCATGTTTATATAATACTGTAGTCTATTAACTGTGCAACATTATGTCTAAAATAACAATATGTATACCTTGATTAAAAGTAATTTATTGCTAAAAATTGCTAACCATCATCTGAACCTATAGAAAGTTGTGATCTTTTTGCAATAGTAACTTCAAAGACAACTCACTGATCACAAATCACCATGACAACTGATCATAACGAAAAAGTTTGAAATGTCGTGAGAATGACCAAAATGTGACACTGAGACAGTAAGTGAGCAAATGCTGTTGGAAAAAACGACTCCTTTAGACTTTCTCTTTTCACGGTCAATACAAATCTTCCATTTATGAAAACTGCAACATCTGCAAAGCACAATATAGTGAAGCAATAAAATGAAGTATGCCTGTCATTATGAAGGTTAGCAGCTCTCTCTATATGATCATTCAGGCTGATATAGGTTTTTCCCTTTCTTCTTTCCATAACCTCCAAGGTCACTAGCAGTATCTCCCTCCAAATCATTGCCTGGAGCCTGGAAGATCACACACAGGGAAAATTTTATAGGTAAAAAAATGGAATTGGTACATATCACTTCTGCTCACTTTCCATTGGTCAGACCTCCAGTTGCATGGTTATTCCTTATGGCAGGGAAGGTGAAGAAGAGAGGAACACAGATTCTGTAACAAAAACTGCTGAGTTCTTGCTACAGAACATAGGTTAAGCATTTGGCTCATTGGCTGGCAGACAGTAAGCATTTAACATAGTAGCTGCTCCTATTGCTACAATATCACCATTATTACACATTCAGTTTACAAGCTGTGTTCTATGCACAGATGGATTTGCACTACCTTTGCTGGAGCTTACAGGCCCCCAAGGTAGATGCAACTTTAGGCAAAGGAGGACCTAGAGCTTTGGAGCCCAATTAGTAGCTGATAAACCCAAGCTGGCAACTCTGCAACTACAGTCAAAGGGGAAGAAGAGGGAACTGTTGCACTAAGTCCCCACACAATTGCATGTCTATTTCCTGCCTGCCTGCAATGATTCATTTCCAAACAAATGCCCCTTCCTATACACTCCTCCCTCCTCAACTTCCTCTCCATGTGAATCCTAGGCTAGACTCAGCTACAGCCTGAAGAAAAACAAGGACTTGACCTGGGCTGGGAGGAAGTTTTCGCCCCGGCAGCTGCTAACCCACCAATAACTGGAAAAGCAGTACGGGTTTTCTTTAGGAATTCTAACCTTCTGTCTCTGCCTTCTGTGTGTGACCTGGGTGGAATGAAATGGACTTCAAAGACTTAATCAAACATTAGAAATCTTTGCTTTGCTTCTTTTCCCTGCCTTCGATACCTGCTGATCTGGGCCCCAAGGGGTTAGAAGAATGAACAACATTTTCACTAGGGATCCTAGTAACCATGTGATGAAAAAAAAGACACTTGTGGGAAACTGCTGTTTGGTTTAGCCTGGGAATGACATCAGGGAAAATGTAAACACTGTCGTAGTAGATGTTTCTCCAAACTACCAAGGTGACTATGTGTAATCAAGTTTCTCTGGCCACAAGCTTTCTAGAAAAGAGGGAACATCTCCTTGCCCAAAGTGTTGGTTGCTCAGTCATGTCCGACTCTTTGCAGCCCCATGGACTCTAGATCACCAGGCTTTCCTGTCCATAGGATTTTCCAGGCAAGAATAGTGGAGTGGGTTGCCATTCCCTTCTCCAGGGGATCTTCCCGACCCAGGGATCGAACCCTAGGTCTCCGGCATTGCAGGTGGATGCTTTACCATCTGAGCCACCATGGAAGCCAAGCTGAAATCACGCATCTAACAAGGTCCTAACTTACATCTCTATGCTGATCTGTCCTGCAAAGTCTCCTCTAAGTGGTGTGTAGTGGGTGTGGTGGGGGGAAAATTTAGTATTTCCCAAATCAACTGGAAGGAGCAGTTCAGTGTGAGATAATGAATGATCCTTCCCGGACTATGCAGGATGCAAAAAGATGAGATGAGCTCCGGGTGTGACCTTTTTCAAGGATGGTGCAGGACTTCAGCCCATGAGCAGGCTCAGCTGGGGTGCGTCCTGCCCCGTGCGTGAGTCAGCACGTAAGTAGTTAAGTTGGTTGGCGAGCCTTGGCTTGCTGGGGTAGAGCATTCAGCCTCCAAGCATTAGCCTGCAGCCTGACTCAGAAGAGCAGGGGCCGGGGATTCAGAAGCATTCTGGCATTCAGGCTTGAGGGAGCAGTGACACGCGGTTCTGAACAGGCAGCTGCCGCAGTGGGTCTAGGTACGTACGTAGCTTTGCTTTGATTGATAGTGTTTTGTTTTCTCCCGTGAGAACAAAGCAGTGGTTGTTCATGTTTGCAAACAAGAACCCTTCACACTGAAAAGGAACAGCTGTTTATTAGCTGCTGTTTATAATGAAATAATAGAGGGACAAGGAAATAGATTCTTAATACTCATTATGTTTCTGATTGCAGTGGCCAAGTTTCTTTAATTTTTATCTGAATTCTGGTGCTGTGTGGTCAGGTCATTTGAATGTCACGGTAATAGTAGGATTGAAAAGGTATCATTTTGGCTATTCTTTCTGTGAATGATCATATCTACATTCAGAGATATGGATTGAGCTGGCAGAATTATTTGCTGAATGGATGAAGCCAAGTGTCAGAAATCCACTTTCCTACCTCATTTTGGAAAGCGAGGTTCATATTCTTAAGATTAAAACACAAACTTCTCCAAATTTACCAAATGCCTGAGTGAGAGCAGTCGCATTTGAATGTGGTCTTTATCTTTCTTACAGCTTGACTTTCGTCTCAGGTGTGTGTAGCATGACCTGAAATAATCTTTAGAATCTCAGTTCTTTTTTTAAATGAATCCCCTCATCTGAATCTCCTGGGCTTTCCCAACACTTTTAGTGACTTTCTCTATTCTATTGATTTTAGAACAACTCAGGTTTAGAATGGACTAGAACTACTCCAAAAACTTGGATTGGATGGAATTTCCAAGGATACAGGGACTTAAGTTTGTCTGCATCTCATTGCATCTCCATTCTCTCTGCAGCAACATCTATCAACTGACACTGATGACCTTTTTACCAATTAGTACCTGCAAGATTTAAAATGGCAGCAGAGGGGGTTACTTCTTGTTGAGTTTATTGTTTAGTCACTAAGTCATGTCTGACTCTTTTGAAAGCCATGGACTGTAGCCCACTAGGCTCCTCTGTCCGTGGGATTTCCCAGGCAAGAATACTGGAGTGGTTTGCTATTTCCTTCTCCAGGGGATCTTCCTGACCCAGAGATTGAACCTGCTTTGGCAGGAGGATTCTTTACCACTGAGCCTCCAGGAAAGCCCTTGTCAGGCTCAAACCCTACTTAACAAGTTCCTGCTTCTCAGCATAGTGATCAAAACTGGTCGTTTATCATCCTGGAATTGCCTAGAATGTTTCCTCCCCAGTGCCCACTGGAGTGGGTAGCCTTTCCCTTCTCCAGGGGATCTTCCCAACCCAGGGATCAAACCCAGGTCTCCCACATTGCAGGTGGAGTCTTTACCAACTGAGCGATGAGGGAAGCCCCCAAGTGCCCACAGCTTCTCATATATTCACATGAATTTCCAGCCCATGGGAGACTCCTTTTGGTAAACAAGTTTTTCTTTGAAAAATGCAAACAATACTTTAAGATTTAGGTAGGCTGTCTCAGTCCTTAATACCGTCATACAAATCAGTTTAGTGCCCCTTTAAAATCTCTTCCTGAAGTAAAGGCAGTTTTCCAGAATGAAGAAAAGGTGGTGAGAATCAGGAATTTGAAGAGGGTTAGAGAGAGAAATCTAGATGGGTACTGCAGTAGTGGCCAGGGGGGCGGTTTGAGAATCCTGAGTCATGAAAGAGGGAAATTCAGGATGTGAGAGCAGGGTCTAGACGGCATCGTTCATAACGGTGCAGGTGAAGGTACCTGAAGATTTCAGGGGCTGCTGGGCATAGTTAGCATTGAAGGGGATTAACTTCCAGATTCTCAACTTCCATTTGAACTGCTTTCCAAGAACTTTTTTGCTGGAGGATCCATATGAGTTCTGCTTCGGAAAGTAAAGACAAACTTCTACTCATCTGGAGCCTCACTCTGGGCATACAGTCTCACTCTGGTTTCAAGACATATAGAAATCTCCTGGGCATCACCCCAGAGATGATTTCAGAGCACATTGTTCCAGAGAGGGAGCCTGGTAAGCACAAAGCAAGCAGAAACAGACCACATCTTGTTTCTCTAGGTTTCAAACTCGTGCCAAGTACTGTGTCTTGTCTCTCTCAGAGTTTCAATGAAAGAGTGAGAAGGTTATCACATAGATAAAGTGTATGTATGAATATGTCTATTGAAATAGAAACTGAAGTCTGATAGTTTCTAATAGTAATTCCGGTTTGGCAGCCCAATTTGATAAAAATGGGTTTGACTAAGGTCTGTGGATATTTTTTTTGTAAATCTAACATACAGATTCTTCTGCTTAAGGTTTTGGCCAAAATAAATTTGAAATGTGTGTACAGTATACAGAAATTTAGAAAATACAATCTTTCCAAGTATTTCAGCATGTAAGAGCTTTAGATGTCCACTTCTGAAACACACGAGAGTGTTTGCTTTAGCAACACATATACTAAAATTGGAGTAATACAGAGATTAACATGGTCCCTGCACAAGGATGATACTTAAATTTGTGAAGCACTCCATAGTTTTATTTATTTTCAAGGAAGCAATGGAGAAACAGACATAGAGAACAGACTTATGGTCATGGGGAGAGGGGAGGAGAAGGTGAGATATATGGAGAGAGTAACATGGAAACTTACATTGCCATATGTAAAACAGATAGCCAACGGGAATTTGCTTTGTGTCTCAGGGAACTCAACAGGACCCTGTATCAACCTAGAGGGGTGGGATAAGGAGGGGGTTAAAGAGGGAAGGGACATGTGTATACCTATAGCTGATTCATGTCGAGGTTTGACAGAAAACAACAAAATTCTGTAAAGCAATTATCCTTCAATTAAAATATAAATTAATTAAAAAAAACACACAAGGAAGTAGAAAATTCTTTTAGGGGTTTCAGGAGCCAGAGCTTGCGAGGACAACTGGTCTGTATTATCCTTGAGGTGTGATATGCCTGCCTGAGAGCAAGTGCCTCTGCCCTCAGAGAGCCCCAGAGTCTACTCCTTGTTTTGTGCCTCCCGCATCTTTACTTCCACCCCCCACCCCAGCTTCAGGATCCTGCCATTTCCATCACTCAGCCCCCATATCACTTCCTCTATGAACTAGCTGATTGATTGATTTTGTATTTAGTAGTTGCCTGGTGATTTGAAGATAGAGTGTGAGTGGTAGAGCAAAATTTTCATCAGGTGAGGGTTGAAGAAGAGGAGGGTTTATAGGGCATGTTATTGATCACCTCTCCTGTGTCAGGGCGATGTGATGGCTGCAACTGGAATCCGAAGATGTGAACTCACATCCTGTATCTGCAGCTTACTAGCTCTTTGAACTTCCCTGAACCTCGATTTCATCATTTGTAAACTTAGGGTTCTGTGTGTGAAACTCTAGGATGGTACAAGTGATACAGGGAGGAACAGAATGGGACTCGAACACCAAATTGACATATGTTCATTAAATAGTAAGTTCCAGAATAGAAGAGTGTATCAAGTTTAAGAGGAAGAAATAAATTAAGCCCTTGACTCCATCTGTGGGATCACTGCTGGGATAATTAATGGCTTTTCAGCACTCTGCAGTTTTCACAGCAGTATCATACATTTCCTCCGTGTATGGCTACCACATCCTGGGAAGTAGGTTCTTGGCAGGAAGATGAGGAAAGGCATGCCCCCCACCCAGTCATCTCTGCCAAAAGGAAACAGTTGTACTATGACGGGATACCAGGAGACTGAGCCTCATTGGTTAAAGCAGAGATGTCAAGAGCCAGCTCCAAGATCAGTTCAGTCGCTCAGTCGTGTCTGACTCTTTGCGACCCCATGGACTGCAGCATGCCAGGCCTCCCTGTCCATTACCAATTCCCGGAGTTTACCCAAACTCAGGTCCATTGAGTCGGTGATGCCATCCAACCATCTCATCCTCTGTCGTCCCCTTCTCCTCCTTCCCTCAATCTTTCCCAGCATCAGGGTCTTTACAAATGAGTCAGTTCTTCGCATCAGGTGGCTAAAGTATTGGAGTTTTGGCTTTAACATCAGTCCTTCCAATGAACACTCAGGACTGATCTCCTTTAGGATGGACTGGTTGGATCTCCCTACAGTCCAAGGGACTCTCAAGAGTCTCCTCCAACACCACAGTTCAAAAGCATCAATTCTTTGGTGCTCAGCTTTCTTTATAGTCCAACTCTCACATCCATACATGACCACTGGAAAAACCTTGCCTTGACTAGCTGGACCTTTGTTGGCAAAGTGATGTCTCTGCTTTTTAATATGCTGTCTAGGTTGGTCATAACTTTCCTTCCAAGGAGTAAGCATCTTTTAATTTCATGGCTGCAGTCACCATCTGCAGTGATTTTGGAGCCCCCAAAAATAAAGTCAGCCACTGTTTCCACTATTTCCCCATCTATTTCCCATGAAGTGATGGGACCAGATGCCATGATCTTAGTTTTCTGAATGCTGAGCTTTAAGCCAACTTTTTCACTCTCCTCTTTCACTTTCATCAAGAGGGTCTTTAGTTCTTCTTCGCTTTCTGCCATAAGGGTGGTGTCATCTGAATATCTGAGGTTATTGATATTTCTCCTAGCAATCTTATTTCCAGCTTGTGCTTGCTCCAGTCCAGCACTTCTCATGATGTCCTCTGCATATAAGTTAAATAAGCAGGGTGACAATATACAGCCTTGATGTACTGCTTTCCCTATTTGGAACCAGTCTGTTGTTCCATGTCCAGTTTTAACCATTGCTTCCTGACCTGCATACAGGTTTATCAAGAGGCAGGTCATGTGGTCTGGTATTCCCATCTCTTTCAGAATTTTCCACAGTTTATTGTGATCCACACAGTCAAAGGCTTTGGCGTAGTCAATAAAGCAGAAATAGATGTTTTTCGGGAGCTCTTTTGCTTTTTCGGTGATCCAATGGATGTTGGCAATTTGATCTCTGGTTCCTCTGCCTTTTCTAAAACCAGCTTGAACATCTGGAATTTCATGATTCATGTATTGCTAATGCCTGGCTTGGAGAATTTTGAGCATTACTTTACTAGTGTGTGAGATGAGTGCAATTGTGCGGTAGTTTGAGCATTCTTTGGGATTGCCTTTCTTTGGGATTGGAATGAAAACTGACCTTTTCCAGTCCTGTGGCCCTTGCTGAGTTTTCCAAATTTGCTGGCATATTGAGTGCAGCACTTTCACAGCATCATCTTTCAGGATTTGAAATAGTTCAACTGGAATTCCATCACCTCCACTAGCTTTGTTCATAGTGATGCTACCTAAGGCCCACTTGACTTCACATTCCAGGATGTCTGGCTCTAGGTGAGTGTGAGCGATCACAGCATCGTGATTATCTGGGTCATTAAAAATTTTTTGTACAGTTCTTCTGTGTATTCTTGCCACCTCTTATTAATATCTTCTGCTTCTGTCAGGTCCATACCATTTCTGTCCTTTGTTGAACCCATCTTTGCATGGAATGTTCCCTTGGTATCTCTAATTTTCTTGAAGAGATCTCAAGTCTTTCCCATTCTGTTGTTTTCCTTTATTTCTTTGCATTGATCGCTGAGGAAGGCTTTCTTATCTCTCCTGGCTATTCTTTGGAACTCTGCATTCAAATGGAAATATCTTTCCTTTTCTCCTTTGCTTTTTGCTTCTCTTCTTTTCACAGCTATTTGTAAGGCCTCCTCAGACGGCCATTTTGCTTTTTTGCATTTCTTTTCCATGGGGATGGTCTTGATCCCTGTCTCCTGTACAATGTCACAAACCTCTGTCCAAAGTTCATCAGGCATTCTGTCTATCAGATCTAGTCCCTTAAATCTACTTTCACTTCCACTGTATAGTCATAAGGGATTTGATTTAGGTCATATCTGAATGGTCTAGTGGTTTCCCCCACTTTCTTCAGTTTAAGTCATTTGGCAATAAGGAGTTCATGACCTGAGCCACAGTCAGCTCCCGGTCTTGTTTTTGCTGACTGTATAGAGCTTCTCCATCTTTGGCTGCAAAGAATAGAATCAATCTGATTTCAATGTTGACCATCTGGTGATGTCCATGTGTAGAGTCTTCTTTTGTGTTGTTGGAAGAGGATGTTTGCTATGACCAGTGTGTTATCTTGGCAGAACTCTATTAGCCTTGGCCCTGCTTCATTCTGTACTCCAAGGCCAAATTTGCCTGTTACTCCAGGTGTTTCTTGACTTCCTACTTTTGCATTCCAGTCCCCTATAATGAAAAGGACATCTTTTGGGGTGTTAGTTCTAGAAGGTCTTGTAGGTCTTCATAGAACCATTCACAACTTCAGCTTCTTCAGCATTACTGTTCAGGGCATAGACCTGGATTACTGTGATATTGAATGGTTTGCCTTGGAAATGAACAGAGATCATTCTGTTGTTTTTGAGATTGCATCCAAGTACTGCATTTTGGACTGTTTTGTTGACTATGATGACTACTCCATTTCTTCTGAGGGATTCCTGCCCACAGTAGTAGATATAATGGTCATCTGAATTAAATTCACCCATTCCAGTCCATCTTAGTTTGTTGATTCCTAGAATGTTGATGTTCACTCTGGCCATCTCCTGTTTGACCACTTCCAATTTGCCTTGATTCATGGACCTAACATTCCAGGTTCCTATGCAATATTGCTCTTTACAGCATCGAACCTTCCTTCTATCATGAGTCCCATCCACAACTGGGTGTGTTTTTTTGCTTTGGCTCCATTCCTTCATTCTTTCTGGAGTTATTTCTCCACTGATCTCCAGTAGCATATTGGGCACCTACTGATTTGGGGAGTTCGTCTTTCAGTGTCCTATCTTTTTGCCTTTTCATACTGTTCATGGGTTCTCAAGGCAAGGATACTGAAGTGGTTTAACATTCCCTTCTCCAGTGGACCACATTCTGTCAGACGTTTCCACCATGACCCGTCCATCTTGGGTGGCCCCACATGACATGGCTTAGTTTCATTGAGTTAGACAAAGTTGTGGTGCATGTGATCAGATTGGCTAGCTGTCTGTGGTTGTGGTTTCGGTCTGTCTGCCCTCTGATGCCCTCTCTCAGTGCCTATTATCTTACTTGGGTTTCTCTTACCTTGGATGTGGGGTATCCCTTCACAGCTGCTCCAGCAAAGCGCAGCTACTGCTCCTTACCTTGGAAGTTGGGTAGCTCCTCTTGGCCACCGCCCCGACCTTGGACATGGGCTAGCTCCTCTCTGCCGCTCCTGTGCCATTGCAGACACTGCCCCTTCCAAATAGGCACCTTTCCAAAGCCCTTCTGCAGTGAGTTCTTTGCTAGTCTCTCCATTTCCCCATCAGAGAAGGAGGTGCCTGGTTCTCTGCTAAGAGCCAAGGCTAAGTCAACAATGGGTGAGAAAAATGGAGAACATGTCAAATATCAAATGCAAATACCCTGTTGAGAGGAATGGGAAGAACTAAGCTTACATGGACCATCTCTCAGGGCAGGCATCAGGGAAGGAGGAGTATCCCTGAAAAAATGGTCTTAGAAATTTTGGTATGGCCAGTTTTCCATTCCCAGGATCAAGACTCCAAATAAGGAGGACAACTACCCCATGTCACTGGACATGAATGTGTGAGGTCACCCTAAAGAGATGGATCTGTGCTCCCTGCGGTACAGGGTGCTTCTGGCTGTGACTCTCAGCTAATTTCCCACTCAGATGAGGGAATTTTCCCCAAACTTTTCCAAAAGGTGTCCCCCAGGACAGCAGTGTTATCTGAGACTATACATGAGAAATGCCTCATTGGTGGCTTAAGAGGTGGTTTGTGTAGTGACAATGATGTATTGAAGAAAAAGTTGATTTTTGCTGACTGGAGCAAATTGTGCATAGATCTTCCTTTGGTTGCTTGAAATCAGCCATGGTAGGAGTAGTTTTTGTGTTGTGTGCTTTTTTAAAAAATTGAAGTATAGTTGATTTACAATGTGTTAGTTTCAGGTGTATAGCACAGTGATTCAGTTACACACACACACACACATTCTTCAGACTCTTTTTCCTCGTAGGTTATTAGTTTCCTATGTTATGCAGTAAATCCTTATTGGTTACCTATATTATATTATATTGTAGAGTGTATATATTAATCCCAAACTCCCAATTTATCCCCTGCCCTTTCTGCTTTGGTAACCAAAAATTTGTTCTGTGTCTGAATCTCATTCTGTTTTGAAAATAAGTTTATTTGTTTTTTAGATTTCACATATAAGCAACATCATGTGGTATTTATCTTTCTCATGTCTGGCTTACTTCACTTAGCATGATAATATTTAGGTCCATCCATGTTGTACAAATGGCATTATTTCATTCTGTTTTATGGATGAATAATTGTCTGCCTAAATTCCTATATAGGAAAGACACCTCACAGGAGGTTAACTCTCTGACTAGTGTTTCCTTATGTCTTCTCAGAGTGGGGAGGCCTCTGAGAATTCCCTTTACAGAAGGCATTAATTCATTCACAGGTCTTAAAGTTCCTCCTCTACTCATGCCAAGTCAAGGGAAATTTTTGTTGTGGAAGATAGGAGATCTCCTCATGGGTTAGACTAAAGTATGAGAGGAATTGTTCATTAGTTCTTGGTAAAAGTTTCTATACCCAAAAAAGAGTAATTGTGAAGCAATCCTATTTAATAACTTTTAAGTGCACTTACCATGTGGTTCTCAATTAATCCTCAAGCAACCTTTAGAGATTATGACTATTTCTGTTTTACAGATGAGGGACTGGAAGCATAGAGAAGTAAGTGACTTCCTCTCGTTAGGGCAGTAGTGGGATTTGAACTTAAGAAATCGTGAGCCAAACCCGTATTCTAAACCACAGTTATTTATCTTCTCCATGCAAATTTGATGTGCATGCATGTTCAGTCATGTCCAACTCCTTGTGACCCCAAGGAAAGGGCTAAAACTCCAGCCCGTTTCCTCTGTATGTGAGACCCCACTTTTGTTGCATGAAAACCTATCTCAACCAGCAGCAGAACAGTAGATTTCATAATTTAATGGAGTCTCTCATGTATCTCAATAAGTGCGAACTTCAGACACAGAGCCAAGGTTGGAAGATGGAATGTGAAACATCAGGTTTCAGGTCCAGAGCAGAGGTTGGAAGATAGAACGTGAACATCAGGTTTCAGCTTACTCAGCTGTGGTCCATTAGGCAAAACAGAAGTCATTCCTCCCAGTGTTTCTTATGCAAAAGTAAAACAACACTCTTGTGCAACCATGTTTTCACCTTTCTTCCTTTTCTGGATTCTGCCAGAAATCTTGAACAAGGTTGTTATACTTTTAGGCGAAATTAAGTCTATTTCTCTCCCATATGCATTTTTTTTTTTTCCAGTTTGCAAGAATCTTGGAAGAACTGCTATATCCATGAGATTTTTGTTTTGTGTTGTAGTCACAAACATTAACTTCAGGTTTCGCTCTAATGCTTTTAGACCTGCCTGAATAGCCAGTACTCAAATTGAATTCGTTTTAACAATTTGTTTTCCCACATCTCCTTGGGTTAGTGGCATCAAATTCTCTCAGTCTTAAAAAAATTAAAGTGATGTCTAGTTTCCCCCAGTCCTTCACCTCCCACATTGAAAAATTGTCAAATCCTGGTGACAAGCTTCACCAATCCTTCTCAAATGTATTCCTCTTTCCATTCCCACTGTCACCTCCATGTACCACCTTGGTTCTGCTTCCCTCCCAAATGGGATTTCACCTTTCTTTTTAAATGGTTTTCCATCTCTAACCCCAGGTTCCAAAATGTTTTTTTAGCTTCCAAAATATTTTTCAGCATCCTTTTTTTTTCTTATTACCAACTTTTAAAAATTGAAGTATAATTCATTTATAATGTTGTCTTAATTTCTACTATACAGCAAAGTGATTTAGATAATATATACATTCTTTTTTAAAATATTTTTTCCATTATAGCTTATCATAGAATATTGAATATAGTTCTCTGTGCTATACAGTAGGACCTTGTTCATCCATTCTATACATAAAAGCTTACATCTCCTAACCCCAACCTCTCTTTACATCCCTTCCTTCTCTGACTAGTTTTATTGTTTTTCATTTTAATTTTTATTATTTTCTATGTCTGTGAGTGTATTTCAGAAAATAATTTTGAATCAAGGAAGCGATGGATTAAATCGGCGGTTACAACTTGTGGTTGACATGTGTTAAGTTTGTCACACATAGTGCTGACCTAAATAATGATAAAATATTTATTCAGAATTGTTTGCCTGCATTTGAAATCAAGAAATTAAGATAAACACTGATATCACTGGCTTTTTGGACATAAAGTTTATCATACTAAGTGAAGTCAGTGAAAGACAAATATCACATGATATCTCATATGTGGAATCTAAAAAAAATGATACAAATGAACTTATTAACGAAACAGAAACAAACTCACAGACATAGAAGACAAACTTATGATTACCTGAGGGGAAGAGAAGGGAGAGATAAATTAGAAGTTAGGGATTAACATACTCACTTCTATATATAAAATAGATAAACAACAAGGACCTGTTACAGCATAGTTTGCTATATACAATATCTTGTAATAAGCTATGATTAAAAAGAATCTGAGAAATATGTATATGTATGTATTTGCTTATGTATATGTATCATGGAATCACTTTGCCATACATCTGAAAGTAACACAACGTTATAGATCAATTTTACTTTACCTACTGACTTTTCATTAAAAAATGAGAAAATCTGTCAACACCAGGTTTTCATCCCCTTCAGTGAGCACCCACTTTCTGACTGAGACAGTCCTCACTGATCCCGTTTTCTCCTCAACACCCAGTGTTGCTATGATGCACCTATCTGGCAGATGTCTTTGAGTTTCAGTCAGCTAAAACACACCTCAATCCTTGGGAGAGTTTGCTGATAAACATGCCCACTTATTTACTTACACCTTCAATGTGCATATGATGTAGGCAGTCTCCTTCCTGGGCAAGATTTTAAGCATTGCTTAGCATCTCATTTTCTCCTCTACAAATTGGGTTTGTTTTTTCTCCCTGCAAAGACTTTTCAAGGATAATTTGGCTTATGACCTGCTTAAACTAGAGCAAGATGTTTTCTTTTGTTTCATAATTCAGTTTGATTATGGCAGGAATTGCGGTTTGGCTAGAGATGTCCTCTCCCAGCAGTGCTGGCAGGCCTGTCAGCAACATCATGCCAGTTTTCTGACTTTTTTTTCTCCCTTTAATGGTGCTGTTAAGGGCCTACATAAAACCTGCTATTGGTGGCCTCTTTCAAGATATTCTGAGGTAGTTTTTCAGCAGTGTGAGGTGAGATTGGAAGCCCTTTTTCTTTTTTTTTTTGTTGACTACTCATTCTATTTAAAAGGCTTATAGCTCAGTGGTTTGGTTTTTGAAAGAAACAGTTCCTCAGCCAATGCATAACTCCAGGTTTTAAAAAGAAACTCACTAAGGCTGATTGATGTTCAGCAAGAATGCATTGATGTAAACAGACCAGTTGTTTACCCTGGCATCTCTTTAAACTTGTCAGTGATCAGGCTGAACCTCAGTAATTAAATCTTTTGAATATACACACAATGGGAATTGACACACTGGAATGGAAAAAATATGAATTTTCCATCCTGTCTTTATCTGTGGACTCATTTTTTAGGCAATCGGTTGCACAACTTGGTCACATTGTGGTATCTGTCCTTTTAGGAAAACACCAATATCCTTATCAAATTCAGGATAACTTTGATCTCTTATGATGCATCCAAGGTTTAGCTCACCTGGGCATGAAGAGGCAGCTCAGTCTGTTTACTGATTAGAGAAATTAATAAGCAGGTAGAACCTGCTCTGTTCCATTAGACATGACTACACTAGTTGATGCCTCAATTTTTCTAAAAGTACCATATGATCTGATTATTGATGGGTTGGTTGGTTAGGAGCTTAACCAAGATGGAGTCAGGTGAGCACTGTCTGCCTCATGTTGCCAAGAAAAACAAACAAAAACTATTCTCAGTGGTGTTTTTCATTTGATGATGCCTAAGATTGGCTCTAGGTGAGTGATCACACCATTGTGATTATCTAAGTCGTTAAGATCTTTTTTGTGCAGTTCTTCTGTGTATTCTTGCGACCTCTTCTTAATATCTTCTGCTTCTGTTAGGTCCATACCATTTCTGTCCTTTATTGAACCCATCTTTGCATGAAATGTTCCCTTGGTATCTCTAATTTTCTTGAAGAGATCTCTAGTCTTTCCCATTCTGTTGTTTTCCTCTGTTTCTTTGCATTGATTGCTGAGGAAGGCTTTCTTATCTCTCCTGGCTATTCTTTGGAACTCTGCATTCAAATGGAAATATCTTTCCTTTTCTCCTTTGCTTTTTGCTTCTCTTCACAGCTGTTTGTAAGGCCTCCTCAGACAACCATTTTGCCTTTTTGCATTTCTTTTCCATGGGGATGGTCTTGATCCCTATCTCCTATACAATGTCACAAATCTCTGTCTATAGTTCATCAGGCACTCTATCAGATCTAGTCCCTTAAATGTATTTCTCCCTTCCACTGTATATTCATAAAGGATTTGATTTAGGTCGTACCTGAATGGTCTAGTGGTT